>NC_080163.1:15718026-16038899 GCF_950295315.1 Erinaceus europaeus
CCTAAATGAAGAGATAGATAACCTAGAACTATTGGACATTTTCAGAGTCATTCAGAGCAAGTTGTGGTATATATACACAATGGAATACTACTCAGCTGTAAAAAATGGTGACTTCACCGTTTTCAGCCGATCTTGGATGGACCTTGAAAAAATCATGTTGAGTGAAATAAGTCAGAAACAGAAGGATGAATATGGGATGATCTCACTCTCAGGCCGAAGTTGAAAAACAAGATTAGAAAAGAAAACACAAGTCGAACCTGAAATGGAATTGGAGTATTACACCAAAGTAAAAGACTCTGGGGTGGGTGGGTGGCTGGGGAGAATACAGGTCCATGAAAAATGATGAATGAAATAGTGGGGGTTTTATTGCTAAATGGGAATCTGGGGAATGTTATGCATGTAAAAAAAAAAAAAAGAAGTAGAAACGCAAAGCAGAAATTGACTGAGTTTGGAATATGGCACCAAAGTAAGAAAGCAGAAGTATACTAGAGTTTGCAGTGAGTACCTCCCTAATACTTCCTCTCCACTTTTCCAAGCTTTGGGTCCATGATTGCTCAACAATTTGTTTGGCTTTGTATGTTAACTCTCTTTTCAGTCACCAGGTTCCAGGTATCATCAGGATGCCGGCCAGACTTCCCTGGATTGAAGACACCACCAATGTGTCCTGGAGCTCAGCTTCCCCAGAGACCCATCCTACTAGGGAAAGAGAGAAGCAGACTGGGAGTATGGACCGACCAGTCAACGCCCATGTTCAGCGAGGAAGCAATTACAGAAGCCAGACCTTCTACCTTCTGCAACCCTCAATGACCCTGGGTCCATGCTCCCAGAGGGATAGAGAATGGGAAAGCTATTGGGGGAGGGGGTGGGATATGGAGATTGGGCGGTGGGAATTGTGTGGAGTTGTACCCCTCCTACCCTATGGTTTTGTTAATTAATCCTTTCTTAAATAAAAAAAAATAAAAAATAAAAATTAAAAAAAATTAAAAAAAAAATAAATAAAATAAAAATAAAATAAGATAAAAAAAGAAAAGAGAAAAAAAAGAAAAGAAAAAAAAGAAAAAAAGAAAAAAAAAAAAAAAAGAAAATTGAAGCTCCCTGGACTGTGAAGGCAACTCCCCTCCCCAAGTGTTGATTTTATTGGACTTCACCCCTGCCTTTTTTTTTTAAGTTTTATTAGTGATTTAATAATGCTTAACAAGATTGTAGGATAACAGGGGTACAATTCCATATAGTTCCCACCACCAGAGTTCTGTGTCCCATCCCCTCTGTTATCGAGCAAAAATCAAACCACCATCCACTGCAAGGAAGCAAAGGTTGTTTATTCACGAATTCGAATCTGGGCCGAGTGGTGACTGACAGCAGTCTACCAGCTCGACCCTGAACAAGGCTCAAACCATACAATTTATAGGAATTCAGACTACACTCAGGGAGGGGGAACACATCACCTTATCAGCCTATATCCAATAACATGCTATAGAAAATGCAAAATCCAATCATTTCAAACTTAGCAAAAGCATGATCCATTCAAAGCAATGCACGGGCTAGTTTCAAACATTGCAAAATCACACAACCAATAGAATCTAGCCAGATAGGGTCACCACATCCCCCCTCCATCAGCTGCCCCTTCCTAGAAAATAATTTCCTAGTGCAAAGGCCCTGATAAGCTTTGCCTGTTTGCAGGGTCTTGGTAAACAACCGGTGGCTTACTGATTCTTGGTAAACAACTGGTGGCTTACTGATTAAGTCCTGTTCTTCAAGGGGGAAAGGGCAAGGAATTTTCCATCTCACACTACAAGCAACTTATATTAAAAGGAACTTAAAAACTTCTGCATAAAAAGGGAACTTCAAGGCTACTGCCTTTTACACCCTCCACTGGAAGCTTCTCTATTCTTTATCCCTCTCTGAGAGTATGGACCAAAAATTTTTAAGCACCTCAGTATACACAACACATATTTATGAAAAATAGCAACAATTCCCAAATCAAGCAAATGACAACTGCATGTTTTTGTTAGTTCTCTAACTAGGGTGAAACTCAAGGCCTCACACTTGCAAGTCCTGCCTTTTACCCCTCTGAGCCACCTACCTGGGCACCAGGGCTGCTATTTAGGCCATACTCCCTTCCTTCTTATTAACTTATTTTAGTTTTAAAGATCTGTTCATCTACCAGAGAGCAGAAGCAAAAGTTCATCTACCAGAGTGCAGACATTGGAAGGTCTGGTTTTTTTTAATGGCTTCCTCACTGGACATGGGCATTGGAAGGTGGGTTCATATCCCCAGCCTGTTTCTATCTCTCCCTAGTGTGGTAGGGCTCTGGGAAGGTGGGGTTCCAGGACATATTGGTGAGGTCTTCTGCTCAGGGAAGTCAGGATGGAATCATGGTAACGTCTGTAACTTCGTGGCTGAAAGGTGATAAGATATAAAGCAGGCTTTAATAACCAGGAACCCAGGGAGTCGGGCGGTAGCACAGAGGGTTAAGCACACGTGGTGCAAAGCGCAAGGACCAGTGTAAGGATCCCGGTTTGAGCCCCTGGCTCCCTACCTGCAGGGGAGTCGCTTCACAAATGGTGAAGCAGGTCTGCAGGTGTCTGTCTTTCTCTCCCCCTCTCTGTCTTCCCCTCCTCTCTCCATTTCTCTCTGTCCTATCCAACAACAGCAGCATCAATAACAACAGCAATAAAAAATAGATAAATCAATAAATAAAATATATTAAATAAAAAAACCCAGGAACCCAAAAGTAAGAATAGAGCAAATGAAACCAGGGGCCTTCTTGTGGGAAAAAGCTAGGAAGTCTATTTTAAGTCTATTCCAAGGGGCCCATGACTTTATTAATCTTTTTTATTTTATTTATAAAAAGGAAACCCTGACAAAACCATAGGATAAGAGGGGTACAGATCCACACAATTCCCACCACCAGAACTCTGGATCCCACCCCTTCCCTTGATAGCTTTCCTATTCTTTAAAGCTCTGGGAGTATGAACCCAATGTCATTGTGGGATGCAGAAGGTGGAAGGTCTGGCTTCTGTAATTGCTTCCCCACTGAACATGGGTGTTGACAGGTTGATCCATACTCCCAGCCTGTTTCTCTCTTTCCTGTGTGTGTGTGTAGGGGGGCCTCTGGGGAAGCTCCAGGACACATTGGTGGGGTTTTGTGGGGTTATGTGTAAGCTTGTTAGAACTTAGGGAAAACTCCCCCCATCCTTGGATGGAGGTCTGGGAAAGACACCCCCTTGTTAGCCTCTCTCACTGAGATGAGCAAAGGGGAAAAATAGTTTCTCAGACTCAGTTCTCCCTTTTCAGACTCTCAAGCCCACAGAGATCTCACTGCCTCTCCCCACTAACTGCAGGCCACATGGCTGCCTGCTTTAAGGTTCATTTACTCAAAGTTCACCTCACCTTCTGATCACAGAGGAGAACACACCTTATCACACACTGCATCATACACTTCAAACCCCAGACAAGAGAAATTCCAAACTCTATGGCCTTTGCAAGCCTTCTCTCTGTCTCACCCTACGGGTTTAATCCCTATGTTTCCCTCAAACACCTTTGGATAATTAAGTTAACTGCATCATGGAGACTAATTATCTTGACCTTTATGTATCTGCATCAATTCCTGTCATACCAGCCCCCTACCATAGGGGCAAGCTGACCTTTAAGAAACCTGTAATTCCTGACATATTTGAAAAATGTTCTTTGGTTCTCTATTTAAACCTATGCCCAATTGTCAATAAAGGAGAGTGTCCCAATTCTCCCCGGTGTCTCTTGCCTATATTGTTTCTTCTCTTGAACAAAGCGAGGGAGAACTGGTTGCTTCCCTTCATTGTTGAGCGTCACCTCGTGGGAGCCCCAGCAGGGTTGTCTGTCCAGGGAAGTCTGGTAGGCATCCTACTAGCATCTAGAACCTGGTGACTGAAAAGAGAGTTAGCATACAAAGCCAAACAAATAGTTGACCAATCATGAACCTAAAGGCTGGAATAGTGCAGATGAAGAGTTGGGGCGGGGTTGGGGGGAAGGTCTCCCTTTTGTAGATAGCTAGTAGGCCTATTTTAGTTATATTCCAAAGGGCCTGTAGCTGTATTAGTGTTTTTTCTCCTTTTTTTTTCCCCCCTGAGCCTGAAATCTGATATGCAGGTGGATCCTGTTATTGTCTGGGGAGATGATGTCATGGCTGGAAAAAGGACCAGAAAGCTGGATCAGGGAAGAGAGTAGCTCCCTAATATGGGAAAGGGGTATTAATATTGTTGACTGTGAACTCCATCAATTTGATGTGATCTGAGGCCCACATTCACTAATTTTTGCCTGAGTCCGACAGTGAACATTCAGGTGGACTAAAAGTATTGTCTGGGAAGATGGTGTCAGAGTTAAGAATAGGAGTAGAAAACTGGATTAGGGTAGACAGTAGCCCCCAAATATGAGGAAAGTATACAGATACTATTAACTGTTAACCCCGTCGATCTAATCTAGCAACCAGATCTAGTCATATTTAGCACAGGAACCCTGCCTTGGAAACTCCTGTAACAACTTGGGTTTTTGAAGGCCCCTCCATGATACTGACACTAGATGGCGCTGTGTCACCGTGAAGACAGGAGGCAGGGATTGGGGGGGGGTGGGGGAGGAAGGAGGAGCGGCGCGATGGGGTGGCGGTGAAGCTCTAATTTTACAATTAGTCAGAAATGTAGATAAGCAGAGGCTTGACTGAAGACATTTCCTCCTCGTTTTATCTAATGAGAAATTATGACGGGGGGGGGGGGGCGCGGACGGAGGGCAGAGACCTCTCATGCTTCCTCTGGGGACAAAGCTACTTCCCCCTGTGACTTCATTCTGGCTCTGAAGGTGTTGCCTGCTGCCACAGTGCTTATCAGGGTCACAGGGCCTCCTCCATACTCCCCGCTTTGTGTCACAGGAGCAGTGGGAAGGTGACTGCAGAGCGGTTGATCCGACAGAGCTAATAGCCTTTTAATTTTCCATGCAGACATAAGTCTGGGTTTCCAGGTCGTTGGAATCCTCAGGAGGGGCTAATATGTCCCCATGTCCTTTATAAAAAAACCGATCATAATGATCTAGATGGTGTCAGTGGAATTTTGAGGAAACCCTGAAGCTTTGAAGGTGGTACCTGGGGCAGAGTCAACAGCTAGATGCTGGGACACTCACCACCCCCAACCCCATTACACACACACACACACACACCACACACACACACACACACACACACACACACACACACCACACACACACACCACACACACACACCACACACACATACACGCACACACACCACACACACACACACCACACACACACACCACACACACACACATACCACACACACATACACACCACACACACACATACACGCACACACACACCACACACACCACACACACCACACACACCACACACATACACACACACCACACACACACATATACACACCACACACACATACACGCACACACACCGCACACACACCACACATGCACACACACACACCACACACACACACCACACACACACACCACACACACATACACGCACACACACCACACACACACACACCACACACACACACACACACATACCACACACACATACACACCACACACACACATACACGCACACACACACCACACACACCACACACATACACACACACCCCACACACACATATACACACCCCCCACACACACACCCCACACACACATACACGCACACACACCGCACACACACCACACATGCACACACACACACACACACTCCTTCTGCCACAGAGAGAATTCTCTTTTTGGGGAGGAGGCCAGGGAGCACTCCCCCTGCCTCTCACCAGGAACAGGTAGGTCCCTCTAACTCTGTCAACACCAGCCAGCCCTGTCCCGTTTCAGTGACTTCTGTGGGCACAGGCAACATTTTCCCCCACCATGTCCCATCATTTGTAAGCCTGAAAAGGCATGTTTGAAGCTGCTGATGGCTGTGTTTGGTTGTCTGAAACATTCAGAAGGAGCTGATACCTTTTGAGGAACCCAAACACAGCAGCACCAGGGCTTGGGCCTCAGCGTGATTGCATCACTGTAGTGAGATGCAAAGTCTCCGGTGGGGGGTGGGGCTCATGCAACTCTCGCTCTGAATCCTCATGCCACGTATTGAGACCGTCTGGGGCTGGGCTGGAAGATAGCAGAGCAGTTCCTCAACAGACTTTTCACATAGGTTCAATTCCTAGCACTACTACAAACCAGAGCTGAGCAGGGAAAAAAGAAAAAGGATAAAGGCATTTTGAGAAAAGAAGCCAGAGAAGCCGCTCAGGAGGTCAGAAGTGGCTTGAGCCGAGAGAAGGAAAGAGGCTAGACATCCGGTAACCCCAGGCTTCCTGAGTTGTGCCCCCTCCCCTCCCCAGCCCCCACCCCCTCCAGCAGCTATAGCAAATTCACAGAGAAGAGAAAGGGGAGGAGGGACCTGAATTTTCAAAGCAACACTGAGTGTCAGAGGCCAAGTAGACCATCTCAGAGTCTCCAATTTCTGTCTTTCCTTCCTTCCTTCCTTCCTTCCTTCCTTCCTTCCTTCCTTCCTTCCTTCCTTCCTTTCTTCCTTCTTTCCATTCTTTCTTTCTTTCTTTCTTTCTTTCTTTCTTTTTTCTGTCTTTTTCTTTTCTTTTCTTTCTTTTTTTTTTTTTTTTTTTTTTAAAGATTTACTTATTTTTCTGAGAGAGAAAGCAGTGTGTTAGTTGACTCTGGCCCACCGAGGTGGCAGGGATGGGCCCTCTTGCCTCAGACATGCATGTCTGGTGTGTTACCACTAAGTGGTCTCCCTGGCTCACAGATTAGTTGGTTTTTTTCTAATGATCTTTTTATTTATTATTGCATAGAGACAGAGAGAAATGAGAAGGAGAGAGGGAGATAGAGAAGAGAGACAGAGAGCTACCTGCAGCCCTGTGTCACCACTTATGAAGCTTTCCCCCTGCAGGTGGGGACCAGGGATTTGAACCTGGGTCCTTGCACATTGTAATGTGAGCGCTTAACCAGGTGCGCCACCACCTGGCCCCCACAGATTAGTTTTTAAGTTTTTTTTTTTTTGCCTCCAGGGCTATTGCTGGGGCTCTGCCTACACTACTAATCCACTGTTCCTGGTGGCCATCTTTTTCCATTGTCGTTGTTGGATAGGACAAAGAGAAATCAAGAGAGGAGGGGGAGACAGAGAGGGGAGAGAAAAGTTGACACCTGCTTCACCGATTGTGAAGAGACCTTCCCCCTCTGCAGGTGGGGAGCCGGGGACTCCAACCAGTATCCTTGTGCAGGTCCTTGCGCTTTGCACTATGTAACCCAATGTGCTACCACCCGCCCCCCAGTTTTTAAATAATTTTTACTTATTAGAGAGACACTGAGAAATTTGTGGTGCAAAGCCTCATACTTGCAAGCCCTGCTTCCTACCCTTCTGAGCCACCTTCCTGGACACCAGGGCCGCCAGTGACATTGCACTCTTTTCTTTTGTTATTTCCTTATTTAGTTTGAAAGATCTGTTTATCTACCAGAGAGAGAGAACCAGAGCATGACTCTAGTACAGGCAGTGCCAGGGATCAACCTCGATACCTCATGCTTCCAAGTCCACCACTCCACCAGCCATTGTGCCTTCTCCTGGGTTGCCACACTACCTTTCTTTCCGGGACACCCTCCTGTCACAGAGCCTGGCTTTCATGGGGTAATGAGATAAGTGGTAAATCCTGTCCAGTCATCCCTGAGGACCTGACTCTGATGTTGGCAGTGTTGGCTCTGAGTCTTGTATTTAGGGAGTTGTGTCATGTCCAAGAAGCACATCTGTCCTATTTGCAAGTCATCCTGATTATTTAACAAGGAAGTGAAATCACTTTATTTCTCCCTTCCATTTCTGTGCATTCTTCTTTTTTTTTTTTTTTTTTTCAAATGGCTATTAAATTGTTCAGCCAGTATTACTTCTTTGGAAATGTATTTTCTTTTAAGATAAAGGCAGAGAGAGAGAGAGAGAGAGAAGGGATATGTGTGTGTGTGAGAGAGAGAGAGAGAGAGAAGAGGTAGCACTAAGACTTCCTTTTTTTTTTTTTTTTCACAAGAGCACTGCTCAACTCTGGCTTATGGTGGTGTGGGGATTGAACCTGGGACTTGAGAGCCTCAGGCATGAAAGTCTCTTTGCATTACCATTATGCTATACCCCCACCCAGCTAAGACTTCCTTAATTGCAGTGGAGACTGGGCTTGGACTCGGGGTTGTGCTTATGGCAAAGCATTACATTATCCAAGTGAGCAATTTCATCAGCCCACACCTTTGAATTTTATTAAATACCTAATAAAAGGAGCAGTTTGGTAGTTAAACTGACAGAAACGGCAAGAATGCTATGAACTTGGAAAGTTGGGTTTATTCCTCTCGGTAAACTCTAAGTGTGTATGAGCAAAACCCACTTTGTTTCACTGACTAGCAAATTCAGAAAAGTATTCAGCTGGATAAGGGCAAGAGACTTACTTTAATGATGACCCTTTTGGTCACTACCAGGTCACCCCATCATCTGGGGCCCTAGTCAGTGAGTCCTGGGATTCCCACACAGACAGGATGGGTGTAGACCTCTAACAGATCCCTCTCTCCACCATCACTGGTCATCGCCATCAGGAACAAGATCATAAACTCTCTTGTGAATCTCTAGAGGATCTTGTCCTCAATGTAGAACAACAGTGATAGAAACTGCCCATGACTTTATTAGTTTTTGCCTGAGTATGACATCTGATATGTAGGTGGACCCAAGTTATTGTCTGGGGAGACAATGTCATGGCTGGAGAAAGGGCTGGAAAGCTGGATCAGGGGAGACAGTAGCTCCCAAATATGGGAAAAGTGTATAAATATTGTTGGCTATAAATCCCATCGATTTTATCTGGGGCCCATATTCAGCATAGGAGCCTATGTAACCTCCACATCCCTGTAGGTCCAAACTTGCATTCTGTGGTCATCAGTAGGAACATTCTGAGTTGCATCAATTTCAGGACCCATCTTCCTCAGGTGCTGGATAGAGTATGTTATCTAACCCCCCTTAGAGGACAGAACATTACCTACTATTGTTGATCCACATTGAGGGCAAGGACCTATGGGGGTGTCCCCAAAGGGGTCCATGATATTGTTCCTGATGGAGATAACCAGTGATAATGGAGAGAAGGATCTATAGTCTTGTCAGTGTTTCCATTTAATAAATAAATAATTATTAGAAAAAAAGAAACTGCCCCATTCTCTGAAGGGAGGCTGAGTCAACACTTCTCTATTCCTAATAATTATCCTAATATGTGCCCAGGAGCTGTGCTATTTTTTTTTTTTTTTTTTTGTCTTCAGTAGAGGGCCCTAGACTTCAGGGGACTAGAGAGAAACCTTCCTTTGGGAAAGAGTTCAGAAGTGCCTCCACTGTTAAATCATCTCTCTGAAGTGAAGGGAGCCTCATGGAGCAGGGCTGCCCACCCCATAATGAGGGCTGGAATCATCAATAAATGCCGGGAGAAGGTTACTAAGTGTAATTGATTCAAAAGTGAGTAAGACTTCACGTCGAATCAATGTCTTAGTTTTCTATGTTGGGTAACAAGGTACTGCAAAGTTAGTGTCCCTTTCCTCAGTCTGGATGAAGTGTTTCTGATTGGGGCTCTTTGTTTCTGAAGTTCTAGGCCTATGGAATGCCTGAAAACATCTCCTTCATTGCAGTTCAGTTCTTGTCTGGACTAGGCTTAGTTATCTTAAATTTCCTTTTGGGAAATTTATTCATGACATTTGTAATCTCATGGATGATTGATTATCTCTGAATCTATAGTAATGTTATAGCTATAGGTAGTAGTATCTAAGAAAGTATTTTTCAATATATCTAGATGATGAGACCTAACAGAATGCATTTCACTGTTATACATATAAGAAATATTGCCAGTGAGAAGCTGTATACCTTAGTCTTTAGCCCTGCTCTTGTCTCATTCAAGTGCTGGTCTGCTTCCTGCTAACACATGGGCTTGGCTGACGTGCTCTTAGTCATGAAGACCCATTGTCGTAGCCAAAGTAGTGGCAGCAAAGCAGAGCCAGCAGCCAGCTGCACCGGACACTAGTGGGCAGACACTCCATCTTCCACTCTTTCCTTCCTTGCCCAGGTCTTCTCAAGAGTGTCCTCTGAGAGGCAGTTGTCAGTTCTTGGAAGAAGAGGAGGAGGATGGGTTTTATATGCACTGGCTTAAGAAGAGTTTTGACAAAGATGTGGTTCCATTTACCTTATAAGGTGATGCTAAATACTTATCTTTTAATGGATGGTGAACTTTTTCCAAGCCACCATGTGTGTTTTATTGAGCGTTGGTAAAGAATTTCTTTCAAAAAAGACAGAAATTATCATATGGCATTAAAGAAAGGGACTTCAAAATTGATTGCTTTTTTTTTTTTTTACATTAGTCTCTACAAAGTAATTCCACCCTATTGCTTACTATTTAATTGTAAAGTCAAACTGAAAAAAAAAAGATAGATAAAATACTGGCTTAGAAGCGCATCAGCCTGTGTTAGCAACAAAGCAAACTAGCTTCCAAACTGGGTTAGGACAAGGCTAAGGTATACAGCTTCACACTAGTAGGATGCCTCCTTCTCCTTCTCCTTCTCCTTCTCCTTCTCCTTCTCCTTCTCCTTCTCTCCCTTCTCCTCTTCCTCCTCCTCCTCCTTCTCCTCCTTCTTCTCCTCCTCATTATCCTTGTTATTATTATTACTTCCCGGGTTATCTCTGGTGCTCAATGCTAGCACTACAAATCTGTTGGGTAGTATGCCACCTCCCCCTGGCTTCTGCTTAACCATATGCCTATATAGGGATTTACTGATCCAAAGCTTTGGTCTATTTACATAAATCACTTTTACATAAAGCACTCCAGGGCATTGGTGGTTCAGTGATAGGATTCTCGCCTGCTCCACCCCCTCCTTGTCACACCCTGATCCCTTCTTTGTCACACCCTGATTTTCACCAGTCACTTTTCTCTCCACCCTCTCTATATCACATCCTGTTTCCACCCTACTTGGAGAGTATAAAAACAGCTGCTCTTCTGATTAAAGACACTTGGAAATTGCTTTCCGGCTCCGAGAGTTCCAGAGTGTATCTCCTGCGGAAGTTGGTGCAGCACGAGTTCCTGATCCCTCTCCCACACAGCAGCCTAGATCAGCTCCAGTTGAGTTCTCTCCAAGCCAGAGAGCACTAGCTCGGGAAGAAGTACCCTCAGGCTATCCCGGCATCTGGCGCCTGAACAGGGACATGTAAGCAGCAGATTTTCAAGAAGACATCTTAGATAAGTACACACCTTTTGGGTATCTGCAATATTGTGTTAAGGCACTGTTATTTTTTTTCTTTCTTATTGTTTTCCTGAGATCTCTCCACCATGGAAAATCTTTTCCAAATCCTGCATTTTTTTTTCCTGTATACAATTTTTATATATCTGGGACATTTTTCTTGGGGCTTCACCTTATATCCTGTTGATCATCATAGCAGCTTTTAAGGGATATATAGGGCAACCTCTCAAAAGGCTTAAGGACCTAGACGCTGAGGTCCAAGAGATAAAGGAAGTAATCATAGAACTTAACCAGCACCTTAAAAACAAGAAGAAGCAAAGGCCTGTCATGATCTTGACCCACCCTAATTCCTCTGCATCTTGCCCTGAGGCCCCTATTTTGGCATCTTGCCCTGAGGCCCCTATTTTGGCATCTTGCCCTGAGGCCCCTATTTTGGCAGACACGTGTCCGAATTCTCCTTTGGACTCCACAGCCACTTCTTCGGCCACCCCCATTTTGGGAGACACGTGTCCGGAACCTCCTGCTGCCTCCATGGCTGCTTCTTCACCCACCCCTGTTTTGATAGACACATGTCCGAATTCTCCTGTAGCCTCCAAAACCACTTCTTCGGCCACTTGTCCAGAAGCTTCCACTTCAGTGACTCCTACTACCGCTACACACTTATCAGAGCAAGTCCACACATTTCCGGTCAATGTTGCCCTCAATAGACAAAAACCTCAGGCCTGGTATCCATATTCTGCCACAGATCTGAAGGAACTACGCCAGGCTATCAAAGATGACGGTGTTCATGCCCCATGGACCAGGTCCATTTTACAAGGCCTGCTTCAGAACCTTAATACCCCTCAAGATTGGAGAGATGTGACTCGTGCTACGCTCCCAGGCCCCCTCTTCCTGCAATGGGAGGCATTCTTTCGCGACGAATGTTTACAACAATCGCGGAAAAATATTCAAAATCATCCAGAGGGTAATTTTGATGCATTGTTTGGAACAGGCCAATTAGAAACAGGGATTCAACAGGCGGAAGCCAAGTTTCCAGCGGGGTATTTTGATCAAGTACGCCTGTGTGCATTAAAAGCATGGGAGCGATTAACACCACCCATGGGAGCAGCCTCAGCCCCCATTCTCTCACTGCAACAAGAACCTGATGAATCCCTCGCTAAATTCATTGCCAGGGTCCAGTCGAGTTTGGAAAGGAAGATTTATAATCCTGACGCTCGTTTTCTCCTCCTGCGATCCATAGTCTGGGATGGAATGCTTCCGCATTTTCGACAGGCCTGTATCACTCTTAAAAATGAACACCCAGATACTTGGATTCTAGCTACACAGGATCTCAGATCAAGCTCTTTTCAAGGACCTATGTTACAGGCCTATGCAGCTACCTTACATAAGCAAAAAGGGGCTTGCTTTCAGTGCGGTCGCCAAGGGCATTGGCGTAACCAATGTCCAGAAAATAGACCGCAACCCCGCCTCCAGTCAGGGCGACCCCACCTCCAGTCAGGGCAACCCCGCCTCCAGACAGGGAATCAGAGACCACGAATGCCTTGTCCCAGATGCCAGAAAGGATTTCACTGGAGGAGAGATTGTTGGTCAAGGTTCCATAGGAACGGCACGCCTCTGCCAAATGTAAACAGGGATTTAAACTAGGTATGGGGCTTCCCTTAGCCCCGCCCCCAAGAGGGAAGGAAGCAGGTCGCCTGCTTGGTGCTGTGCCCTTCTTCCACAAACAGAAGCCCAGCTTGGGACCCAATCCGTCGCTATACCCACCACGCCAAGTAACAATAACAGAGGGTTAGCAGAAGGAGGAACCCGTGGTATGTGGGAACTTCCAGCATAGAAATAACCGGCTGGAGCAAGAGAACAGCTCGAATTCGGAGCCTGAGATTTTATGGACCACCCCTGTTTTAGAAAGGGGTCACCCAACTATGACAGTAAAGATTGGTAATATTCCTTTTAAGTGTTTGATTGACACGGGAGCAGATAAGACAATATTAAGACAAGCAGAGGTTCCCCAGAGTTGGGAACTCCTCCCAGGACCATGCTTACATGGTGTTGGAGGATTGACTCAGGCATTCCGCACACGAGATTCCCTTGTGTGGGAAGATCCAGAAGGGACTACCGGACGCTTTCAGCCTTTAATAGCTGATATAAGCACCAATTTATTGGGAAGAGACTTGCTGGAATCTTTAGATGTAGTGATATCCTCAGACACCTCTGCAGGACACCACACTCACTCCTGTGAGACTGCTAGACCCAACCAGCAACCCCAATACTAACTGCCACTGTTCGTAACAGAACTCCCCGCTTAGATTGGCTTTCTAATGAGCTTGTCTGGGTGGAACAGTGGCCTTTGCCTAGGGAGAAGCTAGAAATTTAAAAAAAACTCGTCCAAGAGCAGTTATCTTTGGGACACATTCGTCATTCTCGGAGCCCATGGAATACTCCAGTCTTTGTAATTAAAAAGCGCTCAGGAAAATGGCGCCTCCTCCAAGATCTTCGTGCAGTTAATAAAACCATGCAGGTTTGGGGCTTCCCCCAAAGGGGTTTGCCTCTTGTTTCCGCAATTCCCACAGGAATTCCAATCATAGCTATTGATATACAGGATTGTTTTTTCTCTATTCCCTTACACCCACAAGATTGTAAACGTTTTGCTTTCTCTGTTCCTTCTATTAATAATGCCAGCCCTGCCGATAGATTTGAATGGGTGGTACTGCTCCAGAGCATGGCTAATAGTCCTACTATTTGTCAAGAGGTTGTTCAATCTGCCCTTTTTCCATATATTCATAAGGGCCTTAAGGTTTTTCATTATATGGATGACGTGTTAATATGGGGAGAATTAGATACAGATCTCTCCGCCCTACGTGATTTTCTAATCCCTGCCTTAAAGAGAAGTGGACTTAATGTAGCTCCTGAGAAGATACAGCTAATCCCTCCAATATCTTTCTTAGGCTCAGAGATTTCCCTAACGCAGATTCGTCCTTTAAAACCTTGTGTTACTTTTCCTTCTAATCTCACTCTTGCTTCTTTACAAAGTTTTCTTGGAAATTTGAATTGGCTTAGGCAGTATCTTTATCTGCCTACGAGCTGCCTGCAACCACTGTTCGATCTGTTAAAAGGAAACAAACAGCCCTCCTCAAAGCGTATGTTAACCCCCGAAGCCTCCTTGGCTCTGGAAAAAGTTAACCAGGCTCTCCAGGACATGCGCCTCATTCGGTTCTCCCCCTCCTCTCCAGTAAATCTTCTAATCTTTCACTCCACCCCCACGGTAGTGGGGGCATTGTGGCAGAAACACGGTATTCTCGAATGGCTTCATACACCAGTAGGTGGAGCTCCAAGACTCCTTACCGAGATTGATGCCTTAGCATTTATGGTTCGCCCAGGAAGAAACAGATCGGTCCAGGTCTTAGGAAGGGAACCAGATTCAATCATTCTTCCCTTTTCTCTCACTGATACAGAATGGCTCATACGCCACCATTCTCGTTTTGCCATAAGTTTAATGGGTTTTCCAGGACAATTAGATAATCATTTTCCCTCTAATAATTTGATAGCTTCTTTACCTCTGTTGCCTCTACTAGTACCTAAACTTTTCTCTCGAGATCCCATCCCCTCTGCTCCTAGAATAGTGTGCCTTTTATCCTCACACATCCTAGTTTTGTGGAAAAAAGGGAGCTGCTGCCCTTATATATTATCCAGACCAGCAATACCCCAAACCTCTCTTTACTGAACTTCCTGATAATTCCCCTCAGTACAAAGAACTTTATGCTGTTTTCCTTGCATTAAAAGCTGTACCAGAATCCTTCAACCTTTTTTCTGACAGTGTGTATACTGTTAACTTACTTCCATGGCTTGATCGATCTTATGTAAGAATTGATGACAACCCACTTTCTCCTCTTTTAATTCAAATTGCCTCTATGCTCTGTTCTCGAACCCATCCACTGTATGTTCAGCACCTACGTTCCCACAGCCCTCTTCCTGGTCCCTTGTCCGAAGGGAATGCTGCAGCTGACCGCCTTGCCTCCACAGGAATTCTCCTAGCCTCTGTCTCTAATCCTGCTGACTTTCATTCCCTAACCCATGTTAATCTTAAAGGTCTTCGAGCTCGATTTCCTGATATTCCTCTGCCACAGTTAAAACGTATTCTTGCTACATGTTCCTCCTGTGCAGGTCTAATCAAAACACCTGCTATTCAGACTCTAGGGGTTAATCCTCGAGGTTTAAAAGCCAACGCTCTTTGGCAAATTGATGTTACCCACATACCTAACTTTGGCAAACAAAAATATGTGTTCGTCTCAATTGATACCTTCTCTAAGTTTATGTGGGCTACAGCTCAGACTGGAGAAAACTCAAAAAAGCTTATAAGCCATATGCTCTCCTGTTTTGCTGTAATGGGCTTACCTCTTCAACTTAAAACGGATAATGGACCTGCTTTTACCAGCAAACAATTTAAAGATTTTTGTTCCCTCTGGAACATTACTCATACTACAGGCATTCCGTATAAT
Organism: Erinaceus europaeus; assembly: GCF_950295315.1. Classification (NCBI taxonomy): domain Eukaryota; kingdom Metazoa; phylum Chordata; class Mammalia; order Eulipotyphla; family Erinaceidae; genus Erinaceus; species Erinaceus europaeus. Next base: position 15,733,808 of record NC_080163.1, read on the forward strand.
CCACAGGGACAAGGCATTGTTGAGAGGGCCCATCAAACTCTTAAGGCTCAATTAAATAAAGAAAAAGGGGAAATGTACCCCCCTAATATCCAGCTGGCAAAAGCCTTAACTACATTAAATCTCTTTAATATTTACAAAAACTCAGACCAACCTCCTATAATTCTTCATTGGCAAACACCACCCACCCTCCCAGCTATTAAAGTCAAATGGAAAGACCCACTTGATAAAATTTGGAAAGGACCTGACCCCCTGTTGACTATGGGGAGGGGTTTCGCATGTATTTTTCCACAAAATTACTCCAAGCCTGTTTGGGTTCCTGCCCGCCATGTTCGGCAATACCCACATGATGGCGCTGATATCCCTGAAGAACAAGAAACACTGCAAGAAGACTGGCTGCAAGAGGACTGGCTACAGGATGCACCCCAGGATCCATAATACAGCATGGCAGAATAAAAAAAAAAATCTGATTCACAGAACTCTTCCCCGCCCCGAATGAATGTCTTATGCTATGACTGGCCAGTTGTGTTTTGTGAGTGAGTGAGTGAAAAAAAAAATTGAGTGAGTTGAGTGACCAAAATTTTTGTATGACCCATTGTGCTCAGAGTACTCTGAAAGTTAACTGACTTTATATAAAACGGCTGGACGCAGCCATAGTTTCTGGAGACGTCCAGAAATAGTCCAAAAATTGTTCATTCCCCCTTTTGATTTCTTTTTTAAGTCTTGATATCAATATGAAATGTTTAGTCTTAAACTGTGTGAGTAAAGATGGTTCAACTATGACAGTAGATCTAAATTCACATTTGAAATGATATATCTTATTTACAAGTTTTTCTCCTCCTGTGTGTTATAAACTATATGTTTAATATGTGTGTTTCAAGTTTGGTAAACATTAACTTAACAGTTAAATTGTAACTTCGAAGCTACATTTTTATGAAAAGAGGTAAAATCAATTCATTTAAGTAACTGAGTGTTTAAGGTAAAAATCTAAATATTCAATGTGACAATTCATCATCTCCTAAGTTAAAAAACAAATTCTCTATACAGGACATTTTTGGAGGGCCCCCAAAAATGTCCTGTAAGCTATCTTGTGGAAATTAATCCACAACAAATTTGGCATCAATCCGATATTGTAAATGTACAAAAAAAAATTGTCACTAAAATGTGTTAACTCTAGTAACCTGAGTTTGCTTAAAAACCCAATGTAAAAATAGTTAAGAATCAATATATGTGACTTAAATTCGGTATGAAAACTTTGCTATATAAAGACTGCTACATGAGGTCACGTAAGATGACCTTTACACGAAATTATAAAGATACCTAAACCAATTATAATCATTGAGTTATCAATTGTAGTAAACTTCTAATTTGTTACAAAGTTTTTTCATAAATAATTGACTACAGCTATGACAAGCCTTCGCATAAAGAAGCATCTGCTCATATAGAATCCCCAGAAATCCATCTTGGACCCCTGACCTCTGACATCACCCACAATTACAGCCATCCCCTGAAACCCATGATGTGACCTGACACGATCTAGAGAACCTGATTTACAGACTCCGAAGGACAAGACTTTCCTACTGCCTTTCTCTCAACCATCGGTGTCTGCTCTTCCTGCTTCTGTTTCGCCCATCATGTTTTGGCGGTTCCAGGTCACTCTCTACAGAGAAGAAAAGTTCCGGTGGCCGTCCTACTCCATCAAGATAGACGTGTGGCATTTATTTCCTGGCCGTTGACATTGGACTGATGCTTCTATAGAACTTGCTGGACACTCCTTTTATACTGCTGGACTTCTTGAAGAATGACTGTAGCAGTTCATAGAACTTACCGCCAGCTGACTCGGGATTTTGCAATACCAGATCACCCCTCTAGCCCCTCGGCTTATCAGGCCCTCACTCCTCCACCCATCAGGCTCACTCTGTCTCTTGCTACTCTTACTTATCCCTCCCTGTCTTGTGCTAGTTCTTTTTGAAGACACTTACACACTATCATTCTGCTTTCTTCCCAACAGGTTTCCATTCACCCCTACACTTCTATTCCCCTGACAGAGATGAAGCCTTTTACAGACATTGACCCAGTTATATATGGCCATTAAGTAAGAGGAAGATGTTGGGGAATTGTGAGGATATGGTTGAGCTTGGAAGGGCTTGAGCCTGAGGGGTGTGTCAATCCTGTTAGTCTCTCTCTCCACGGAGAGGTTGAGCAAGGAGGGACAGTAGAACCCCAAAAAAGGTGTGCCTCTTATCACTCTCCCTGCCTCACAAAGTGCCCCGCACTCCTGATACTATGGCAAAAAGTTAAAAAGAAAGGGGGAGATGTTGGGTAGTATGCCACCTCCCCCTAGCTTCTGCTTAACCATATGCCTATATAGGGATTTACTGATCCAAAGCTTTGGTCTATTTACATAAATCACTTTTACATAAAGCATTCCAGGGCATTGGTGGTTCAGTGATAGGATTCTCGCCTGCTCCACCCCCTCCTTGTCACACCCTGATCCCTTCTTTGTCACACCCTGATTTTCACCAGTCACTTTTCTCTCCACCCTCTCTATATCACATCCTGTTTCCACCCTACTTGGAGAGTATAAAAACAGCTGCTCTTCTGATTAAAGACACTTGGAAATTGCTTTCCGGCTCCGAGAGTTCCAGAGTGTATCTCCTGCGGAAGTTGGTGCAGCACGAGTTCCTGATCCCTCTCCCACACAGCAGCCTAGATCAGCTCCAGTTGAGTTCTCTCCAACCCAGAGAGCACTAGCTCGGGAAGAAGTACCCTCAGGCTATCCCGGCACAAATCCACTGCTCCTGTTACCCATTTTCCCCAATTTCATTGGATAGGACAGAAAGAAATTGAAAGAGAAGGGGAGACAAAGAGGGAGAGAGAAAGAGAGACACCTGCAGATGGCTTCACTGCTTATGAAGTGACTACCCTGTTGGACTTTTTGTTTCAGGAGGCCTCTTCTCAGGCACAAACTCCTGGCTTACCCGCTCTGTTGCACACCAGATGTAGGGGCCTAGGGGAATGTTCTGGGGTAGCAGGGATGGAGCTTTACAGGTGTCTTTCTTTGTGCCCAATGCTAGTGTCACAGCAAGAGAAGACTCGGGGACTTGTCTCATGGGCAATCCATTTATTGAACAGCAAAGTAGGGGTTATAAGGGGTTGTAGGGGGAAGTAAGTTATCCATTCCATATATGGTTTGGGAGAAGAGGGACAAAGAGAAATAGAGGGTTGGGAAAGGTCAGAGCATCCCTAGTAAATGTTGAATAAGGGGTTTAGTTGATCAAAGGAACAAAGGAAGTAGGCTTATCAATAACCAGCAGACAGAGAGGAGCCTTAAGAGAGAAGATGGGGGAGTTGGGCTGTAGTGCAGCGGGTTAAGTGCAGGTGGCACAAAGTGCAAGGACTGGCCTAAGGATTCCAGTTCAAGCCCCCGGCTCCCCACCTGCAGGGGAGTCACTTCACAAGTGGTGAAGCAGGTCTGCAGGTGTCTATCTTTCTCTCCCCCCTCTGTCTTACCCATCTCTCTCCATTTCTCTCTGTCCTATCCAACAACCACATCAATAACAACAACAATAATAACTACAATGATTAAAAAAAAAGAGAGAGAAGATGAATCATGTAAAATTAAAAGAACTGGAGGAGGTGGAGGAGTAAGGAGAATGTTCTTGGTTATAGTTTGACAGAGCAGAACAATGATGTGTGGGCCATGTATGATCAAAGAAGATGGACTTCTATTAACTTCTGAGTAAACGAACCAACTGGTTTGAGAACAAGGAAATGGGCTGCATGTAGAGTCTTTTGTGAAGCAGGAAGGCTTACAGAGGAAACTTTTTCTGGTGGTCTGCCAGGCTAGCTTCACCAGAGAGAGAGAGACGAGGAACTCATGGTAGAGCAAGAATGCAATGCAATGCCTTTATTAATCAGAGACAATGCCTTTATATATATATATCTTTAACTGGAAGTGGCAAGTGGGAAAAGGAAATGGCTAGGAGAGGGGTTGGAGAAAAGAGCGCGAAGGTAGAAAGGTAGAAAGCTTCCATAGCAGCTGTTGTGAATGTTCTAACGAGTGGGATTAACCAATACCCTGCAGACAGGTCAGGTCTCAGGCAAAACAATGATTATGTAAATAGAACATAGCATCAAGCAATGCAGGGGAGTTGGCATAATGCCCAACAGTGGTCATGTTCCTCCATGCTCTCAGGTAGAGAGAGACTGATAGAAATGGTTGTGCCATCCAGGCTCCCACTTTTTAGTAGCGGATCCCACACCATGCTCAACCATATCCTCACAATTTCCCTACACTCTCCTGCAGGTGGGGAGCTGGGGGCTTGAACTGGGATCCTTGTGCTTCTTACTATGTGCGCTAAACACAGTGTGCCACCACATGGCCCCTGGATGCTTTATACTTACAATAAGGAAATGCGTTTTGTCAGGTCTCATAATCTGGAGCTTTCAACCCCTGCTTTGCTAGGTATAATATTACCACTGGTTACTCTTATCACTCTTAGAGTGGACATACAGTGTCCATGTCATAAGAAAAATTAGACATTATCACTAAAGAAATGCCTCTAGCTTAAGACCCGAATGAGCTATTTAAAGAGAAATAGGGAAATGCCACTTTATGAACTATTACAAAATAAAAATTCACTGGGGACAAATCCTAGAATGTTTTTTCTTTTCTTCTCCCCAAGGCCTGGGAAGATCATAAATCTATAAAAACCGAGTTGTCTTATTTTGCTTTGGTAAAAAAGAACGTCATGAAACTGTACCTAGTGAAGTGCATTTGCCTTTATAAAACACCGGAAGAGGCTCCCTAAAGCCCTGTTTTATTAAAATGTTATTTCATTAGTGACTTAATATTGATTTGCAAAATTACAAGATAACATGGATACAATTCTGCACTGTTCCCACCACCAGAGTTCTTGATCCCCAATCCCTCCATTATAAGTGACAGCAGTTCTCTCAAGGTTGCAGATAAGAGTTAACTGTTTTTATTTTAAGTTTTTTAATTATCTTTATTTATTGGATAGAGACAGCCAGAAATCGAGAGATAAGGGGGAGATAGAGTGGGAGAGAGACAGAGAGACACCTGCAACACTGCTTTACTATTCGCAAAACTTTCCCCCTGCAGGTGGGGACTGGGGATTTTGAACCCAGGCCCTTGTGCATTGTAACATTGCAACCAGGTATGCCACCACCCAGCCCCGAGGTAACTGTTATTTTTACAACTATTTGTCTATATTTACCCTTTTTTGTTTATGGGGGGGGATTAATGGTTTATAGTTAACAGTAAATACAGTAGTTTATACATGCATAACAGTTCTATTTTCCACGTAATAATTTAACCCCTTCTAGGTCCCCCTCTGCCATCATGATCCAGAACCTGAACCCTCTCTCCACCCCAGAGTCTTTTACTTTGGTGCAATACGCCAAGTCCATTCCAAGTTCTGCTTTGTGCTTTCTTATTTTTCAACATTTTTTAAAATTATTATTAATGACTTAATAATGAGTGACAAGATTGTGGGGTAAGAGGGGTACAATTCCATACAATTTCCACCACCAGAGTTCCGCATCCCCTCCCCTCCACTGGAATCTTCCCTATTCTTTTTTTTTAATATTTATTTATTTATTCCCTTTTGTTGCCCTTGTTTTTTTTTAATTGTTGTTGTTGTTGATGATGATGTTGTTGTTGGATAGGACAGAGAGAAATGGAGAGAGGAGGGAAAGACAGAGAGGGGGAGAGAAAGACACCTGCAGACCTGCTTCACCACCTGTGAAGCGACTCCCTTGCAGGTGGGGAGCCGGGGGCTCAAACAAGGATCTTTATATGCTGGTCCTTGTGCTTTGTGCCACATGCACTTAACCTGACTCCCTATTCTTTATCCCTCTGGGAGCATGAACCAAAGATGGCTATGCGATGCAAAGATGAAAGGTCTGGCTTCTGTAATTGCTTCTCCACTGGACATGGGAGTTGACTGGTCGATGCACATCCCCAACTTGTTTCTGCCTCTCCCTAGTGAAAACCCTGCTTTTAATCACCTCGCCATTCAGTGGATTTCACTGTGCCTACACGCTCCACTCCCATCCCCTCACAACACCCCAAGATTGTTCTGGTACCCCTGAATGCACAAGCTCTGTGGCTACTCAGGCCTCTTCTTTCAAAAGCACCCCACCAAGCCTGGGAAGCACCCCCAGTGCACTCTAGCTAAGCTGCCTCTCCTGTACTGGCAGCCCCCAAGATATTGTGAACACAGGGAGAATAGTCCTTCCATTCTATAAGGTACAGTGATGAGGAAAGGGAAGTTTGTATGTGCTCAGTATGCCTAAGCCATTGTTGGCCTGACTGCATGGTATGTATTGAGATTTCAGGTTGGAGGCTGCTGCTTCTTCATGCGATGGAGACCTGGCTTGAACCTGGCTCACACACATGGCAAAGCAGGTGCACTGTCCAGGTGAGCTGTCTTGTTGGCCTCCGGCAGAGAGCTCTTATCCTCTGTCAAGCTGGGCTCCTGACCGCCCCCCCTCCCCCATAGGATCTGCCACTTCCTCCTCACTCCCATCCTCTGAAACTCTTCTCAGAGGAGCACACAGGCAGATCAGCACAAGCCTTCAACTCCAGGGAGCTAGCTCAATGCTGGACACAGAAACTTGTGTGGCTGGGGGCGGGCGGTAGCGCAGCAAGTTAAGCACACGTGGCGCAAAGCAAAGCGCAAGGACCAGCGTAAGGATCCCAGTTCGAGGCCCCCCCCCCCCCCCCCCCCCCCGGCTCCCCACCTGCAGGGGAGTCGCTTCACAGGTGGTGAAGCAGGTCTGCAGGTGTCTATCTTTCTCTCCTCCTTTCTGTCTTCCACTTCTCTCTCCATTTCTCTCTGTCCTATCCAACACTGATGACAGCAATGACAACAATAATAGTAACCACAACAACGATAAACAACAAGGGCAACAAAAGGGAAAAAATGGCCACCAGGAGCAGTGGATTCGTAGTGTAGGCACCAATCCCCAGCAATAACCCTGGAGGCAAAAAGCAAAACAAAAAAAACAGAACTTGTGTGCCTGAGGGGCCAGGGCAGTCCTCTGGTCTCTCTCTTGTTAAAACAAATATAATCCCATATAAACAAGTGTCCTCATGGGTACAGTCTCCCCTGGAGAGAGGATGCTAGTTATTTGGCTCTTCTTGCCATCACTTGCTGACTTCTTGGATCCTGGATCCTTGGCATGGGGCTAAGAGACTGGCCCTATTCCTGGAAGGGAGTCGAGAAGCCACGAGACTGTCCTCTCTGACACTGTTTCCTTTTTCTTTTTCTTTTTTATTTCTCCAAAGTGTTATCTTTATTTTTTTAAAAAAATTTACTGGGGAATTAATGGTGTATAGTTGACAAGAAAATACAACAGTTTGTGCATGTATAATCTTTCTCAGTTTTCCACATAACAGTTCAACCCCAAATGGGCCCTCCTCTGCCATCATGTTCCAGGACCTGAAACCACCCCCCCACCCAGTCTTTTTTTTTGGTGCAATACACCAACTCCAGTCCAAGTTCTGCTTTGTGTTTCCCTTCTGATCTTGTTTTTCAACTTCTGTCCATCAATGAGATCATCCCATATTCATCCTTCTCTTTCTGGCTTATTTCACTTAACATGATTCCTTCAAGCTCCATCCAAAATGAGGTGAAGAAGGTGAAATCACCATTTTAATAGCTGAGTAGTATTCCATTGTGTATATAGACCATAAATTATTTAGCTACTCATCTGTTGTAGAACACCTGGGTTGCTTCCAGGTTTTGGCTATTACAAATTGTGCTGCTATGAACATAGGTATAGACAAATATTTTTGGTTGGGTGTGTTGGGTTCTTTAGGATAAATCTCCAGGAGAGGAATTGCAGGGTCATAGGGTAGGTCCACTTCTAACCTTCTGAGAGTTCTCCAGACTGCTCTCCACAGGGGTTGTACTAGTTAACTTTCCCATCAACTGCAGGGGGGTTCCTTTGTCCCCACAACCTCTTCAGCATTTATCGCTGCTACCTTTTCTGATGTATGGCATTCTCACAGGAGTGAATTGGTATCTCATTGTTGTCTTTTCTTTCCATTTACTTATTTATTTTTGCCTCTAAGGTTATCTCTGGTGCTCAGTGCCAGCACTACAAATCTACTCTTCTTAGTGGCCATTTTCCATTTTTATTGGGTAAGACAGAGAGAATGAGAGGACGGGGGAGATAGAGAGGGTGAGAGACAGACAAGAAAGACACCTGCAGGCCTGCTTCACCGCTTGTGAGGTGACTGGAGTCCCCCACCCCCTCACCCCCCACAGGTGGAGAGCTAAGTGCTCCTCTGTGTGAGCTTAACCCAGTGCACCACCACCCGGGCCCCCGCCACTGTTTCTTCATGGGCATGTTAACTCTGCCCCCCGGCTGTGCCAGCTCTTTGCTAAACAGACTCTCCTGATATGACAGGGTACTTGGCATCCTTAGCTAGGATGCCTCTGGCACCACCCAGAAATACCTCCTCACATTCCCTGCCTCCACTCAGTCTGGGAATCATTGCCAGGCCAACCACTCAGTGACACATGGGGATTCTGGAACCTCCATCTATGATGCAGGCTGGTGGGAGTAGTGGGCCATAGCTGTGTGACGGGCACATTCTGTAGAGCTGTGCCTGGCAGCAGAGTGTGGGAGCTCTTAGTAGCAAATAGCCTTGGATTTGGGCTTTGGGTAAAAGCCCAAGATGAGAGAAAGAGGAGAGAGAGAGAGAACCATCCTCTCACATGCTGATAACTTTGCATCTTCAGGTGAGAGAGAAAGAGAGGGAGACGGAGAGGGAGAGAGAGAGAGAGAGAGATGGAGAAAGAGAAAGAGAGAGAGAGAGAGAGAACCATCCTCTCACAAGCTGATAACTTCACATCTTCGGGTGGAAGTATAAGATCTCTGGTTTCTTTTACAATCCCCTCATACCCCCCCAGAAGGGTCCTAGATAGAACTAGTGAGGTGAATCTTTTTTTTTTTTTTAGTTTAAAACTTTATTTATTTATTTATAAAGTAAAAATATAGACAATACCATAGGATAAGAGGGGTACAATTCCACACAGTTCCCACTATCAGAGTTCCACATCCCATCCCCTCCCCTGATAACTTTCCTATTCTTTATTTCACTGGGAGTATGGACCCAGGATCATCATAGGGTGCATGCAGAACGTGGGAAGTCTGGCTTCTGTAATTGCTTCTTGCTGGACATGGGCATTGACAGGTTGATCCATACTCCCAGCCTGTCACTTCCCCTGGTGGGGCAGGGGTCTGGGGAGGTGGGCATCCAGGACACATTGGTGGGATTGTCTGCCCAGTGAAGTCAGGTTGGCATCATGGTAGCATCTGGAAACTTGGTGACTGAAAAGGAGTTAAGATGTAAACCAGAACAAATTGTTGACTAGTCATGAACCTAAAGGCAAGCATATGGCAGATGAAGATTTGGGGTCTCTTTTGGAAAAAGCTGGTAGATCTATTTTAGGTATATTCCAAGGGGCTGTTGACTTTATTAGTTTTTGCTTGAGCCTGACATCTAATATGCAGGTGGACACAGATTATTATCTGGGGAGATAGTGTCATAGTTGGAAAAAGGACTAGAAAGCTGGATCAGTGAAAAGAGTAGCTCCCAAATATGGGAAAAGTATATGGACATTGTTAATTTTATAGTCTATCAATTTGACCTGGGGCCCATATACAGCTTAGGAGCCTATGTAACCTCTGCATGCCTGTGGTCTGAACTGGCATTCTGTGGTTACGACTGGGAATATTCCAGGCTGCACTGATTTCAGGACCCAGCTTCCTTGGGTGATCCACTCTTCTACCAGGCTTTCCCCTGATAAATCTCTCACATTCTTGGACCTGTGCTAGTGTTCCACTGTATAGCTGCCCAAAATGGTGCCAGCCAACAGCTCTTAGTTCAAGCTGCTTTTATCATCAGAGTTTCTCCTGTGCCCCTTACTACACACCCCTGCACCTATCTGCTGCTCAGTGACTTTCTTCAGAGGTTCTAGTTACATTATTATGAGGCCCCAAGTGTCTTTTCATTGTTTTATGTTGAGGGTTGGAGCAGGCTTTTACAGGCAGCTGTTACTTCACGGCCACACCCTTAGAAGTTTCCTTCATTTGAATCCTTAAGTGGGTCCAGTCATTTCTTTTCTTTTTTTTTTTAAATTACTTTCTTACTCATCAAGTAGAAAAACTTCAAAGGTATTATTTTCCCTCTCTGTAAAGTGAGCCCACCCAGCTTTTAAGTTAATTGACATGTTATAGCGAGCTCAAAACTTTGCCTTTCTAAACACATGCTTCCTGAATAGCAATTTGGGAGGCACAGTTCTCATGCTGCTGGGCTGTTGTAATGGCTTGAATGCACTGATGCTCTGTGATTTCTCCCTGTATCTTCTAAGAAGCCGTCATCCGGCTTTCCTGAGGTGTAATGAAATTTCTTCGTGAGTGGCACACACACCAAAAATTTTCAGGGACATCAGTAGTGATGGCATTCTCATGTTTTTAAAATTGTACTTTAGATTTATTTATTGAAATGAGACAAACACAGAGAGACCAGAGCACTGCTCAGCTCTGGCACATGGTGGCATCAAGGATTGTACTTGGGACCTTTGGAGGCCTCAGGCACTCAAGTCTGTGCATTACTATGGTCATCTCCCTGGCCCTAGCGTTGTCATCTTAAATCAATTATGATGATTACTGATGAGAAACTCTAGGTCAGGGCTGTTGGATAGTATGCCAGCTCGCCCAGGCTTAAACACCAGTATGTCTGTATGAGATTAATTTGATCCCACTCAAAGCTGCAGTCTATTTACATAAATCACTTTTACATTTACATAAAGCACCACCTTCCCTCCAGGGCATTGGTGGTTCAGTGGTAGAATTCTCACCTGCTCCGTCTCCTTGTCACACCCTGATCTTCCACCAGTCACTTTTCACTCCACCCTCTCTGTGTCACATCCTGTTTCCACCCTACTTGGAGAGTATAAAAACAGCTGCTCTTCTGATTAAAGACACTTGGAAATTGCTTTCCGGCTCCGAGGGTTCCAGAGTGTATTATCTCCTGCGAAGTTAGTGTGGCACGAGTTCCTGATCCCTCTCCCATGCAGCAGCCTAGATTGGCTCCAGTTGAGTTCTCTCCAACCCAGAGAGCACTAGCTCGGGAAGAAGCACCCTCAGGCTATCCCGGCACAGGGCCGTATAAAAAATTATTGCAGGGGCTGGGTGGTGGTGCACCTGGCTGAACGCACATGTTACAATGAATGCATAAGGACCTGGGTTCAAGCCCCCACTCCCCAGGTTCAAGCCCCTAGTTCCCAGGTTCAAGCCCCCAGTCCCCACATGCCGTGGGGAAGCCTCAAGAGTGTTGAAGCAGGGCTGCAAGTGTCTCTTTCTTTCTCTCCTTGTCTCCCCCTTACCTCTCAACTTCTGTGTCTACCCAATAAATAAATAAATAAATAAAGATAATGATAAAAATTATTGCAGAATCATTTGCTTACTATCTTTTTTTGTTTGTTTGTTTGTAAAAATCCTCTTAAGTCTTTACCAAGAAGAGGGGAGATGAAATAGTGAAACACATTTCTGCATGCATAAATGAATGAATTGTGGAAAGTATCACAGGCCAGCGGATGCTCCACCATTGAGACTGATAATCCCATATTCTGTGCATTCACCACAATGGACTATTGATTGGTTTCTAGATGTTTCCTGCACCTCCCTCACCATTTCCTTGTCTCTATTTCTCTCTCTCTCTCTTTCTTTCTTTTTTTTTTTTTTTTTGCCTCCAGGGTTATTGCTGGGGCTCAGTGCCTGCACCACGAATCCATTGCTCCTGGAGGCTATTTTTTTCCCCTTTTGTTGCCCTTGTTGTTTTATTGTTGCTGTGATTATTATTGTTGTTGTTATTGATGTCATGGTTGTTGGATAGGACAGAGAGAGATGAAGAGAAGAGGGGAAGACAGGGGGAAAGAAAGATAGACACTTGCAGACCTGCTTCACCACTCGTAAAGCAATCCCCTCCTCAGCAGTTGGGGAGCCAGGGGTCTCAGACCAGGATCCTTGCGATGGTCCTTGCTCTTTGCACCATGTATGCTTAGCATACTGAGCTACATCCTGATCCCACCTTCTTTTCCTTTAATTTTTTAAAAATTATCTTTGTTTATTGGATAGAAACAGCCAGAAATCAAGAGGGAAAGGGGTGGTAGAGAGGGAAAGAGACAGAGACACCTGCAGCCTTGCTTCACCACTTGCAAAGCTTTCCCTCTGCAGGTGGGGACCAGGGGCTTGAACCTGGGTTCTTGCACATTGTATTATGTGTGCCCAATCAGCTGCACCACCACCTGGACCTTCCATTTCCTTCTCTATTGCAGTCCTACTCATCTGTTGGCCTGGATCAACTGCCCCCTTTACTGGGAACCTTCTCTTGCTTCCTCTACCACCAAAGTGACAATAACTGCATCTCAAAAAATTCTCAGATCACATTACTATGTCTCTTAGGAAAATATTTTTCTTGGTATCACATCAAAGCATTTGTATCACTTCGCCCTGTTCAGAACTAATGTTCTCTGAGAACAGAGACGGTTGTGTTCATCTTTATACCAAAACCACATTCCGCCTCCCCACCCCCACATACAGAGTCCGATTTCTCAGGAGAACTGACTTTTCTGTTTATAGTTTAACACCTGTGATTTATCTTCCCAGCCTTCACAAAACCTTCAATAAAAAATGCCAACAGAGAAGGAACAACGCTCAGAGTTGATTTTTTTTTTTTTTTCGTTGAAACCTTAAAGCCACTGAGAAAGAAACAGGAAAGTGGATGAGGACGAGCCATTGGAAAGACAAGAGTGGGCTGTTTCTGTTTGGATGAGTGCGGGATGGACAGCATCGCTGTCAGAGTCATCGGGTTTGAGTTCTAAAGAACCCACTAGTGCAGTGTCATTTCTCCCTACAAGAGTGATTAAATAGCTATTCGATTTTCTTGCCCTGGTTTAACATTTAGCAAGGGGCTTCCCAGCAGCTCCCAAATGTTGTCTATAACCAACAAAATGGAAGCAGCAACTGCTGCCAGCGGCCTGAATGTCTTTATAGACTCTGGGAATGGAAGTAAGCTCGGCTGAATTGAGCCCAGGGCTTTGGATCCTTGGGGCATGGGAGTCTCTTTGCATAAGCACTGTGTTACCTTTCTCCCACCTGTTTTATCTCTTGGTCAGGAGTGAGTGAGTAAGCTAAAAGAAAAAAAACAACCTACTTATAGTTAAAAAGCCTTCAGGCTCCCATAGCCTCCAGGGAAGAAAAAGAACAAAAAAAGTTTTAACAGCCACTGTGCTTCAACTCAAGGGCTGAGATAACATTGAAACAACTGTTAATTTCCACAACTGTGAACACTTGAAGTACCTTACCTAGACAGAAAGTCAAAGCAAGGATGCTTCAAGGTTGTGTCCGCAGTAATAGGGTTAGCACAGCAAAAGGTTTTTGTCTGATGTATATGTGCTACACTGTTAGGCTGTTAAGTTGCAAAAATGTTAACTCTAGTGATTTATCATGTCACATCCCATTGTCCCATTTTCTGAGTTGGCTTTTGCTGGAATGTAGTGTGTGTGTGTGTGTGTGTGTGTGTGTGTGTGTGTGTGTGTGTGTGCAGGTGCCAAATGAGGTGACCAGGCAGAGACAGAAATGCTTGTGGTGTGGTTATTGTGTTGGCCTCCCAGTCTTCTGGTGTTCTTGGCAGGATCCTGGTTGATGGACTCTGAATGAAGTAGGAGTGGAGTGTAAATCACCCTGACTCCCCAGCGACTTGGGTGCACATTAGGGAGTGTTTTTCTGAATGGAAAAAGGTCAGAAAGTTTCCTGGCACATTTTTAGCTGAGCTCTTCCTTCCTGGGAAGGGCTGGCCCTGAGGGAGGAGATGGTGAGTCTCTCTCTCTCTCTCTCTCTCTCTCTCTCTCTCTTTCAATGAGGACTTGGGTCCTATCCACTCCCAGATGGCCAGGGGTCACATCTTCCTGGAATGTTCAGGATAGGGCTTAGGGACAAGCCTGAGGACCAAGACCGAAGGAGCCTTGCTTCCTCAACTTCACAAAGCTGTGGTCAAAGACCATCATCCCCTTAAAAGCCTTTCCTGAGGCTGGGAAGGGGAGAGCACACTGAGCCTCCCGGTTTAAAGGTCATATGTTTCCACATGGAAAGAAATACGTCTCTGTAGCATGTCAACTCCCACTGTCAGAAAAGTCCATTTAATTAGAGGAAGTGAGGATCCAGGCCTTAAGGTCTGCCACTCTTACATGAGGCTCTTCAGGTTCAGAAAACAGAGAGGAAATAGGGTACTTTGTTTTAATGCACTGGGGAAAAAAAAACAAAAACCCTTGCAGGAGTAATTGGTCAGAGGTTAACTTGCTAATTAACTTTTTCACACAGATACTTGGGGGATGTTTCTTCCTTCACTTTTCTCCCCTCCCTCCTCCAAAGCAATGGAACAAAATGAGTCTTTATTGTTATTTGAGCTCTGAGAAGGAAGATACCAATTTAAGCAAAAAGCGTGTTGTGTCTCACTTCTTTTTTATTTTTATTTTTTTATCCCTACAGCCTCATCACTATGCTATCCAGAGACTCTGAGTCCTGACTAGAATGCATGCAGCAATTAGGGGGTGTTAGTTACTAGGTTAATGAGCAGCTGTGCTCAAGGGCACTGGGAGCTGCCTCCTGAGAGCCTTGCAGGAGAGCTTGTGGGAGAGCCCTAACTCAGGTCCTGAAGGCCATGCCTTTGTGCTCCTGGATGAGCTTATGTTCTTGAGACTTGTAGCAGCTGAGTGAAGTGAATGCTTCACCACTTGCGAAGCTTTCCCCCTGCAGGTGGGGAGGCAGGGCTTGAACCTGGGACCTTGTGCCCTGTAATGTGTGTGTTTAACCAGGTGCACCATTGCCTGCCCCCCCCTTTTAATATTTATTTATTTATTTATTTTCCTTTTTGTTGCCTTTTTGTCTTTTTTTCTTTTACTGTTATTGTAGTTATTGTTGTTGTTACTGATGTCGTCCTTGTTGGATAGAACAGAGAGAAATGGAGAGAGGGAGAGAAAGATAGACACCTGTAGACTTGCTTCACCACCTGTGAAGTGACTCCCCTGCAGGTAGGGAGCGGGGGTCTCGAACCGGGATCTTTATGCCGGTCATTGCACTTAGCGCCACCTGCGCTTAATCCACTGCGCTACTGCCCAACTTCCTCCTCTTTTTTTTTTTTTTAAGATGGAGACAGAGAAGACAGAAAGGTTTGGAAGGAAGGTGGGAGAGGGCAGGAGAGAGAGAGGGGAGGAAGGGAGAGAGAGAGAGAGAGAGAGAGAGAGAGAGAGAGAGAGAGAGGCTAAAAAGAGAAAGGAACCACAGCACCGAAGATTCCTTCCCAGACTGGCAGGGGTGGGGACGGGGATGGGGAGGCATTAGCTTTGCTTGTGTCCTTCCCTCATCTGACAAATCTGTGTAGACATCAGATGCTGCGAGTCCAGTCTTCACGACTCCTCCAAACCTCTCAGCCTCTCTGCCTAAGCTGCTGCTGCCACCTTGGGCTACGTGCCTCTGTCCCCCTCTGCGTAGACCTCCCCAGCCCCCTGGCCAGCCCTCTGGGCAGCAGGAGCACAGAAGCCGCTTTCTCCACACTTGGCTTTGCTCTAGGTGGTGACAGACAGCAGCCCGCAGGGCCAGGCTGGTGCTGCATAGGGCTTGTGATGGGTATGAGTTGCCTTGGGATCTCCTGGAGGATGGGCAGACAGGCCCACAGTGAGCGCCCCAGATATCTCAAACACATGGCAGCTCTCCCTCGGGTCCTCCCTCTGGGCAGTCTTCCAGATACCTACTAGCATGTGAGGTTTTTTTACTTCTAATTTATTTATTGTGTTTCCTTTTTTTCTTTTGGTTATTAGGGGTTATGAGTGTGGTGAGACCTGGTGTCTGCTTGACTCCGCTGCTCCTGGAAGCCATATACATATATTCTTTTAGATAGAGAGACAGAGAAATAAAGAGAAAAGAAGAGATACCATAGAAACGCCTGTGTCTTGGCTTGGGGGGCATGAACCTGGGTCCTCATACTTGGGAATCTGTGCGCTCTACTTAGTGGGTGAGTCTCTCACTGTATAGATCTGTATGGTTCCTCACTCATCTGTATATTTTTAGAAAAATATATAGATATTTTTCTAAAATATATAGATATTTTTCTAAAAAATTGTTTTATTTATTTCATATGAGAGTAAGAGAGGGAAGGAGGGAAGGAGAGAGAGAGAGAGAGACATGAGAGAGAGAGAGAAGGCACAGCCCCCCTCTGGCCCATGGTGTACTGGGGTTGGAACTGAAGGACTCAATCATGCAAATCCATGTCTTCTCCCAGCTGAACTACCTCCTCCAGTTGTTAATTGATTGTATGTTCATTATGAATAATGGCTCATTCGTGCTTAGCCAATTTTATCTGGAACCTCCTTGACTACCCCCTTGGTTATCATCTCTGATCACCTAAAGACCAAGTGAGCCCTTTCCAGATGACTGGCTTCTGGAACCACATCTGCTGAGCAATTCTTCACCATCATCTATTGCTGACTCATCCTTTTTCTTCCTTGTTGTCATCCTCTTCCTTCTTCTCTTACTTGTGTTTTTTTGTTTTGTTTTGTTTTGTTTTTGAGGAGGGTAGGGTGTAGGGGGGAGTTAAGGTTCCTTTCTGAGTCAGGCTTGTATTTCCTCATTTCAGAAGCCCTTCTTCTTCTAGCGTTTGCCCTTCTTCCGTAGCCAGTCAACAGCGTCAGGTTGAGCCTGATGTAAACTTTCGAGACCTCCTTTGAATCTGGAGAGGTGGCAATCGTTGACTATGTGGGTCATAGTCTGTCTGGAGCCGCAGGGTCATCTCTGGCTCCCCAGCGATGGAACATAGCGGCGCACCGGCCATGGCCTGTTGGATAGCGATTGAGGAGGGCCCAATCATAACGTGCTAGGTCAAAGCCAGGTTGACGCTTGCAGGGGTCTGTGATGAGGTGTTTGTTCTTTACCTCAGCTGACTGCCAACTCTGTTTCCCAGAGTCTGGAACAGAGAAGTTCAGTGTGGGCGTAGGGGACCAGATTGGGTGACGAGACGTCAAGCATTGGACAGGGTGGGCGAAGATATCTGCGTATATTGGCAGGTCCGGTCGAGCGTAGAAGCCCTGAATACATTTTACAGTTACATTTGGTTTTACATTTACACTGATTGCTAGGATCTGTGAATTGCTAGGATCTGTGAATGGGGATTTCTCTTCCAAGTACATCTATTATTTGTACAATTAAAAGCTAATGCCTTTGCTCTTTAAATGTTTATATTTTTTAAGCTTTTTTTAAAAATTTCTTTATTGGGGAATTAATGTTTTATATTCGGCAGTAAATATAATAGTTTGTACATGCATAACATTTCCCAGTTTTCCATTTATTTTTATTTTTTATTATTATTAGTTTTTTTTAATAAAATAAAAACTATCGACAAGACCATTGGATGAGGGAAACAATGACACACAGTTCCCACCACTAGAGTTCCCTATCCCATCCCCTCCCTTGAAAGCCTTTCTGTCCTTATCCCTCTGGGAGTGTGGACCCAGGGTCATTATGGGGTGCGGAAGGTCTGGCTTCTGTAGTTGTTTCTCCACTAAACATGGATGTTGGCAGGTGGATCCATACCCCCAACCTGTTTCTATCTTTCCCTAGTGGGACAGAGCTCTAGAGAGGTGGGGTCCAGGGTACATTGATGAGGTTGTCTGCCCAGGGAAGTCAGGTTGGCATCATGGTAGCATCTGCAACTTGGTGGCTGAAAAAGAGTTAAGATATAAAGCAGAAGAAATTGTTTAATAGTCAGGAACCTAAAGGCAAGAATATTGGGTAGAGACAGCCAGAAATTGAGAAGGAAGGGGGTAATAGGTAGAGGGAGAAAGAGAGAGGGAGAGGGAGAGAGAGAGAGAGATCTGAAGCACTGTTTCAACACTCATAAAGCTTTCCCTCTGCAGGTGGGGACCAGGGGCTCGAACCGTGGACCTTGAGCATTGTAACGTGTGCTCAACCAGGTGTGCCACCACCTTCCCCCCTTTGTTTATTATTTATGAAAGAGATGAAGAGAAATGGGGGAGGGACCAGCGTATCACTCTGGGACATACAGTGCCAGGAATCAAACTTAGGGCCCCATGCTTGAGAGTTTATTTCCTTCGATTTGTACGTGTTACATTGCCTTCGATTTCTTAGCTTGCCCCCTTTCATTTCCCTCTTTATTATGGCCACAACATGTGTTCTGTCCAGTTTGTCTCCACCTTTTTGTCTTTAGACTGCAGCCTCCTTACTCTAGGGCCTCTTCTCTCTGCAATGTAAATAATTAGCCTAGACCTTTTGAATTCTGCATCCTCATTTGATTGCCAAAGTAATCTCTCTCAACTACAGACCTGATTGGGGTAAGTAGGGGGGTTCTTGTTGTAGCAGATAAGGTCCTTTATTTATTTTTTGAATTACCTTGGAGGATAGAAAAAGGAAACTGGAGGGAAGAGGGAGAGAAATAAGTTCCTCTTACAATGGATAGGACACCCAGTCACCTATCAATTGAAAAAAACAAAACAAAACTAATTTTGGTCAACCTGAGGAGGAGGGAAAAGGGACATGTGTATATAATAATAGTAATAATAATAAAATAGAATAGAGTAAAAATCCCTAACAGTCAGTCTGATGCTTGAACTGCTCTGGATTGGCTGCAGGTAGCCTGAGCAAAGACAGACAATTATAAAAAGTATCCAACAAAAACCTCAAGATAGTCTTTCCCAGACAGGGCTGAGGCACTGATTGGTCAGGTATTTTGTCACTCAAATAGAGCTCCAGCCACCTTAAAAAAAAAAAGAGAGAGAGAGAGAGAGAGAGGAGGAAACAAAGAGAATAAGGCTTGGAATGACACCCCTGGTGAGCCAGAAATCTTGGGAAAGAAAATAGCTCAGCGGGAAGCCTGCTACAAGTGGCTGCCCAGCCCCTGGGGGCTCTTTCTGGGGTGGGGGGGAGGGGTGAGTTCAGAAATCATCAAGCCAAAAAGATTTTCCTTTGTTTGTCCTTTTGGCCTCAGTCAGCCCAAGAGTGAGTTATGGGACTGTATTTTGGTGTCACCCTGACCAGCCAGTGTTCACCCTCCTACAGTACAACATCCTACCCTATACAGAGAATCCCAGGTTGTAAGCTGCTTCTGTTTGGAGCTCAAGGCAGCTGCTGTTTCCAAGTTCCAGATAATGTCCTTTATCCTTGGGCCAAACTCTTGATCTCTCTGAACCTCTTTTTTGCATGAAATTGCCTGGAAACCTGCATTTCAACTTTAAGTACTTGTTGGTACATCTCTAAGTTTCTTAGTTGGGTGTGCTTCTTAGGATGTGTTCCCAGCTGCACACTGAGCCCTTTATATATGCCTCTTGCTTGCTGACATGTGTCTTTCCAAATGGAAGGGAGAAATCTTAAGAATATTTCATCCTTAAAAACAAAACACAGAGTGATGTAGGGGCTGGGTGGTGGCATACCCTATTGAACATACATGTTACCATGTTTGATGACCTGGTTTGAGCCACTGCTTCCCACGTGCAGGGGTGGGAATACTTCATGAGCAGGGAAGCAGGTCTGCAGGTGTCTTTCTCTCTTCCTCTCTATCTCCTCTTCCTTTTCAATTTCTCTCTGTCCTGACAAATAAAATAGAAAGGGGTAAAATGGCCTCCTGTAGCAGTGGTTTCATAGTGCTGGCACTGAGCCTCAGTGACAACCCTGGTGGCAATAAATAAACAAGTATTTACTTGTTTATTAATATGAAGGGGGAGGGAGAGGGAGAGGAATTGAGAGGACATGAGAGAACCAGATTATCACTCTGGCACGTATGAAACTGGATATCAAACTCAGGACCTTGTGCTTTTAGGTCCAAAGCTCTAGCCACTATGCTACATCCTGGGTCACTTAATAATGTTTTAAGGGCTCTAGCTTTTGTGGGTGGGCGGTGGCAAGGGTATCAAAAGCTTTGAACTCTGAAGTATGGGGCCCTGACTTTGATTCCTGGCATTGTATGTCCCAGAGTGATACTTGGTTCTCCCTCTATCTCCCCCCACCTCTTTCATAAATAATAAATGAATATTTAAAGAGCAAAGGCATTAGCTTTTTATTGTACAAATAATAGATGTACTCAGAAGAGTACATAAATACCCATTCCTACCACAGATTCTAGCAAGTTGTGCTTATCTCCACCAGACTTTGTGGTCTATTAGCTTTTGTTTCATCATCATTATTATTATTGATTTAATAATGATCAACAAGATTGTAGTATAAGAGGGGTACAATTCCATACAATTCACAACACCAGGTTCCATATACCCTCCCCTCCATTGGAAGTTTTCCTATTCTTTATCCCTCTGGGATTATGGACTAAAGAGCTTTATGGGGTGCAGAAGGTGGGAGATCTGGCTTCTGTAATTGCTTCTCTGATGGACATGGGCTTTGGAAGGTTGATCCATACCCCCAACCTGTTTCTATTTTTCCCTAGTGGGACAAGACTCTGGGGAGGTGAGGTTCCAGGACATATTGGTGAGATTGTCTGCCCAGGGAAGTCAGGTTGGTATCATGATAGCATCTGCAACTTGGTAGCTAAAAAACATTAAGATATCAAGAAGGACAAATTATTTAATAATCAAGAACCTAAATAAGAGTATATCAGATGAGATTTGGGGCCTCCATTTGGGAAAAAGCTAGGAAGTCTATTATAGATATATTCCACAGGCCCATGACTTTACTAATTTTTGCCTGAGCCTGACAGTTAACATGCAGGTGGCCTGCTTAGATCCGTCCCTTTGCTTGTGACTTTGCTCCCCTGCTCGGGGAATAAAATCCCACAATTGTTGGCTTTCTCTCTTGCACCACTTCAGTGTAGTGGCAAAGAGCTCACAAGGCCAGTTTTCTAATCGTGGCTCTGCAGCTGACTAGCATTGGGACATCAGGTAAATCAATTGCTGACTTCCCTGTGCCTCAGTAACTGAATCTCTCCAGTGGGAGGCTGTTGACAATTAAATGATCAACACACCAAAGTATACGGACAGTGGCTGGGACAGCGTGAGTGCTGTGTCCATGTCAGTGAGTGGGTTTATTACAGCTCCTTGGCATGTCTTGGACGGTGGTGCAGTGGCTGGAGTTCTGGAGAGGTCCTGGGTTTGACCCTCAGCATCATGTGTATCAGAATGATGCTCTGGTTCAGGAGATGCGCAGTGGATAAAACATTGGACTCTCAAGCATGAGGTCCTGAGTTCAATCCCTGGCAGCACATGTACCAGATTGATGTTTGGTGTTCTCTCTCTCTCTCTCCCTCTCCCTCTCCCTCTCCCTCTCCCTCTTCCTCTCTCTCTCTCTCCCCTCCTATCTTTCTAATTTATAAATAAAAATATTTAAATATCCAAATGTGTAACACCAGTTGGAGTCTGCACTGGAAGAAGCTTTGGGGTTGTGTGATATCTTATCCTATCTCAGTATAAATAAATGAATGATAAAACTTTTTTAAAATTTTAGTTTTATTAGTGACTTAATATTGATTTACAAAATTAGAAGATAGCAGGAGTATAATTTTGTACCGTTCCCACCACTAGAGTTCTGTATCCCCATTCCCTCCATTGGAAACTGCAGTAGTTCTCCCAAGATCACAGATAAGGGTTGACTATTATATATATATTTGTCCATTTTTTTCCCCATGGTTCTGTCTTCTCTTCCTTTTCAAGTCACAACTATTACTACTGAATTTCCTTCCTTTTTTCCTCTTCACTGTCTGGATCCTGATGGAATTGGAGTTCAGAGCCTTCTGGTCATCTTCTCCTAATATTTCTCTCCCACTGGGAATATGGATCAAAATTCTTTATAGAGTGCAGAAAGTGGAAGTTCTGGCTTCTGGAATTGCTTCTCTGCTGGACATGGGCTTTGGCAGGTGAATCCATACCCTTACCCTCTTTCTATCTTTCCCTAGTGGAGTGTGCTCTAGAGAGGTGAAGTTCCAGGACATATTGGTGAGGTCATCTGCCCAAGATAATCAGGATGGAATCATGATAGGATTTGCAACTTGGTAGCTGAAAGGCAATAAATTATAAAGCAGGACAAAATTATTAATGAGTAGGAATCAAAAAGTAGGAATAGAGCAGGTAAGAATAGGGATCTTAGGGTGGAGAGAAGTGAGGAAGTCTGTTTTAGGCATGTTCCTAGGGGCCTATGACTTTTATAGTTTTTGCTTGAGTTTGATAGCTAACATGGGAGTTGGAGTTGGACAAAAATATTGTCTGAGAAGATGGTGTCAGAGTAGAGAAAAGGGCCAGAAAATTGGACTAGTGCAGAGAGTAGCTCCCAATCTTGAAGAAAATCGATGAATAAAATTAACTGTTTACCTCATCCACCTGACCCTGGTCCCACATTTATTTATATTTGTGGAATATAAATTCCCAGAAACCTGTAATCTCTGAGTCCCTGTCAGTCTGAGCTTGCAGGACACAGCTAGGAACATTCTAGGCTGCCCTCATTTCAGGACTAGTCTTCCGTGAGTGGCACAGTAGCTGACCCAGCCTCCCTTTGGAGAGTGGGGCAGTTCCTGCTGTTGGTACTTTATGCCGGTCCCAGTTTGGGGTGCCAGATGCCGGGCTGGCTTCTCGGGCTGGAGAGAGACGACCAGGGACTCATGGCTGAGCTGGGAATGCAGTTCAATCTTTATTGACGAGCGAGGATGCAGTGTGATCTGGCTATCTCTAATCACAATCTTGTCCTATATATCTCCTGAGGCAGAAGTGTCAGGTCAGAAGAGGATGTACCTAGGATAGGGGGTGGGGAGAAGGAAAAAGCTCGAGAACCAGTGGGGATTAAACCAGTGCAGGCAAAACAGTGATTATGTAAATAGACCACAGCGGCAAGCAATGCAACAGAAGGGGTCTTAGAAGCAGAATTTAGAAGCAGACCAACAACTTTAGAGGGAGAACAAGGTCCTGGAGAGGCCCACAATAGGGCTTATGATGACATTCCTGATGGAAATGACCAGTGATGGTGGAGAGAGGGATCTGTTAGAGGTCTAGGCCCATTATATCTATGTGGGAATCCAAGGATTCTCTGACTAGGGCCCCTGATGATGGGGTGGCCTTGTATTTACCAAAAAAGGCCATCATTAAGATGTTCCAGTCTCTTACCTTTATCCAGCTTTGGTCATCCTTTCTTTATTTCACAAACTTAGATTCTTCTACCAGTTTCCAATGTGCTGAGTGATATCTTTTGTATCCAACCAGTATTAGGTGTAAGGGGTCTACCTTCTTTGGGCCTTTTACTAGATAGCCAAGCTTAAAATCAAGTCTTTTTTGCAATAACCTATCAAGTGAATATCTTTCTTTCTTTCTTTTTTTGCTTTTTATATATAAAAAGGAATCACTGACAAAAACCATAGGATAAGAGGGGTACAACTCCACACAATTCCCATTACCAGAACTCTGTATCCCATCCCCTCCCCTGATAGCTTTCCTATTCTTTATCCCTCTGGGAGTATCTATCAAGCATTCACAGAAGTCCCTGGGGCTCCTTCAGCCCCTGGTCCCACCCCCACTGTCAGTTCTGCTTCTTGACCCAGTCACTGGGCAGGGCCTGCTGTAGGTGCTGCCTCCTCATTTCCCTTCTGCTTCCTTAGTCAAAGGTGGGACTTCATGTGTAGCAGCTCTTCACATGCTTAACAAGGTCGTGAATGGTTGGTGCCAAGTCAGCAGTGACTTCCAATTCTTTCTTTCTCCTTCCTTCCTTCCTTCCTTCCTTCCTTCCTTCCTTCCTTTCCTTCTTTCCTTCTTCCCTTATTTCTTCCTTTCTTCCTTCCTTCCTTCCTTTCTTTTTATATTACAGAATTACATGTTGACAGAGGTTTGAATCCACACCATTTCCACCACCAGAGTTCTGAATCTTCACTCTCCCCACTGCAATCCACCACAGTTCCCCTAAGGTTGTAGACATGGGCCAACCATATACATAGTTTATACATAGTTCCCCCCCCCATTTTTCTGATTCAATCTTCTCTTGCCCTCCAAGCCACTCATGACAACATAACTACCTCCACATGTCCTTCTCCTTTTCCTTCTCTTTCTTTGGGTACTGATGGAGCTGGAGTGCAGAGCCCTCTTATCACCATGATATCACTTCTCCCTGAATGGGAGTATGGATCAAGGTTGTTTTGGGGGAGCAGAAGGTAGGAATTCTATAGTTGCTTCTCCTCTGAGCATGGGTGTTGACAGGTCAATCCATACCCCTAGCCTGTTTATATCTCTCCCTAGTGAACCAGAGCTCTGGAGATGCGAGAGTCCAGGACACACTGGTGAGGTCATCTGCCCAGAGAAGCTGGGGTGGAGTCATGGTAGCATCTGTTACTTGGTGTCTGGGAGGTGGTATGACCTAAGTTGAAACAAAATGGTTAATGAACAGGAACCAAAAAGTAGGATTAGAGTAGATGAGATTAGGAATTTTATGGTAGAATAAAGCTAGGAAATCCATTTTAGCCATGTTCCTGGGGGCACACAACTATGGTAGTTTTGGTTGAGTTTGCTAGCTAGCCTCAGGTTGGATCAGAATATTAATAGTGTGAGAGAATGGTGTAGAATAGAGAAAAAGGGCCAGAAAGTTGATTAGAACAGGGAGTAGCTCCCCTTCTTGGAAAAAAAAAAATTCTGTGGCTAAAATTGACTATTTATCTCCATCCACCTTCTCCAGGGTGTATATATATATATATATATCGCCAGAGCCTGTGTAACCTCTAAGTTCCTATTGGTTTGAGCTTATAGCTTATGGTCACAACAAGGAACATTGGTCTCTTTTCAGGACCAGTCTTTTTTGAGTGGCAGGGAAGGATACCCCCAGTGTCCCTTCAGAGACTGGCGCTATCCCTACAGTCATTGCTTTACGGTGAGGACATGCAATATGATATGCATAAATACATAAGCTTAGGTCCTGGGAGGGCCCACAAGATGCTGTTCCTTGTGGAAGTGACCGTGGTGGTGAAGAGAGGGACACTTTAGAGGTCAAGGACCACCATATGTGTATGGGAATCCAAGGATTCCCTAACTTGAGCTCTAGATGATGAGGCTGTGTGATATTGACCAAATGGGCCATTATTATGTGGGCCACTCTCTTGCCCTTATCCAGTTTTTGTAAGTCTGCCAATTCTTTCTTTGTCCCTGTTGACCTTGCAACAGCAGTTGGCAGGGTCCCTGGCTGCCTCCATGCTATGTTTCCTTTGGGATCCTCAGTGAGCCTGGTTCTCTCTCATGTACCTCCTTCCTCAGTGGTTGCTGACTCAGCTTTGCCCTCTTAGGCCCTCAGGGCTCAGTCTGGTCTAGTCCTGTTCTTCATCTGTTTCTCCTGAATTCCTCTAGTCCTAAGGCTGCAGAGGACACCTCTGTGCTGCTGAATTCCCAGACTCATATTTCCAGCCCTTCTCTGCCCTCCTCACTTACACCAAAAACCTGTTTCTTGAGCATTATTGCAGGGGTGTCTGACAGACCTCTTGTATCTAACATGCCCCCAAACAGAACTAGGAAGGCCTCTTCTCCAGAGCCCACCTCCAGTCACCCCCTAAGTAAATGACACCCACCCACACTAGATTGCAGCCTGGAAGTCTCCCTGCATTTCCTTCTTCTCCCCTGTTCATGGAAGTCTCCACCATTCCTCTTAGATAACCCTTTTTCAGTCTTCTAGAATGGTCTTGCTATAGCATATGTGAGGTTATGTCAGTTTGCTTCAAATACTCTTCTAAGACTTCCTCCACGCCCCCCCCAGGTCAAAATAAAGACCATACACATGTGATTTCACTGCTCTAGACAGAGAGAGAGAGAGAGAGAGAGAGAGAGAGACTGACCAGAGCACTGGAAGAAGTCCCTCCCATGTGGTGCTGGGACTCACACCTGGGCTACACACAGGACAAAGCACTTAGAAGATGAGCTGTCTCTCTGGCCAGTTTGTTTTAGTCACCTGCATTCCACACACCAGTGAAACAGTTTGGCAGTTGTCCTTCACCTCTATTTAATTAAGCACCACCATGTCCATTTCCATCCAGTTTTTCCCAAAGCACACACTATTATCTTTTTTTTTTTTTGATTACAGAGTAGTATTCCATGGAATATATAGTCGATGATTTCTTTATATAGTTGTCTGTTGTTGGGCATATAGGTTGATTCCATATTTTTGCTATTTTGAATAATGTAGCTGTGGATAGCAGGGTACATATATCCTTTCAAACTGAGAGTCTCCTGTCCTTTGAACACATGCCTAAGAGTGCTACTGCAGGATCACAAGGTATGTAAAATTACCTTTCTCAGCTCTGCCTCTTGTTATTGTAGACTTGGGTTTCTCAGACCCTCTGCCCCTGCCTCCTTATATTTTTTGAATAAACTCTACTGAGATCCCAGACATCCAAAAGTATCCATGTTGCTTTGTTTTAAAACGAGAGAAATTCAGCCATGTGTTGGTAGGTTGGTTTGTATTTGCTGTTTTTCAGATAGAAGGAAAGAGACAGGCAGAGAGGGGAAGGTAACACAGCAAGAAAGCTCACTGTAGTGCAGTGGAGGCTGGGGTGGGGGTGGAGTGGGATGGCTAGGGCCTGTGCATGACTAAGCACTTCTGGGTGATATTACCAAAAGCCTTTGTCTACATCAGACTTAGACTTACTGTTTCACTTTTCTTTTCCCTCTCCATCTTCCCCAACCCCCTCCTCCTTCTCTCTCTCCCTCCCTCAGCCCCTTTCACCCCAACTCCCCCTTGAGCTCTTTGTGGTTCTAAACCTCCTCTCATATCCATCCACCTTTGCTTCTCTTTCCCTTCCGCTGCTGCATTTCTCATTTAAACACATGACTGGACAGAATGTTGATAATAGTGGGGGCCCAGGGAGCATGATGGCACCTCACAAGCGCCACTCCCATTCATTCTTTAGATAGATGATCTTGGAAGCAAACCGAAAGGCAGAAATAATCAATGTTGGCTCAAGGTCTTTTTTTTTTTTCTAATGCATTGAATTTGTACCTTATTTGGACAATTTCCATATTGAATGACTCAGAATACTCTATTGTAGGACTCCCCCTTTGCCCTCTGAGGGGAAAAAAGAAAAAAAAAGGGAGGTCTAAATGTTTTAAATGGAAATAGCAAGCCTATTATATAGACAGTCTGGTTGTGAAGCAAAATGCCATTTTGATAACCAAAATCAAGAAAACTCCCCAGCAGAACCTGGCTTCCCTGTTCTCTCTGTTAAATAAATAATGCATTTTCCAAAGCCTGTATCTTTGGATACAAACCTAGCTTTGGGTAGAGAAGAAAGGCATTTCAGCTCTATTACTGGTCTTTGGATTGTTCCTGTTTTATACCAGTTCTGAAACTGTACTCAATTAGGTACTTGTTCTAGTGACAGATTGGAAGCCAGAAGGGAGCTTTATGAATTCAAACAGAAACTTCAACTAACATTTTCTTCAAAGCCCTTCTTTGCTGATTTTTCTCTCTCTCGACATTTAGGGAGTATAGTCATTTGCTGAGATAGTTAATTATGAGCTGCTTTAGGCATTACCTTATGTAAAATTAATGGAGGACATGCTTTCATTCAAATCCCTCCCTGTTTTAAAATTTATTTTAATCATTTGCATTCGTTTACACAATCAATTGACTGATCGGACTAGGACTTCTTTTTAAAAATTTTTATATTTATTTTCCTTTTTTTTTGCCCTTCTTTTTTATTGTTGTAGTTATTACTGTTGTTGTTATTGATGTCATCGTTGGATAGGACAAAGAAATGGAGAGAGAAGGGGAAGACAGAGAGGGGGAGAGAAAGATAGACACCTGTAGACCTGCTTCACTGCTTGTGAAGCAACCCCCCTGCAGGTGGGGAGCCAGGGGCTTGAACCAGGATCCTTAAGCCAGTCCTTGTGCTTTGCGCCATGTGTGCTTAATCCACCGTGCTACCACCCGACTCCCGGAATAGGACTTCTTAAATATGCACATCTACACCTCATTGGTTCTACCAGTTCTCCCATTTCCTGTTTCTTGACACCTAGTTCCTGCCTATAATCTATACTATTTTAATGTCTTTGAATTGCTTGACCCGCTGGTCTGTAAGCAGAGAAGGCCATGTCCAACAGTCTTCATCAAAGTGCTGATACAAGTTGGTAGACTGTGCATCAGAACTAGGACTGCAGCACAGAGTCTGGCTTTCATTTTCATGCCCTCATAGTACCCCAGAGTAGAGTCACTACTGGGAGACAGCTCACCATGCACAGAGCCTAGGTTCAAACCCTACTGCCCCTTTAGAGCGCCACAACGCCAAGGAAGCTCCACAGACGGTGGAGAGGTGCTATGGTTTCTCTCCCCCTTTCTCTCTCTGTGTCCCTCTCCTACTCATCTCTTATGTCTCTATACAAAAAAAGAAAAAAAAAGGAATGAGAAGAGTTGACTTTGGAGTAGTGGAATCATTCATGCTTGGGTCCTGGGAATCATGCATGCATGTGTACACACACACTCATGCCGTGCACACACAAATATTTGTAAAATCTACCCAAGTTAATAAATGATGAGAAGTAGCATAAACCTTGGCTTTCTCTTTTGTCTTGGTGTTACTTTGGTCTCTTTACAGCTAATTCAGTTATCCTAACAAAACAAGAGACTAGGGGGCTGGGTGGTGGCATACCGGGTTAAGTGCACATAGTACGAAGTGCAGGGACTCACACAAGGATCCAGGTTCCAGCCCCCAAAGTGACCTGCAGGAGGGATCACTTTACAAGTGGTGAACCAGGTCTGCAGGT
The DNA here is from genome assembly GCF_950295315.1 of Erinaceus europaeus. Classification (NCBI taxonomy): domain Eukaryota; kingdom Metazoa; phylum Chordata; class Mammalia; order Eulipotyphla; family Erinaceidae; genus Erinaceus; species Erinaceus europaeus. The sequence goes on from NC_080163.1 coordinate 15,762,631, forward strand.
GTCTATCTTTCTCTTCCCCTCTCTATCTTCCCCTTTTCTCTCAATTTCTCTGTCCTGTCCAATAAAATAGAAAAAAATGGTCACCATAGATTTGTAGTGTGGGTACTGAGCCCCAGGATAACCTTGAAGGCAAGCAAACAACAAACAAACAAACAAAACCCAAGAGACTATATTTAATAAATACATTGACTGTTCAGTTATGTGGCAGCAGTGGATAACAAGTCTCTTTAATATAGAGCATAGTCGATTGATCTCTGCCTTGACATAAACACTTCTTTGTTTGATTTTTCAAAGTCTCTGTGTACAGGTTGCTTGTTTATAGATAATATGATCATGAGACTTTGGGACTACAGTTACCCACAAGTTCTTTCTGTATTTAAAAGTCTTACAACAGAGGACAAGGTATCACATCCCAGGAATTTTTCTGAAGATTTGATATTGGGGGGGGGGGGGGGAGGAGGGAAGCAGGGCAGAGCCCAGCTGCCAACCAAGCAGTGAGGGAAGGGACAAAACGCTCCTGGAGCTCAGCCTCAGCTGTTGCATGGCTTCTCCATTTCCTTGCTCTGCCCACTGAGGATCAGAGCTCCCTTGACTTCCCTTAGTTACTTTCTCTCAGTTTTTAGGTAAGTCATCCTTTCCACTACTGCTTCCCACACTTCTGACTTTCAGTTGCCCATGTACTCTAGGCTCCCACCAGTCTTTCCCCCATTGTTTCCCTACCACCCATATCTCTGGGCTCTCTCTACTTCCTATTCTTCCATTAATTTTCTGGCTCAATGGGGTATTAGGTTCTAATTCCATCCTTGTTTGATAATTTAAAGGCTATCTTTTTTTTTTTTTTAAGTTGGCCTTGGTTCACCAACATTTGATTGTATTGCTCTGTCCATTTTGCCCTCCCCTTTCTGTGTCTGTTGTGTTCCTGGTTCTATTCTATTCTATTGCTGATCACATCATTAAAAGATGGAATTTGTTTGCTGCTTCTTTTCATGTGGGACTTCTCTCAGTAATTCTTTCAAAGCAGGATTGGTAGTGATTTTGTGGATTATTTCCATTTCTGAATGTTTGAAAAGATCTTTACTTCTTCATATTTGAAGAATAATTTAGCAAGATAGAGTATTTGTGGCTGGCAAGTCTTATTTTTTTTTTTTAATACTTTGAGTATGTCATTCTACTCCCTTCTAGGGTTTGTGATGAGAAATCTGATGAAAGTCTGATGCTTTTAATAATGGGTTTCCTGAATTCTCTCTCTGCTATTTTTCTCTCGATATGTGTCTTTCCTGGTCATTTGTAATTTCAGATATTGCTGTTTGGTTACTTTAAAACTTGCACATTTAGTGTGACTTCTGTTGTTGACTCAGAAGGTGGTTCTGTGACTACAGTGTTGCATTTCCCTGTCTATATACTGTGGTGGGAGGGAAGATTCTATCATGTGTCATCAGCTGATGTAGTGGTGCTTACAATGTCAATAGAAGGCCTCACTGTTGTGTTTCTAGCTTCTGGAAAAAAAAAACTTAAGAGAATTGCTTTCTCCTGAATGCTGAAAAAACAAGAAGGCTTTATTGTCCTGCTCAGGTACCTGGGCCTGAACAGCCCACATGGCTTTTGTTATTGGCCAGATTTTTCCCTTTAAATACTGATGAATCCTTTTTGGGGAAGTTGAGTATTATGATGCCCCTGCATTTACTGGTTAAACACCCAGAATTTTCTCTTATTCCTGCCTTTGACAATGTGCTCAACTACATAGCTACCAGCTGCCACTAAGTATGGCTTCTTAAGTCCTGAGAATCTCTCCCTCACCTCTTTTTTTCCCCCATCCACTGGTCACACATGAAATCTCAGTTGTACTTTGGCAAGACAGACAGACATGAAGTAGTGAGTACTCAGTCTTTTTGTACCTGAGAGACAGTGCCATCCACTCCCCCCACCCAGAAGTTTCCGGTGATATTGAGCTGAGCCAGCTCTCCATGATTTGTCTTGAAGTCTCCTTGGTAGGAATCCTTCCCTCCCCCTACCCTTTGCTCACCCTGCGGATCCTCAGAATACTGTTGTTTTTGTTTTTGTTTTGTTTTTATCCAAACAATCATCAGCTCTAACTTATGATAGTCTTGGGGGTTGAACCTGGGACCTTTGGATCCTCAAGCATGAAAGACTTTTTTTTTTTTTTACATAACCACCATACTATCTTCTTAGCCCTTTCTAAGAGTGCTTTTTTGAAAAAAATATTTATTTATTTATTCCCTTTTGTTGCCCTTGTTGTTTTATTGTTGTAGTTATTGCTGTTGTTGTTGATGTCATTGTTGTTGGATAGGACAGAAAGAAATGGAGAGAGGAGGGGACAGAGAGCGGGAGAGAAAGAGAGACACCAGCAGACCTGCTTCACTGCTTGTGAAGTGACTCCCCTGTAGGTGGGAAGCTGGGGGCTTGAACCGGGATCCTTACGCTGGTCCTTGTGCTTTGCCAGAATGCCTTTTGATATGACAGTTTCGCAGGGATTCCCCACCAAAGGATGTAACCCCTGGGGGAAACCCGGCCTCAATCACTTACCACATGGCCTTAGAGCTGGGGCGACTAAGAGTGCTATTATGATTCTTTCTTTTTTTACTTTTAAAATTATTTTTATTTATTTATTATGGGTAGAGACAGAGATAAATTGAGAGTGGAGGAGAGAGACACCTGCAGATTGACTTCGCCACTTGTGCAGCTCTCTACTTGCAGGTGGGGACCAGGGCCTTGAACCTGGGTCCTTTTACACTGTAATGTGAGCACTTAACTAGGTGTCACACTGCCTTGGCCCCATTATGATTCTTTTTAAAAACATTTATTTTTATGAGATGAGAAAGAGAGACCAGAGCATTACTCTGTCATATGTGATGCTGGGGATTGAACCTGGAACCTCCCACCTACAAGATCTGTGCTCTCCTGATTAACTGTCACCTCCATCCTTCTTAATTCTGCTCCTGGATGACTTTCCTCCTCACCACCTCTGAGTTCCTGCTTCACAGAAGCTGCTCAGAGCCCTTCTGTGGGGTTTTCAGCATGGTGTGTGTACTGCGTTTAAGAATTCAGAGTGGGTTTCTGTAAACCTTCCAGCTTGCCTGAGGGGAGATTTATTTGCTAGTAAATCTGAAACCAGTTATTTTTATTCTTAGGAAGGGAATTTCTCTTTAGCATTCAGATTCATGAATCTGCTTTGTAAACAAATTACCTCCTGTGATATAATGTATTTCAGTGGGTTGGAAGCAGAGCAGAAAGTAGCCCTTAATGTAAAACATTAGATCCCCAATAAAGAAATTTAAAAAAAAGTAGCTCTTGTCTTTGCACACCGCTCCAGATATCAGAGGGAGAGGGAGACATGAGAGCGAGGTGGGAGGCTGCTGATATGACGAGGACACCAGCGCGTTCCTGGGGGTGCCTGGACAGTTTCAACCAGAGTAGGGCAGGAGAGAAGTGAGGGAAGTGGAGCTCTTTCTTGGTTTGGGGACGCTTGCCAGTTGAGGGCTTGTGAGGATTCTGTCTGTTCCATCTTCACTCAGGCACGTGGGTCTCAGATTCACCTGTGTGACCCAGTCAGCCCCCTTGTCACAGCCCAGGGCCACTGCTGGTGTCAGAACAGCTCCGTTCGCTGTGGTCTGCAGAAAAGAATTGGCATCAGCTCTCTTCAGGGTGCTCTTCTGGGTCTCTGTGCCTACAGCACAGCTGTGATTCCCCAGTTACCTGAAAAATAAAAAAAGAAAAGAAAAAGATTTGTATTTCCATGAGAGAGACTAGAGAGAGCACTGCTCAGCTTTGGCAAATGGTAGTGCCAGGGATTGAACCTGGGACCTCTGGGTTCTCAGGCCTGTAAACCTTTTGCATTACTGCTGCAGTATCTACTCGAGGTCCCCTAATTACATTTTTTCCATAAAATCAGCTGTTCTGTTGAAAAATATATGAGCATATAAAAGATTGATTTATCATTGAGAGAGAGGCAGAGGAAGCCAGAGCCTCGAGTGAGGACTTGATCCTTGATCCTTGTGCATGGTAATGTGTGCACTCAGCCAGGTGTACCACTGCCCGACCTCCAAATCAGCTATTCTTAGTGAGAGAAGAGAGAGAGAGAGAGAGAGAGAGAGAGAGAGAGAGAGGCACACCAGAGCATCACTGTGGAACACGCAGCACTGGGGTTAGAGCTCAGGACCTCATGCTTCCAAGTCCTGCCCTCTTCCACTATGCAACCTTCTGGGCCAGAGTCAATCCTGAGAGACATCCTAGCAGCCAAGAAAAGCCTCCTTTGCTGCTTTGCTTGGATGCCAATTGGGCTTGGGAGGGACTGGTGAAGGGACTCCACAGCAGACTTGGGCAGGAGACAACCGCAGGCCCTGCTGGCAGACAGCGTTTCAGCCCCTCACTGCACCTGGCTGTGTAACAGGGGAGGAAGCCAAGGCCCAGAGTTTGGTGTAAAGAATTGCCCCTTGCTACCCAGCTAGGAGGGGGAATACTCCTCAGAACTCAGTATCTGCTGACTCCTCTGTGCTCTCCTCCTCCTCTCCCTCCTCCTCCTCCTCCTCCTCCTCCTCCTCCTCTCCCCACCTCCTGCCTCCTTTTCCTTCTCTCTTTTCAGGACCTTAGAGACACTCCTACCCAAGTGCATGTGCTCCCAGAGTGCTGGAAATAGAAGTCACCTTCCTGGACAAATTCTTTGTGTGACTGGAAAGCAGGGAAAGCTTAGGTCTCTGTTGCCCAAAGAGGGAGACTAGAGGGAGTCAGAACATTGTTGGTCTGCACTGTGGGTCTCAGGGCTGGGGGAGGAGAACTATTCTGTAAATGTCTGTCTTTCCTTTGGAGAGCTGGATTGGAGATTAACTGAACAATAAAGTCTTCAGGTCATAACAATCTTAAATGTGACTCTACCTCCCCACCACTTCCAGGATACTACATCTTTTAATTTCATTTTTAAGTTTATTATCATTATTATTATTATTGTAATTATTATTTTGCTTCCAGTGTTATCATGGGGACTCAGTGCTTACACTACAAATCCACTGCTCCAGGTAGCTATCTTTTTTCCATTGTTGTTGATGTTGTTGCTGTTATTATTGTTGTTGTTGGATAGGACAGAGAGAAATTGAGAGAGAAGAGGAAGACAGAGAGAAAGACAGACACATGCAGACCTGCTTCATCACTTGTGAATCGAACCCCCTACAGATGGGGGAGCCGGGGGTTCAAACCGGGATCCTTGTGCCGGTTCTTGCAATTTGCACTGTGTGTGCTTAACCCAGTGCGCTTCCGTGTGGCCCCTTAATTTCATTTTTAAAATTTTATTTATTTATTTTAATGGGAGATAAAGGGAGGGAGAGAGACAGAGACAGTCACTAAAGCACTATTCAGCTCTGGTTAATGGTGGTGATCGAACTTGGGACCTCAGAGCCTCAGCCATGAAAGTCTTTTGCAGAACCACTGTTGACAAGTGCTATCTCCCCTACCCTTCTTGTCATTATTTTGAAGATATGTTTATTTAGTAATGAATGAGGGAGGAGGAAGACAAAGAGGGAGAGAGAGAAACAGAGCATGCTGTGGCATATCTGATGCTAGGGACTGAACTCCGGACCTCACGCTAGAGAGTCCGGTGGCTTAGCCCCCGCACCAGCTCCCAGACCACCTTCAGGCTGCTTCCCCTCATGCCAGAGTCTCTCATGTGGTGCTGGGACTTGAACTTGGGAGATATGTACCACAAGGCACACAGCCTACTCAGTGAGCGAGCTCTCTAGCCCCATTTACTCTAATTTTGTCAGGGCCAAACACCTGAGTTAGAATTTGGCACCCCAGTGGAAAAAAAAAATTCTGTCTGACTTCAAGGCAATAAGCAAAGGCTGGGATGTGTGGCTTAAGGGCTGAGTTTGCCTCCTGCTGGCTATCAGCTGTGTGAGCTTAACAACCATTAAGTGAAAGGAAAGGGAAGGGAAGGGAAGGGAAGGGAAGGGAAGGGAAGGGAAGGGAAGGGAAGGGAAGGGAAGGGAAGGGAAGGGAAGGGAAGGGAAGGGAAGGGAAGGGAAGGGAAGGGAAAGGAAAAGAAAAAGGAAAAAAAGGAAAGAAAAGAAAGGAAAGGAAAGAAAGGAAAGGAAAAGAAAAGAAGAGAAGAGAAAAGGAAAGAAAAGAAAAGAAAAGAAAAGAAAAGAAAAGAAAAGAAAAGAAATCAAAAGAATAGAAAAAGAAACGGGAGTCTGGTGGTAGCACAGCAGGTTAAGCGCACGTTGCATGAAGCGCAAGGACTGGCGTAAGGATCCTGGTTCCAGCCCCCCGCTCCCCACCTGCAGGGGGGCGTTGCTTCACAGGTGGTGAAGCAGGTCTGCAGTTGTCTCTCTTTCTCTCCTCCTTTCTGTCTTCCCCATCTTTCTCCATTTCTCTCTGTCCTATCCAACAAGGACAACATCAATATTACAACAACAATAACCACCACAAAAATAAAAAACAACAAGGGCAACAAAAGGGAATAAACAAATAAATAAAACTTTAAAAAACAATTAAGCTTCCAGTGTTTTATCTTTAAATCATTTTATTTGTTGTTAATAGTTTGTTACGAGATTGTAAGATTCCAGTGCATAGTCCCACACCACAGCCACCACCTGAGTTCTGGATCCCCACCCTCCCACCTCCCAGAGTTAACCATCATAATTCTCACAGGTCTTAGAAACAGTTTGCTTAATTCTGCTTCCCTTGGAGTTTGTTTATTTATTTTTTGCCAAGTTCATGTAACTCAGATCTCTAGATTCCACATAGGAGTGAAACCATGCGGTGTTCGTCTTTCATCCCTTAGTTTGCTCAGCACAATCACCTCCCGTTCCATTCATGTTGTCTCCAAGGACACAATATCATCTTCTTCTTCTTCTTTTTTTAAATTGCAGTGTAGTATTCCATGGAATACATATCCCATAGCTTCTTTTTTTATTTTTTTATTATCTTTATTTATTGATTGGATAGAGACAGAAATCGAGAGGGGAGGGAGAGACAGAGAGACACCTGCAGCACTGCTTAACCACTTGTGAAGCTTTCCCCCATCAGGTGGGAACTGGGGGCTCGAACCCTGGTCCTTGCACATTGTAATATGTGCATTCAACCAGGTGTGCCACCACCTGCCCCCCCCCATCCCGTAGCTTCTTTAGCCAGTCATCTGTTGATGGGCATTTAGGTTGCTTCCACTCTTTGGCTATTGTGAATAATGCAGCTGTGAACATAGGGGTGCATAAGTCCCTTCTTATTAGTGTTTGTGTCTCTACTGGATAAATGCCCACGAGTGGTCTTGCTGCATCATAAGATAATTCCATTTTTTACTTAATTAAGGACTATCTGTACAGTCTTCCAAAGGGACTGTACCAGTTTATATTCCCACCAGCAATGTAGCAGAGTTCCCTTCCCCCACAACCTCTCCAACACCTGACTTGGGTTCGAGCCCCCGTCCCTACCTGCAGGGGGAAAGCTTTACAAGAGGTGAAGCTACAAGTGTCTCTCTGTCTCTCTTCCTCTCCCCTCTCAACTTCTCTCTGTCTCTATCCAATAATAAAGAAATAAAAATATTAAGAAAAAACCAGGGTGAAGTGGAGCATTTCTTCATGTGTCTGTGGGTTATAGTTTGTTATTTTATTTATTCTCCAAACTCAGAATTACAGTGAGATCATCTATAAAGTTATCCATACCTTGGAAAGAATTGTTTGGGAAAAAAATGAAAGTAATTAGTATATGGGTAGGGAATAGAAGCCCTGACACAACTAACAAATTAATGCGGTTGGCTGTGGTTTGTTATTTGAAGCCTAGGCAAGAGGGGGAAGAGAAAGGAAACAGGACATTCTGAACATGTTAACTAGCAAGGCTGCATGACATTTAGCAGGAAAAGTAAATGTTAATTTAGTTCTGTTTTGATTTGATTGTTCCCAGGAGTTTTCTTCCAAGTGAGTGCATCTCCTTGAATCTTGTTTAATCTGGGATAATGAATTCAATCTTCTTCTATGGGGGGGGGGGGGATGTTCGCATGAAGAGTCCCACTTTGAAATTCACAAGAGAACAGAACTATTTTGTGGGGATGTGCTAGTGAAGGTGGAGTTTCCCCTGGTTGTAGGAAAGCATGTCTTTGGGATACTGACACCAGTTCTAATTATCCAGCTTACATTCCAGTATGGAGGGGCCAGGTGGTGGCGTGCCTGGCTGAGTGTATGTGCCTCAGTGCACAAGGACCCTGGTTCAAGCCCCCGGCTCCCCGCCTGCAGGAGGAAAAGCTTCACAAGTGGTGAAGCAGGTCTTCAGGTATCTCTCTACCTCTCTCCTGCTCTCTCCTCCCTTCCTATCAGTTTCTTTCCATCTCTATCCAATAAATAAGTAAATAAATATATTTTTACAAATTCCAGTGTGGACACTCACCAGCTATGGCACTTTGGGAAAATTACTTTCTTTCTTTAACCATAAAACTGTGATGAATGTATGCCACTTTTCCAACTTCTTCATTTTATTAAAATTTTTTTATTATTTATGTATTCATTGGATAGAGACACCCAGCTATTGAGAGAGAAGGGGCTGATAGAGAGACAAAGAGACACCTGCAATAACTTTCCCTCTGCAGATGGGGACTGGGAACTCAAATTGGATCCTTGCACATTGTAACATAGGTGCTCAACCAGGAGAGCCACCACCCGGCCCCAAGTTTCCCACTCCTTATTGGCATCAGATGTCAGCATTCTAAGAGGTGCTCGGCGAATAATAAGGGCTTGCTAACTGGCAGCTCTTCTTACTTCACTCACCACTTCACCCAACATGGTGCTAGGCATCTGTGAGGCTGGGTCTATGCATTAAGACAGTTAAATGGCCAGAGTTGGGCAGTAGCGCACGCAGCAGGTTAAGCGCATGTGGTGCGAAGCGCAAGGACCGGCTTAAGGATCCCCGTTCCAGCCCCCAGCTCCCCACCTGTAGGGGAGTCACTTCACAGGTGGTGAAGCAGGTCTGCAGGTGTTTATCTTTCTCTCCCCCTCTCTGTCTTCCCCATCTCTCTCCATTTCTCTCTGTCCTATCCAACAAAGACATCAATAATAGCAACAATAATAACTACAACAATAAAAAACAAGGGCAACAAAAGGGAAAACATATATATATGTTTCATATATATATGTATTAATCAGCTATAAGAAATGGTGACTTCACCGTTTTCAGCCGATCTTGGATGGACCTTGAAAAATTCATGTTAAGTGAAATAAGTCAGAAACAGAAGGATGCATATAGGATGATCTCACTCTCAGGCAGAAGTTGAAAAACAAGATCAGAAGAGAAAACACAAGTAGAACCTGAACTGGAATTGGCATATTGCACCAAAGTAAAAGACTCTGGGGTGGTGGGGGGCAGAATACAGGTCCAAGAAGGATGACAGAGGACCTAGTGGGGGTAGTATTGTTATATGGAAAACTGGGAAATGTTAAGCATGTACAAACTATTGTATTTACTGTTGAATGTAAAACATTAATTCCCCAATAAAGAAATTAAATATATATACATACATATATATATATATATATATATAGAAAAAAAAGAATACCACTCTGCAATCTGAAAAGATGAGACCTTGTTGTTTAGCTGTGCCTTCCTGAGCATGAAGAGGGCACAAGGAGGCAGCTGTACACACAGCTCTGAATTTTCCCATCTTGCATTCATTCCTCTGTGTCATTTGCTTGCTGGCTCAGGAGTCAAACCAAGTGACAGTAATGGAGTCCAAGTCCACATCATTATTCCTCTCTGTCCTTGCACCCTGGGCCATCTTTGAGAAGGCCTTCATCTTCTGTTAGTTCACACTGTTATGGAACTGGGACCTTCTCAAGATTCTGTAATGACAGGGAATTCACTCCTATGGGGCCAGGATGTGGCATACCCAGTTAACCTGTGCACTCCATGACATTTCTCTCTCTCTCTCTCTCTCTCTCTCTCTCTCTCTCTCTCTCTTTCTTTTTTTTTTTTCCCAAAGCACTGCTCATCTCTGGCTTATAGTGGTGCAGGGGATTGAACCTGGGACTTTGGAGCCTCAGGCATGAGAGTCTCTTTGCATAACCATTATGCTATCTAGCTACATACAGGCTCTTTGAAATATAAGTAAATATGCCTACTAGCTATCTACAAAATGGAGGACACCCCAACATTTCATCGGCACTATTCTAGCCTTTAGATCCATGATTGGTCAACAACTTGTTTGGCTTTGTATGTTAACTCTCTTTTCAGCCACCAGGTTCCAGATGCTAGTATGATGCTGACTAGACTTTCCTGAACAGACAACCCCACCAATGTGTCCTGGAGCTCTGCTTCCCCAGAGCCCCACCCTACTAGGGAAAGAGACAGGCAGACTGGGAGTATGGATTGACCTGTCAATACCCATGTTCATCAGGGAAGCAATTACAGAAGCCAGACCTTCCACCTTCTGCATCCCACAATGACCTTGGGTCCATACTCCCAGAGGGATAAAGAATGGGAAAGCTATCAGGGGAGGGGATGGGATGTGGAGATCTGGTGGTGGGAATTGTGTGGAGTTGTACCCCTCTTATCCTATGGTTTTGTTAATGTCTCTTTTTAAAAATATTTTAAATAAATTTAAAAAACAACTGTGCACTCGCATATTACCAAGCTCAAGGACCATGGGTCTGAGTGCCTTCCCACCCTGCACCTCCCACCACCTCCCCACTTCAGGGGGGAAGCTTCAGGAGCAGTGAAGCAGGTCTGCAGGTGTCTGTCTTTTTCTCTTCCCTTCTATCTGTCCCTCCTCTGTCAATTTATCCCTGTCCTATCAAATAAAAATAAAAATTAAATGAAGTGGAGAATTCACTCCCAACATGCTATAATTTCCACTACCAGTAAAATAAATCCAGAGGACCAACTCAGTGAGGGAGTGGACTCGAGTGTGTGAGAAAGGCTTGGCAGTCTTTGCTCTGGAGACTTCTCTCTGAGTGACCCAGTGATCTGAAAAGGTCACCCTTATCCTGAATCCAGTCATGAAGAGAATTGTGTCTTTCCCCTTGACTCTCTTAGTAGAAGCCGAGAACAACTGAACATTTTTTCCTTCTGTTTGCACTGGGGCCTTGTACACATCTGACTGTACTATTTCTTGGGTTATCAGATTTAAGTGGACAAACTACAGATTTGCTGATGGAAGAATAACTTTGGGGCGGTGGGGTTCCAGGACACATTGATGAGGTGGGTTGTTCTACACTGACTGAGGGCAAGGTCCCAGAAAGGCCCACAAGAGGGTCTATGATGATGTTTCTGATGGAGGTGACCAGTGATGGTGGAGAGAGGGATTTGTTAGAGGTCTAGGCCCATCATGTCTATGTGGGAATCCAATCCCAGAATTCCCTGACTAGGGCCCCAGATGATGGTGTGACCTGGTAGTGACCAAAAGGGCCATCATTAAAGTGTGCCAGTCTCTTACCCTAACCCAGCTTTTGTAGTCCTTGCTTTATCTGACAGGGTTAGACTTTGAGTGATTGAAGGAAGTGAAATAGGAAGGAGATGAGGAGGATGTATCTAGGTTTAACTCGAAAATCTTTGATTAAGTACTTTATGTTGTCTTTCTAAGGTCTTTCTACTTGTTTCCTGCACTTACTGAGTCATTGCAGACTACTGTGCACTTCTGCTTTAAGGTATATATTTCTCCTAACATATGGATACATGTGCACATGTGCCCTATCTCCTGGGATCTCGTCTATATCTAAGTTCTGTAACTTTGTTAGGAAGTACACCACCCAAAATGGAATTAAGGAGTCCTATGAGCTAAGAAAGTTCTTACCAGATTATTGGAGCTACAGTCTTGCCAATGATTATTAAATCACTAAGTTTTTTTTTAAAAAGAGAAAAATAATTCCTCCTTGAACAAGGGATTACCCAATTCAAGAACAAAGAGGAGGAATGAGATTGAAGAGCTGAGACTTTGAGACCTGTGGAACAATGTCAAGTGCACCAGCCATGCTGTGACTGGGGTTACGAGGAAGGAAGGGACAAGAAGGACACTCTTTGTGGAAACAGTAGTCTCAGACTCCCCCCCCACCACCAAGTCAAAAAAAAACCCTCAATAAATAAACTCCAAGCAAGGTAAACACAAAGAGAATCACATCTCGACACTTCAGATTCTAACAGCTGAAAAATATAAAAAAGGAATTTCCGATTCTTGAAAGGAAGAAGAGAAAATGATTTATCACAGGGAGAGCATAATGGAGGGAAAATGTCTGGATTAGAATATAATGCAGTGGGGCCAGACGGGTTATGTGCACACACTACAGTGCACAAGGACCCAGGTTCAAACTCCTGGTCCACACCTGCAGGGGGAAAGCTTCACTAGTGGTGAAGCAGGGCTGCAAGTCATCTCTCTCTCTCTCTCTCTATTTCTATCTCTATCTCCCTATCCCCTTTCAATTTCTCTCTATCTATATCCAGTAATAAATAAATAAAAGGAAAAAATATATAATGGAGTGCAGAGAGCAATGGAATGACAGGTGCAAATACAGAATCAATTAGTTTCTCCTCTGTTTTTTACTTTAATCTTGAATCTCCTCTTCCTTAAAAGGGAACTACTTTCCCCTTTGGGGAGAAGATATTAGGTCTCCCTAGAATTGAGAAGAAATAATCACCAAGATATCTTATCTCTCCTTCTTAAAAACTGAGTTAAGAATGGAATCTTGGGCCAGTGGAATAACTCACTTGAATAGTGTTCTGTTTCACCATGTGTGGCCCAGGCTGGGGTCCGGGCCCCACAGCACTGGGGAATGCTTCAGTGCTGCGATCTCTCTCTCTTTCTTTCTCTCTCTCTCTCTCTTCCTATCTCTGTAAAAACCTTTACAGTAGGGCAGTAGTGCAGCAGGTTATGTGCATGAGATGCGAAGTGCAGGGACTGGTGTAAGGATAGTGGTTCAAGCCCCAGCTCCCCACTGCAGGGGAATCACTTCACAGGTGGTGAAGCAGGTCTGTAGACAGGTGTCTATCTTTCTCCCTCTCTGTTTTCCCTTCCTCTCTCCATTTCTCTCTGTCCTATTCAACAATGACGACATCAGTAACAACAACAATAATAATTACAATAACAATAGAAAAGCAAGGGCAACAAAAAGGGAAAATTAACAAAAGCCTTAAAATTCACTTTCATATGCTTATGGTTTTAATGTTTCAATATTAAATAGTTCATTGGTCCTTTTAAAGGACGTTATGTAAAACTGGGGACGTGGTCTCACATTTCAGCAAACTTTTGCTTTGAATAATTTAGCTTCTTAAGTTATACCACCCTATACTACACAGAATATATGTCTTTTAAAATGTCAGTTTTGTGTGACTCAGATATATACATTTGGAAAAGAGTGGATGGAACTCCATTTGGAATAAATAGACTTCCTTTAGCCAATAGAGGGGATTTTATTTGATCTTAATATCAAATGACTTTTATAATGAAATGAAAAGTTTGAATTTTCCACTATTTAATTCTTTTGGCAAGAGCAGATGAAAAGAAATCCAAGAAGAGAGGTTTTGAGTGGGATGATGTAATGTAAGATGCCAAGAAAAGTAATGACTTTCAGAGTGAAGGAAATAGGAAACTTTCAATGTGGAGCAATTCAAATATTGCAAGAAGGACCTCCCTCACTTATTTCATGGAGAGAAATTGGGGTGGGGGTGGGGGCTTAGGCCTCTTACTAAAGAATGAGCTCTCAAGAAATAAAGCAGACAAGGAACATTATTTCCCCATCTGTATCTCACACTAAAACACTTGTAGAACTGGTCTTAAGAAGCAAATGTTTGCAGGTGTCTCTCTTCCTCTCTATCTCCCACTTCCCGCTCGATTTCTGATGGTCTCTATCCAATAAATAAATAAAGATAATAATTAAAAAGAGAGAGAAATCTAGGTCCTCCTATATGCTCAGGATGTTCTCAACCACTGAGTTCTACCCCAGCCCCTCTTCCACCTTTAATCAATGACAAACAGTGCCTCTGCATATAGGATTAAAAAAAAACCATATTGTTATTTTTTGTCTTTATTGCCACCAGGGTTGTCACTGGGGCTTGGAGATTCTGGAAACCCAGGAAAGCTGCTGTGCCCTCCTGATCAAGGTGTCTGCCAGCAGTCTGGCTGGGTTCTGAGGCCAAAGACAAATCTTGCTCCTCCACAATTCTTTTTTTTTCTTTATTGGGGGATTAATGGCTTACTGTCAATAGTAAAATACAGTAGTTGGTACATATGTAATATTTCTCAGTTTTCCACATAACAAATCAACACCCACTAGGTCCTCCTCTGTCATCCTGTTCCAGGACCTGAACCCCCTCCCCCCAACCCAGAGTCTTTGACTTTGGTGCAATACACCAACTGCAGCCCAAGTTCTGCTTAGTGTTTTCCCTTCTGATCTTGTTTTTCAACTTCTGTCTATGAGTGGGATCATCCTATATGCATCCTTCTCTTTCTGGCTTATCTCACTTAACATGATTCCTTCAAGCTCCATCCAAAATGAGGTGAAGAAGGTGAAGTCACCATTTTTTAATACCTGAGTAGTATTCCATTGTGTATAGAGACCACAATTTTCTCAGCCACTCATCTGTTGTTGCACACTTGGGTTGATTCCAGGTTTTGGTTATTACAAATTGTGTTGCTATGAACATGGGTATACACAAATCCTTTTGGATGGGTATGTTGGGTTCCTTGGGATATATTCCCCAGGAAAGGAATTGTAGGGCCATAGGTAGGTCCATTTCTAGCCTTCTGAGAGTTCTCCAGACTGCTCTCCACAGGGGCTGGACCAACTGACTTTCCCACCAGCCCTGCAGAAGGGTTACTCCTCTCCCCCAATTCTATAGGCAGTGATGCATTGTGGGGAGCCAGGTAGTGGGGTGGGGTGCTCCAGATCAGAGAAAAGCACCCCTAATTGTGGAAATGCACTCAGTGATTAGTTCTTTTGACTGAGAGCATCGTAATATGTATCTGAAGTTTGGGAACAAGGCAGGCTGGTGGTGGTGCACCCAGCTAAGTACACACATTGCCATGAGCAAGGAACTCGGTTCCAGCCCTGGCTTGCTACCTGTGCGGGGCTAGGGGGTACTTCACACGTGTTAAAGTAGGTCTGCAGGTGTCTCTCTCTCCCTCGATATCTCCTCCTCCCTTCTCAATTTTTTTCTGTGTAGGCTCCAGGGTATTGCTCGGGCTCAGTACCTGCACTATAAACCCACAGTTCCTCGTGGCTATTCTTTTCATTTTATTGGATAGGAAAGAGAGAAACAGAGAGGAGGGGAGATAGAGAGGGAGAAAGAGAGACACCTGTAGATCTGCTTCACCATTTGTGAAGCCACCCCCCTGTAGGTGGGAAGCAGGGGATCAAACCAGGATCCTTGTTCGGGTCCTTGTGCTTCACATTAGGTGTGCTTAACCCAGTGTGCCACCACCTGCCCCTCCCCTCCAATCAAATAAAGTAGAAAGAAAGAAAGGAAGAAAGAAAGAAAGAAAGAAAGAAAGGAAAGAAGGAAGGAAGGGAGGGAGGAAGGAAGTGGCTTCCAGGAGAGATGGATTTGTAGTGCTAACACTGAGCCCTAGCAACAACCCTGGTGGCAATAAAACAAATAATAATAAAATATATTTTTAAGTCTTACATGCAGATGCACTGTTTGGCACTGATTAGAGTGTTGCAAAACACCTTCACACACAAAACCCACCCAGCAGTAACCACGTTGGTGTTGGTCATTACGCCAGGTTCCCTGCATTGCTTAAAGCTGTGGTCTATTTACATAATCACTGTTTTGCCTGAGACCCGCCCTGCCTGCAGGGCACTGGTTTAATCCCCACTGGTTAGATGGAATTCACATTCTTTTCCTTCTCTCCACCACCTCTCCTACCCCCTTCCTTTTCCAACCAGCCACTTCCGTCTCAGAAGATATAAAGGCAGATTCTTTTCTGATGAATAAATACATTGCATTGCCATGAGTTCCTGGTTATCTTTCTCCTGCCCACGAAGCTAGCCCAGCACGTTGACTTTTGGCTAATCAGGGCTTAGAGGATGATCCCTAGGGGATGGTATGTTTTGGGGGAAGATGAGGTCACAGGCATACAGTGGAGAGGGGATAAAGTTGCTTTGTGAGGTGAGGGTGAAGTTCAGCAGAGGAAATTGAAAGTGTGTGTGTGGGGGGAGATTTCATCTTGAGCTTTGAAGTTCAAGGGAGACAGTGTCTGGCCGCCCTCTTGGCCCTGGGTGATCTGGATGGAGTGCGGTGCGGGCTTGCTGAGCTTGTACTGGGCAGGAAAGGGCAGAACTCAAGGAGAGGCACCTTGGGGTCTAATGGAGAAGGGCTATTTATTTATTTATTTATTGGAGGGTAGTTTCCTGGAAAAGCTTCATATCATTCAAGAGTTTAGAAGTGAGTGGATCAAAAGCCAGCAGCTATGCAAAGAAGTAACTAAGGGTCAGAGTTGGGATCTCTCTTAGGAAGAATATTCTGGAAGAAGCATATTCTAGGAGCACCTGGAAGCAAGACCTGGAGAGGAGGGTACAAGTGCCAGGTGGTGAATTATGAATGCTTAAGATGAGAGAGAGAGAGACCAGGAAGTGGTGTAGTTGGTTAAGCACCCACATTAAAGTGTGCAAGGACTTAAGTTCAGGTCCCTAGTCCCCCACCTGGAAGGGGAAAGCTTTGCAAGTGGTTAAGCAGGTGTCTGTCTATTTCTCTCCCTCTTATCTTCCTTATAATTTTTCTCTGTTTCTATCCAATAATAAATAAATACAAAAATTTACAAAGAGAGAGAGATATGGAGAGAGGAGCCAGAGGATATTCAGTGCAGGAGATTGAACTGAACACCTCCAGAATGCAAACCCTGAGCTCTGCCCATTGAGATGTTTTCCAGACCCTGAGCTGCTCTTTTTTTTCCTTTTAATTAATAACTTGATTTAATGAAAAGGAGAGAATATATGTGAGAGTCAAGAGATGGAGAGGACAGCGACCCTCAGTGCTGGTGATGCTTTGCCCGGGGGCGGGGGACATGTGAACGTGATACTTTCTGTGGTTCCAAAGTTGACCCACTTAGAAACCACATGATTCACGTGGCAGAGAACCAGGGTCCCATGTTAGTTTTGTCAAACATATAAGCACTATGTTCCAAGTAGGGGTAATGTGTGTTAGCAGTCTGACAAGTTCCCTTGCTGATTAAACTGTAATAGAAGCAAATAAATGTTCTAGCCTTGCTAGGAAAAAAAAATTAAAAAGAGAGCAACATCATGTGTCCATCAAAAGATGTCTAGATTTTGGAGACCATCACCTTGACAGAAAGAGCAGAGGTGAGGGAGGTTATATACCTTTCAGTTGCTCAGCAGAAGCCAGAGGTGCAGTGGGACTTTTCTGGTTTGAACTGGCTTCATCCCATATGCGCTGTCCAGAAAGTGGCCTCCCAGAAAGAGTCTGGGAGGTCATGTTTCTTCAGTAGCTGCAGGTAGCACATGGAAGATGATCTTTAGTTGTTCATCTGTAAGCTTGGTGGCCTCTATAGCAGGTGGTGCCAGCACTAGGATACATCTGAGCACTAGGGGGCTTCTGGGGGGTGGGGGGGGGGAATAAAGCAAAACTCAAACTTTAAAGAAAGCCAGGAACTTCCAGCCACACACTGAGGCATAGTTTACAAGGCTGCCCAGGGATTCACTGATTCCCCGCAAGGCTGGGCCTTTGTTTAACCTTGGCCTTTGCTGTTTGATGAGAGCTCAGGCACAGTGAAGTGACCTCTATAACAGAACAGAGAGAAACACAGTTTACTGTTCAGTTGAAGACAGGGTGCTCAGTAAGTTTTTTTTTAAATCCCAACTATCAATCTTCCTTTTAAAAAAATGTCATATTTATTTTTTTAAATTTTATCAGATATTTAATAATGATAAACAAGAATGTAAGATAACAGGAGTACAATTCCATATAGTTCCCACCAACCAGAATTTCATGTCCCATCCCCTCCATTGGAAGCTCCCCTCTGGGAGTATGGACCAAACATTCTTTATGGGGTGCAGGAGATGGAAATTCTGGCTTCTGTAATTGCTTGTCTGCTAGACATGGGCTTTGGAAGTTTGATACATACCCCCAGCCTGCTTCTATCTTTCCCTAGTGGAATAGGGCTCTGGAGAGGTGAGGTTCCAGGACACACTGGTGAGTTTATCTACCCAGGGAAGTCAGGTTGGTGTCATGATGGTGTCTGCAACTTGGTTTTTGGAAGGAGGTAAGATATAAAGCAGGTCAAACTGGTTAATAAACAGGAGTCCAAAGGTAGGAATAAGGAAGATGAAATTAGGATTCGACTTCCGGAGGCGGAGCTACGAGCAGCAGATCGCTTTCTCTCCTCTCCTCTCCTCTCCCGGATCAACTAGGAATACCAAAGGAGACCACCTGGACCGAAACAAGACAGGACTAGAATGACCACAGAAACCCAGTAAATCACCCGTGAGTACAAACACGCGTGGCTGGTGACAGAGAGGAGAGAGGGGCCTAAGGAGAGATTAAGTGACTGCTAACAGTTCGACAGTTTGTCAGTGGAGACACCACCTCCAGTCTGCTCCACCAACAAGGGGACAGCTGAAGGGAGGAAAGGACTCCCCAGAGACTCACCAAGTGCAACTCTGAGTCTCCATTGCTACTACCCTCAGAATCTGGAGCAGCAACAGGGAGGGACACCAGGGGACAGAGATCTAACCGGGAAACTCAGGAGAAGACCTATACCTCGGTGGCATAGCTGAGGGGCTGTGAAAGTCTCTTTGCATAACCACTGGATTATCTCTGCCACACCCTGCTTTATCTCTTGGTCAGGAGTCAGTGATTAAGCTAAGAAGCCTATTGATAGGTTAAAAGCCCTCAGGCTCCCATAGCCTACAGGGGAAAAAAAAAAAGGCTTTTACACCACTGAGCTCCAACTCAGGGATTGAAAAAACTGTTAACTTATATAAAATGGTTAAAACAACAAGAAAAAATATTGGAGACTCAAACCAGGACAAGAGTCCAGCTAAAAGTCCTCCAGAGGGTGAAGCACAAAACGAGTTCAACATCCAAACATTAGCTAAGGAAATAATAACAGGAAGATGACATTAGGAGTCTTTTCTGTGTGAAGAAGATATGTTCCAAGGGGCCCATGACTTTACTAATTTTTGCCTGAGCCAGAAAGCTAACATACAGGTGGACTACAAGTAGTGTCTGAGTTGAGAATAGGGCTAGAAAGTTGGATTTTGGCAGAGAGTAGCTGCCAAATATGAGGAAATCATATAAGGACCTTTAGCTGTTTATGCCATCGATCTGACCTAAGCCCAGTATCATTCAAATTTAGTCTCTGTCAGTCTGAGCTTACAGTCTATGAGGTCACAGCTGGGGACATTCTAGGCTGCACTCATGTCAGGACCAGTCTTCCTTGAGTGGCAGAGTAGGCTGACCCAGCCTCCCTTCAGAGAGTGGGGACTCCTACCATTGCTGCTCTACCGTGAGGGCAATATCTTGGAGTGGCTCACAAGAGGATTTTCAATGATGTTCCCAATGGAAGTGACCAGCTATGGTGGAAAGAGGGATCTGTTAGAGGTCTAGGCCCATGGTATCTATGTGGGAATCCAAGGATTCCCTGACTAAAACCCCAGATGATGGAGTGGCCTTGTATTGACCAAAAACGCTGTCATAAAGTGAGCCAGTCTTTTGCCCTTATGCAGTTTTTTGTAGTCCTTTCTTTATCTGATGAGGTTAGAAGTTCTCCCAGTTGTTAAATCATTGAATGATATTTGTATCCAAACCGGTATTGGGTGTATGGGATTTGGCCTCAAGTTAGGGAAGGAATAGACCTAGGGTTTAAATGGGATCTAAATTAACCTTAAGTTTTACTGCATTTTACTTGTTTGATGATTATAATGGTTGTCATGGGGACAATAATTGTCCTTTACTTAATATTACTTATTGATTTTAATGAGAGAAACCATTGTTCACTCTGGCTTATGTTGGTGCTGAGGATTGAACCTGGGATCTCATAGTCTCAGGCCTGAAAGTCTTTTATCTAGATACTATGCTATTTTCCTCACCCTAACAAACTTATTCTAACTTCTCCTTTCCTGTTCCTCTTATCTCTTACAATGCTATTTTTCCCTCATTAAAGAATACTATGCAGCTATTAAAAACAATGAGGTCAGCTTCTTTGGAATATTGTGGTCAGAACTCAGAGGCATCATGTTGAGTGAGACAAGCCAGAAAGAAAAAGACCAACACCAAACGATTTCACTTACAGGTACAATTTAAAAAAAAAAATTTTATTATCTTTATTTATTTGATAGAAACAGCCAGAAATTGAGAAGGAAGGAGGAGACAGACACCTGCAGCCCTGCTTCACCACTTGCAAAGCTTTCCCCCTGCAGGTGGGGGTCAAGGGCTCGAACCCGGGTTCTTTTGTACTGTAATATGTCACTCAACCAGGTGCGCCACCACCCGGCCCTACAGGTACAATTTAAGAACAAAGAACAGTAAGGAAAAACATCAGGTGAAACTTGGACTGGGTGTCATGTGTTTCACCAAAGCAAAGGACTCTGGGGAAGGAGGGGGGAAGGGATAGGATTGAAGGGGCATTGGGGTCCTGTTGTGTTTCCTAGATGCCAGTCAAAGAGAGATGAGAGGCTGTACCTATGTGTTAAAGACTAGACTGTAAACCATTAACCCCTCTAATTAAAAAGCTGAATGACACTTTGGGCCCCACACTCCTTACACATGTATTCAACTGTCTCTTGAACTTTTCACACTTGATGCTTGGACAGAGTGTAATTTATAATTTGGGGGACATATTTCTTGCTCAGAACTATCCCAGGCAAAGCAGGTGGTGGGATCTTTCAGATAAGAGAAATTTCTGCAGGAATTCAGAATGTTTATCATGGAAGCAGGGGTGTAAGACATGACCTGGGGGATCTGTGTGTCTTATAAGCATCTTGGGATGGGGATGTGGCTGCAAAGAGGTGGCAAAAGAGGCTGAACACTGCTGGCTATGGCATCCTGCATCTTTGGGAATGAGTAGCAGCATCTAGAATGAGGCACAGTTTTTTTGGGGGGGGAGGGCAAGTGATGGGTGACCGTTGGCTGTGGCACAGCCTTCAGGGATAGGCTTCACTCTCTAGACCTCCTCCAGGCAAGAGCTCCTCCTATCGCAGTTGAATTCTTCCTGGCTCCCTCTGTTGTCCACTGTTGAGTTTTGGGAGCCAGATCTGCCCTGTGTTCTATTGGGTTTTACTTTCCCCCAAGTCTGTCAGTGTGTATCCAAGCAATCTGGAGAATTGGCATTCACTTTATTCTAATATTTGCTTATTTATTTATTTACTATATTTTTGCTTATTCAACAAGGCCAACTGTATTACTTATGAAGTCAAGGTAGACATCATCACGATTGGATTATTTTTTTAGGTTTGATTTATTTGTTTATGAAAAGAGAGAAAGGAAGAAAGGAAGAAAGTGTTGGTAATGTTGGTCTGGTTCTAAATTCTGCTTCTAAGACCCCTTCTGTTGCATTGCTTGACGCTGTGGTCTATTGACATGATCATTGTTTTGTTCACATTGGTTTAATCCCCATTGGTTCCCGGGCTGGGCTTTTTCCACTCCACCCCCTCTCCTAGTTACATCCTGTTTTCCACATTTTAATCCCCACTGGTTCAAGTGCTTTTTCCTTCTCCCCACCCCCTATCCTCAGTACATCCTCTTCTGACCTGACACTTCTACCTCAGGAGATATATAAAGGACAGGGCTTTCTAATGAAGAGGGGTTAGATTAGAGAGCTTGCACTGCATTCCTCATCAATAAAGATTGAACTGTATTCCGAGCTCAGCCACGAGTCCCTGGTTGTCCCTCTCCTGCCCGCGAAGCTAGACTGGCAAGAAAGAAAGAAGGAAGGAAAGAAAGAAGGGCAGGGGGAAGGAGGAAGAGACTAAGGGAGTTAGAGAGAGAACCAGAGCATCAGTCTGGCACATGTGATACCTGAGATCAAACTCAAGACCTCTTGCTTCCGAGTTCAATGCTTTATCCACTGTGCCACCTACAAGGCCACGATAACAGAATCTTAGTAATATTACAGAAGAGAAAGGTCAAGGGCAAATGTACACAAAGTAGCAGGGCCAGGACTGAGTAAGTAGTTTGAGGTGGCCCTTGCAGTGCAGGGATCTGACTGGTCAAAACTGTGATACAACGGGATTGGTGGGCACAGCTGTGGAAGTGTCTTCATATGAAACAACTTGTTTGGCCAATAGATGAATTAGGTCAAGTAAGTCAAGCCTTCCCTGAAGGGCTGATGAGTGAATAGTCTATTGCTCAGCTAAAGCTAACAGCAGAGTTCCATTCTCACATGGTCCTCTATTCCTGGGCAAGAGTTACCCCTGGCTTGGAGGGTTCCCGCCAAAGCAATCCTAGTCCTGTCTTGTTGTGTTCTCAGGTGATCCTCTTTCCTATTGCTCTGCTTATTTATTTTTAGTGAGAGAAGGAAAAAGGCCAGAGCCCAACTCTAGTCTGGCATCTGTGGTGCTGAGACCTGTGACACCTCAGGCAGCCAAGTCCCATGCTCTCAGGTAGAGTTATCTATCTCCTCACTGTTTGAGAAGGACTTATTATGATGATGTCATAATTAATTAATTAATTTTGTTTTTATTTTATTATTGGATAGAGACAGAGAAATTGAGAGGGGAGAGGAAGAACGAGAGGGAGAGAGACAGACACCTACAGCCCTACTTCATTACTCAGGAAGCTTTCCCTCTGCAGGTGGGGGGTAGGGCTCAAACCTGAATCCTTGTGTAGGGTGACCAGTGTGATCAACTGGGTGCACCACTGCCCGGCCCCTTGTTTTTATTTTTAGAGAAGTGTCTTCTAGGAATACATAATATTGGATGTGAGGGCGATCTGGCTGCGACATCTGTCACCCAATTGATTGCCAGGGTTGATTGGGCTGATCTGGCTGGCTAAGCCAGTGTCCCCTTCTTCCCTCACTGCTCCATGTATGGCCCTTGCCAAGCTGTGTGCTCGGTTGAAGAGGACGGCCTTCCCCGAATAGAGATGGACCAGTCTTCGGTTGAGGGCATATGAGTAGATGCGCTCTCCTGCTAGAACCTCCAAACAAGCTCTCAAGGAATACATAATATTAACTATAATATCAGGAAATATATGGTGTGTGTACATATATTGCAGGAACTTTGGAACTGTGAATTTATATTTTATTTTATAAAAATATTTATTTCATGAGAGAGAGAGAACACTTGAGAGAAGCCACTCTGGTTTTTGTGTTGTTGTTTTTTTAACCTGGAGTTGAACCTGACACTTCATGCCTGCAAGTCATGTGTCTGTACACTGAACCACCTGCTTAGCTGTTAATTTTGTACTTGAAATGAAAATCTGGAAACCTAAAAAACAGTCCTTTAGTTGAAGGCTTATGTCTTTGGCCTAAACAACTTAAACAGGTCTAGTCAGATATACCATTCCTTTTTTTTTTTTTAATTGGGTGGGTGGGGGCTAATGGTTTATACTCCTGTAAGAACATCATACATGGGAGTCGGGCTGTAGCGCAGTGGGTTAAGTGCAGGTGGTGCAAAGCACAAGGACCGGCATAAGGATCCCGGTTCGAACCCCGGCTCCCCACCTGCAGGGGAGTAGCTTCACAGGCGGTGAAGCAGGTCTGCAGGTGTCTATCTTTCTCTCCTCCTCTCTGTCTTCCCCTCCTCTCTCCATTTCTCTCTGTTCTATCCAACAACGACAACAACAATAATAATTACAATAATAAAACAACAAGGGCAACAAAAGGGAATAAATAAATAAAATAAATATTAAAAAAAAAGAACATCATACATCAGAAAGGATAGTAACAACAAGTGCTGGAGAGATGTGGGGACAAAAGAAGAGATGAAGTTAGGATAGAGAATTTAAAAAAATTGTATATTTATTTATTCCCTTTTGTTGCCCTTATTGTTTTCTTGTTGTAGTTATTTTTATAACTACAGGTGGGGAGCCGGGGGCCTGGAACCGG
Organism: Erinaceus europaeus; assembly: GCF_950295315.1. Classification (NCBI taxonomy): domain Eukaryota; kingdom Metazoa; phylum Chordata; class Mammalia; order Eulipotyphla; family Erinaceidae; genus Erinaceus; species Erinaceus europaeus. The sequence continues at coordinate 15,786,617 of NC_080163.1, forward strand.
GATCCTTACAGCGGTCCTTGCACTTTGCGCCAAGTGCACTTAGCCCACTATGCTACCCCCCCAACTCCCATGGATAGAGAATTTTTAGGGAGACAATCAGAACATTTGTCAACAATAATCATTTTGTCCTGTCTTATTTAAATAGGTACTTATGCCTATTATGCAGAGATAGTGGAGTGAGGTTTTTTTTTTTTTTTTTCATTGCTCTGATAAGAGGATGCCTCTGAGCTTTCACCATTAAATGTAGAAAACATTGCTTTTGCTTTATGGAAATGCTTCTTATCGAATGAAGGAATCACTCTTTATGCAACCGTGTGATGGTTATTTATTGAATGCTTTTAACATTATAGGTACTTTGCTGGGTCCTTGAAATATCCTTGTGGGTCTAGTTTACTCAGAGCATTTTTTTTTTCTAAAGCAAGGATTGGATTCTGAGTATTACAGAATACATTTTCTGCACTTGTTTTGAAAGTTCTTTTTTACATTTCAGTATGTGATGAAGTCCGTAAATACATTACCTCATTTTACCTACCTCTTCACATCTTTGTCATAAAATCGATGTGACTGTTTTTCTCTAAACACTGTCTTGGATTTGACAGGGTCTTTTTTAAATTGTTCAACAATAAGTATGCTAACTTTCTTTTAATTTTTTATTGAGATATAAATGACATGTCACTTTATTTAAGTTTCAGGTGTACAAACATAATAATAACAATATTTATTTATATATGGAGCCAGATAGTCACCTCAGTATTTCTGGTTGGGATTCATCCCCTTGAGGGTCTGCTAACATGCCACCACCATTCACAAGGATGTTATGCTGAAGGAGTGGATTAAAAAAAATTTTTTTTTATTTCTAAAAAGGAAACACTGACAAAACCATAGGATAAGAGGGGTACAACTCCACACAGTTCCCACCACCAGAACTCTGGATCCCATCCCCTCCCCTGATACCTTTCCTATTCTTTAACCCTCTGGGAGTGTGGACCCAGAGTCATTATGGGGTGCAGAAGGTGGAAGGTCTGGTGTTGTTAAAGTTTGGAAGGCTTTGGCCGGGCGGGTCTAGCTTCACTGGCGGGTAACAGAGACGCGGAGACAACGGCTGGGCAGGGAAGCTGTACTTCTTTATTCAGGAACAACGATTCATAAACTAAGACAAACTAATCACCAAACAGAACTCCGCTGTCTCTTTGCGGCGGCGCAAGCACTCTCTCTTTTACTCTCGAACTCAGGAACTCTCGAACTCTCCAACTCAGGAACCCTCTCTCCGGGTTCCTTGGGGCGGGGCCAAGCAGGCCCGTGAAATTAACTGGACTCATCCAATTCTCTTGGCGGGGGGAGGGCTAGAACACACCAATGTAAAGCATATGACAGTCTGGCTTCTGTAATTGCTTCCCCGCTGGACATGGGTGTTGGCAGGTTGATCCATACTCCCAGCCTGTCTCTCTCTTTCCCTAGTGAGGCGAGGTTCTGGGGAAGTGGAGATCCAGGACATTTTGGTGGGGTTGTCTGTCCGGGAAGTCTGGTTGGCATCATGGTAGCATCTGGAACCTAATGACTGAAAAAAGAGTTAATAATAAAGCCAAACAAGTTGTTAACTAATCATGAACTTAAAGGCTGGAATAATGCAGATGAAGAGTGTGTGTGTGGGGGGGTGTCTCTGTTTTGTAGATAGTTAGTAGGCATACTTCTGTGGAGATCAGGGCTAGTTTGGTGGATATAGGTGTTAGTTTGAGAAGGACAGGAGGAAATCTTGGAGCTAGGAAGATAAAGCAGAAGGTACCAAAAAAGATGTCACAAGGATGACAGAAGATTTGATGCCTTAATACCACTGATTTAATACTCCCCATCATGATCAACATTTGAGTTTTCACAGAGTGGCTATTCAGTATGTCATTTGTTAAAGCACCACTTTTTGCTTCTTCCTGTCAGGCTTGATTTGATCCTATCTTTGGTGAGCATCTCTGATGGGCAAGTTGAGGATACTGGTGAAAAATGGAGAAGAGAGAGAAGGAGATGAGGGAGATGAAGAGAGGGATGGGAGAGAAAGGAAAGAAAGAGGAAGACTATTAAGAGTGAGGAAAAGTGGGCTGGGTAGGGATCTGCTTTGCCATGCCTGTGACTCAGGTTTGAGCCCCAGCCCCACCACAGTGAAGGAATCTGCTATGAGGTGGTCTCTTTCTCTCTCTCTCTCTCTCCCTCTTTCTCTGACAGAATGTATAACCTAGATCCAAAGATTTGAAAATGGATCTATCTATTAATACTGAACTTTAAGTACTATTTTTTCCCTAGTTCTTGGCAGAAAGAAATAAAAGACTGTGTTAAATTGTTTTTCTCTCCTATGCAACAATAGGAATGATGGATAGGTGCTTAAAAATACTCTTAAGTCAAAATAAAGATGTAAGAAACTCCAAAAAAAAAAAATCAATCACCAGAATTAGTTACAAACCTTTCTTCTTGTTATGACTTTTAGCCTCTCAGCAATGTTCAAATGTAAAGTCCTGTTAGTTGTAGTCACTGTTCAGCACATTACACCCCAGCCTCTTCTTCCTTTCTGTAACCAGAAATTTCCATCCTCCCCACTCCTTTGCCCATTTGTTCATCTTCCTCTCCCATTCTGGCACCACCAGTTTGCCCTCTGTAGCTGTGTTTTTTTGTTTGCTTATTAGTTTGTTTTTGCCTCCAGGGTTATTGTTGGGGCTCAGTGCCTGCACCATGAATCCACTGCTCCTGGAGGCCACCATTTCCCCCTTTTGTTGCCCTTGTTGTAGTTATTATTGTTGTTGTTATTGATGTCATTGTTGTTAGGACAGAGAGAGGAGGGGAAGACAGAGAGGAGGAGAGAAAAACACCTGCAGACCTGCTTCACCGTCTGTGAAGCGACTCCCCTGCAGGTGGGGAGCTGGGAGCTCAAACCAGGATCCTTAACTCTGGTCCTTGTGCTTTGCACCAGGTGAGGTTAATCCACTGTGCCACCGCCTGACCCCCAGCTGTGTTTTCTTTATCCAGTCTTCTGTCACTGGACACTTAGGCGGCTAACATATCTTGGCTATTATAAGTAACGTGTCAGAGAACATGGGGTGCAGATAACAAGTTAATGTTCTCATTTTTGTCAGGAAAATCCCCAGGCATCAATTTGTTGGATCAGTAGAATTGCAGTTCTATTTTTAATCTTTTGAATAACATCATACTTTTTTTTTTTTGCACAGTGCCTGCATCAATTTCTACTCCCACCAGTGCTGCATAAGGGGTTCCTTCTCTCCCCGTCCTCATCAACAATCACCCTTTCTTGTCTTTTTGACTGCTGCTATTCCATGTGGTATGAGATGATGTTGCATTATGTTTTAGATGTGCATTTCCAAGATGGTGAGTGATATTCAGTATCTCTCCATGTACATACTGGCCAGCCATCTCCTCTTGGAAAAATCTCTGTTCAGCTCCTCTATCTTTATTTTTCTTTTGCCTCCAGGGTTATCGCCTGAACTACGAATTCATTGCTCCTGGAGGCCATTTTTTCCCATTTTTGTTGCCCTTATTGTTATTGCCATTGTTGTTGTTGGATAGGACTGAGAGAAATTGAGAGAGGAGAAGACAGACAAGGAGAGAGAGAGATAGACACCTGCAGACCTGCATCACAGCCTGTGAAGCGGCTCCCCTCCTGCAGGCGGGGAGCCAGGGGCTTGAACTGACATCCTTAATGCCTGTCCTGGCACTTCTTACCATGTGTTCTTAACCCACTGTGCTACCTCCTGGCCCCACATTTTTTTCTTTTTTTATTTCTTTTTTATTTATTTGTAAAAAGGAAACACTGACAAAACCATAGGGGTACAACTCCACACAATTCCCACCACCAGAACTCCATATCCCATCCTCTCCCCTGATAGCTTTCCTATTCTTTAACCCTCTGGGAGTATGGACCCAAGGTCATTTTTGGATGCAGAAGGTGGAAGGTCTGGCTTCTGTAATTGCTTGCCCGCTGAACATAGGTGTTGGCAGGTCTATCCATACTCCCAGCCTGTCTCTCTTTCCCTAGTGGGGTGGGATTTGGAGAATCGGAGCTCCAGGACACATTGGTGGGGTCGTCTGTCCAGGGAAGTCATGCTAGCATCTGGAACCTGGTGGCTGAAAAGGGAGTTAACATACAAAGCCAAACAAATTGTTGACTAAAGATGAACAAGGCTGGAATAGTGGAGATGAAATGTTGGGGTGTCCTCCATTCTGTAGATAGCTAGTTGGCATATTTTAGTTATATTCCAAAGGGCCTGTTGCTATACTAGTATTTTTTTTTCTTTTTCTTTTTTTTTTTCCCCTGAGCCTGAAATAGCAATGCAGGTGGATCCTAGTTATTGTCTGGGGGGATTATGTCATGGCTGGAAAAAGGACCAGAAAGCTGGATCAAGGAAGAGAGTAGCTTCCTAACATGGGAAAGGGGTATAAATATTGTTGACTGTAAACTCCATCGATTTGATGTGATCTGGGGCCCATATTCAGCTTAGGAGCCTATGTGACCTCTGTATCCCTGTAGATCCGACCTCACATTCTACAGTCATCAGTAGGAACATTGCAGGCTGCCTCAGTATCAGGACCCCCCCCCCCCCTTTCTTCTTTAACTCAAGTACTGCTCAGCTCTGGCTTCTAGTGCTGGGGACTGAATCTGGGACCTTTGGTGCCTCAGACATGAAAGTCTTTTTGCATCACCACTACGCTGTCTCTCCAGCCTCTGATGATTTTATCTTCTATAGTTAAAGACAGATTCCTGCTATTGGAGGTGTAAAAGTCAGAGTACTGGTTATCACTGAGGAAGAGCACTGAGAAGAGACACAGGACTTTCCTGGAGTGACTAAGACATTCTATACCTTCCTCTGGGTGGTAGTGACAGGGCCTTCCAGTATAAGGAAAGGCTTGTCTAGCTGTACAGTTGTGAATGTACACTTTCCCAAAGGAAAAAAAAAAGAGAGAGAAAAAGACACTCCTGAAAGAGGAGAGAATATTTTGGTAGAACATTCCTGTCTGAATTCTTAATTCCCAATGCTTTTGCTGAAAAAGAGTAGATTCTCTTCTGTCCTGCTGAAGAGTCTTGTCACTCCACACAGCAGACCAAAGCAAAGCCAAACAAAGCCGAAATTGTAAGGATGCTGAGGTTGTCCTTCTTATCTCTTAGGAGGAGTGGCTTCGATTTCAGCCTGAGTGCTTATAATTAGAGGACCCTTTCTGAGAGAAAGCAAAGGGATAAGGACTTTGTTCGACACACTCTGGCATATACAAAGACATAAAGGACTCTTCTAGAAAGACGTCACAGGACAGGGGAGATGGCGTGCCTGGAGCTTAAAGCTGAGGCAGCATCAGAGCACAGAGCATCCTCAAAAGCAATAGTGTTTGATCTCATTATCAGGGCTCAGAAAGCAATTGATGAGTTACTCTTCCTACTCTTACTCAAATCTCAGGCAAAGCTGGTAGTATCTCTGAGCAACTGTTGAAGAATCACCTCATCTAGTCTGATTCTTTGGAAAGGTGTGTGTATGCACTAGGAGGCAAGCAGGGAGAGAAAGCGGGAGAGAGGAGGGAGGGAGAGGGAGGGAAAGAGAGAGGGAGAGGGAGGGAGAGAGAGGGAGGGAGAGAGAGGGAGGGAGAGAGAGGGAGGGAGAAGGAGGGTGAGGAAGGGAGAGGGAGGGAGAGAGGGAGGGAGAAGGAGGGTGAGGAAGGGAGAGGGAGGGTGAGGAAGGGAGACGGAGGGAGAAGGAGAGAGAGGCAGGGAGAGGCAGGGAGACGGAGGGAGAGGGAGAGAGGGAGGGAGAGGGAGAGAGGGAGAAAGAGGGTGAAGAAGGGAGAGGGAGAGAGAGGGAGAGAGGGAGAAGGAGGGTGAGAAAGGGAGAGGGAGGGAGAGAGAGAGGGAGGGAGAGAGAGAGAGAGAGAGAGAGACTCTTGAGCAGAGCCAATTCTTTTATTTTTATTTTTATTTATGAAAAGGAAACACTAACAAAAACCATAGGATAAGAGGGGTAGAATTCCACACAATTCCCACCACCAGAACTCCATATCCCATCCCCTCCCCTGATAGCTTTCCTATCCTTTAACCCTCTGGGAGTATGGACCCAGGGTCACTGTGGGTTGCAGAAGGTGGAAGGTCTGGTGTCTGTCATTGCTTCTAGCTGGACATGGATGTTGACAGGTCGATCCATACTCCCAGCCTGTGTCTCTCTTTCCCTAGTGGGGTGGGGCTCTGAGGAAGCAGAGCTCTAGGACACATTGGTGGGATTGTCTGTCCAGGAAGTCAGGATGGCATCATGGTAGTATCTGGAACCTGGTGGCTGAAAGAGTTCACATATAAAGCCAAACAAATTGTTGACTAATCATGAACCTAAAGGCTGGAATAGTGCAGATGAAGATTTGGGGTCTCCATTTTGCAGAGCCAATTCTAACTCGAATGTAATTAACCATGTTACAGGACTGGAATGAGGAGCATTTAGAAATGAGAGGGCAAGAGCCAGGAGAGCAAATGAAGACTAATGGTATAATGCTGGTCCAAAGTGGAGTCTCTAGCACTGCCTGAATAATACATAAACTTATAATTAAGATGTAAGATGATGCCCTGTGGGGAATGATCTTTTTGGACCAGGAGAATTCAATAAATCTTGTGGGCATTAAAGGCGGAATGATCAATCATATTTTCATTCTCCCTTTGAAGTTAGAGAGTGGTAACTTGAACCCCACAGTAAGTGTGGAGGGAGGTATCTGGAAGGCTGAACTGAGGCTCTAGGGAGATACCAGAAGAGAAGGAAGTCAGGCTTCGGGACGTGGTGAGTCCTGCCAGCTGACATCTGTGGCAGAAAGCAGTGACTTCATAGTGCGGATGTTGAGAGAGAATGGACATGGCATCCTTGTCTCTTCGGAATTTGTTTTTTTTTTAAAGTTGAGGTGACATCGATTTATGAGGCTATATGTTCTAAGGGCTCATTTCCCTTTGACCTGGTCTGTTCCCTTGTTTTGATTTTATTTTTTTAAAACTTATTATTGGGTAGAGACAGAGAGAAATTGAGAAGGGAGGAGGAGGTAGACAGGAAAAGAGACAGAGAGACACCTGCAGCCTTGTTTCATCACTCATGAAGCTTTCCTCCTACAGGTGGGGACTGGGGGCTTGAACTTGAGTCCTTGTGCGCTATAACGTGAGCGCTTAACGTGGGCTATGTGCTACCGCCTGGCCCTCCTTCCCTTGTTTTGTTTTTCTAGACCCTGAATATTAGTGAAATCATCTGGCCTTTGTCTTTTATTTATTTATTTTTTAACTTTAGAGCTTTCTTGAATAATGGTTTATAGTCTTTTTTTTTCCGATCACTCCCATCACCAAAAGTTTGTGTTCCCATCTCCTTAGACATTTTATTTTATTTTATGGTTTATTTATTAATGAGAAAGAGAGCCAGTACATCACTCTGGCACATGCAGTGCCAGAGACTGAACTCAGAACCTCATGCTTGTGAGTCCTGTGTTTTATCCATAGCACCACCTCCAGGGCCACCCCCTTCTGATTTCTTTTGCTTAGTGTGATGCCTGCTGGTCCCACCCAGGCTGTAGCAGAGGGCAAGATCTTGTCATTTCTAATACCTGAGTAGCTGTTTTTCATCTGAGTTATTACTAATTATTTTTTAAATGTTTACTGCCCCCCCCCCAGCTGTATTTGCTGGGCTTCAGTTTGAGGCGTGAGATCTTATATATATATTTATTCCCTTTTGTTGCCCTTGTTGCTTTATTGTTGTATTTATTATTATTGTTGTTGTTAGATAGGACAGAGAGAAATGGAGAGAGGAGAGGAAGACAGAGAGGAGGAGAGAAAGATAGACACCTGCAGACCTGCCTGTGAAGCGACTCTCCTGCAGGTGGGGAGCCGGGGGCTCGAACTGGGACCCTTATGCCAGCCCTTGTGCTTTGCACCAAGTGCACTTAACCCGCTGTGCTACTGCCCGACTCCCGGCATGAGATCTTGGTGGCGAGACCTGGAACTGTCCCAGCTGTCTCCAAACTCTTCCATGAGATATCTGTGAGGACAGCAGAGTAATGGACATTGGTGACAGGGGGAGAGTGAGGAGTTGGTGGCTGGCTCAAGGTGAGTGGGGGTCATCTGCTGTCATTGCTAGAGGGGGGGAGCGTTGTCACAGAGGAAGCGACACAGGGACAGCCTGGGTCTCAAAGCCAGGACCTTGGGCGGCCATCTTGGCAGAATGAGAAATTCAGAGGAAGGTCAAGGAATAATTATTCTATGAGCACACAGGCAGTGGTTCTGGACTGGGGTGGTAAACAGTGCCGTTTTGGGTCCTGGCGCATGATCACCGCTGTGTAGACTTTGAACACATTGTTGCATGTTGCCAGGATAGCCTGAGGGTACTTCTTCCCGAGCTAGTGCTCTCTGGGTTGGAGAGAACTCAACTGGAGCTGATCTAGGCTGCTGTGTGGGAGAGGGATCAGGAACTCGTGCTGCACCAACTTCCGCAGGAGATACACTCTGGAACTCTCGGAGCCGGAAAGCAATTTCCAAGTGTCTTTAATCAGAAGAGCAGCTGTTTTTATACTCTCCAAGTAGGGTGGAAACAGGATGTGATAGAAAAGTGATTGGTGAAAATCAGGGTGTGACAAAGAAGGGATCAGGGTGTGACAAGGAGGGGGTGGAGCAGGCGAGAATCCTATCATTGAACCACCAATGCCCTGGAGTGCTTTATGTAAAAGTGATTTATGTAAATAGACCAAAGCTTTGGATCAGTAAATCCCTATATAGGCATATGGTTAAGCAGAAGCCAGGGGGAGGTGGCATACTACCCAACAGCATGTCAGTCTGTCTTTTTTTTTTTTCTTCCTTTTTTATGCTAATCGGAAATGGAAGATAATACCTTTCCATTCTTCACTGGACTAGTGTCACTGTAAACTGAGAAAGTGATTGAGATCCTTGTCAGTACAATGTTGAGAAAAGTGACTCCATGAGTGAATCCCCATCTAAACCAAAGGGAACGAATTATTCCCTCTGAGGGCTGCCAAAAATAATAAAGGAAAATAAATACGGGATTAGATTTGCATATGCTATAAATAATGAATCCTGTGATGTTTCTATGTGCACTGCTAGGAGTGCATAGAATAGACTTTTCCTAAAAAAAAAAATATTCTGGTTTCTCTGCTCTTTCTGGCTCAATAAGTGAAATAAATGGATATCTCGGGGAAGGGGGTATGTCTGAGGAAGCAGTTCACTGACAGAAAGCTTGCCTTGTGTTCATGAGGTCCTGTGTTTAGTCTCCAGTACCATGTAAAGTGGCGCTCTGTCTTTCCCTCTGTCTTTGGAAAAATAAATTAGGGGCTGGAAACTTGCTCACCAGTTAGTGCAGCTGGCTGTATGACCAAATGTGGGATCCCAGGCCCATACCTCAGTGCCATGTGAGACATAGCACCTGAGAGAGAGAGAGAGAGAGAGAGAGAGAGAGAGAGAGGAGCTGTGTGGAGGGTGGCAGAGCAATGCCGCCGTGCCTCTCTTCCCCAGCCTTTTTTCCTCTAGGGTTATCACTGGGGCTCAGTGCTGCACTACTGAAATTCCAATGCACCCTTAGCCATTTTTGATTTTTTTTTTTTTTATATAGGAAAGAGAATAATTGAGAGGGGAAGGGGAAGATAGGGATCGAGACAAACAGATACCTGCAGGCCTGCTTCACCGCTTGTGAAGCGATCCCCCTCCCCCCATGAATGGGGAGCCGGGAGGTCAAACCAGGACCTTTGTGTAGGCCCTCAAACTTTGTACTATGTGCACTTAACCCGTTACAATGCTGCCCACCCAACCCCTGAAATAGGTGAAGGAGGGACACTGCTGAGCGGCGGTGCTGCACATGCCTGAGGCCCTGGCCCTGCCTAAAACCATAAATGAAGGCTGTGCTGAGTAATTATTTTTGTTCCATATGAAACTTAGATAGAGGCAGGTGCCTTATTTATGTACCGGCCCTGCTTTTAGGTTTCAGATAAAAAATGAGGCTGAGTCAGTTGTCCGACAGTCACAAGTTTAGTAAATGATATAACTGGGGTGAAGGCTCAGGCCATGGGGTCGCTTCAAAACCAGGTCCTCTCTGCTCTCATTCTTCTGTGTCCTTGGCAACAGAAAGAACTGATCTGTGGTCCTAGAGGTGGCACAGTGGGTAAAGCACTGGACTCTCAAGCAGGAGATCCCAAGTTCAATCCCTGGCGGCAGCACATGTACCAGAATGATGTCTGGTTCTTTCTCTCTCTCCTCCTGTCTTTCTCGTGAATAAATAAAATCTTTTTAGAAAAGATGAACTGGTCTGTTTCTCTGGAATGACTAATTGGCTGCTCTTTAAAGTGAAGGGGAGGAGGGAGAGGAGGAGGAAGAGGAAGAGGAGGAGGAGAAGGGGAGTTTCTTGCTATTGGTTCACTGGGTAAATAGCTCAACTATTAGAACATTTAGCTGTTGGTAAATTGAGAAACTGTTAGTAGATGAAACAAACAAACAAACAAAAAGCAGGGTGACTTGAGTCGAATGTGATTTATCTTGTTACCCTCCAGTGATCACTTGGCTTTTGTTTGACCTAAAAACATGCTTCAGTCTTTTTTTCAGTTCCTCACAGTTCTTCTTCTTCTAGCGTTTGCCCTTCTTCCATAGCCAGTCAACAGCGTCAGGTTGAGCCTGATGTAAAGTTTCGAGACCTCCTTTGAATCTGGAGAGGTGGCAGTTGTTGACTATGTGGGTCATAGTCTGTCTGTAGCCGCAGGGGCAGTTCGGGTCGTCTCTGGCTCCCCAGCGATGGAACATAGCGGCGCACCGGCCATGGCCTGTTCGATATCGATTGAGGAGGGCCCAATCATAACGTGCTAGGTCAAAGCCGGGTTGACGCTTGCAGGGGTCTGAGATGAGGTGTTTGTTCTTTACCTCAGCTGACTGCCAACTCTGTTTCCAAGAGACTGGAACAGAGAAGTTCAGTGTAGGCGTAGGGGACCAGATTGGGTGACGAGACGTCAAGCGTTGGACAGGGTGGGCGAAGATATCCGCGTATATTGGCAGGTCTGGTCGAGTGTAGACGTGGGAAATGAACTTAGATGATGCCGCATCCCGACGAATATCTGGCGGGGCGATGTTGCTAAGAACTGGCAGCCATGGAACCGGGGTGGAACGGATGGTTCCAGAAATTATCCTCATGGAGGAATATAATTTGGAATCGACCAAGTGGACATGGGGGCTACGGAACCTTACTGGGGCACAGTATTCTGCAGTGGAATAGCATAATGCCAGAGATGATGATCGTAGTGTGGAAGCGCTCGTGCCCCATGAGGAGCTGGCCAGTCTTGCAATGATGTGATTCCTCGCGCCCACCTTTGCTGCAGTTTTTATGAGATATTCGTGAAATGACAGAGTGCGATCGAGAGTAAGGCCAAGATAGACTGGCTGGGCTTCATGCTGGATTCTTGTATTGCCAAGCTGCACATTAAGCTCACGCGAGGCTGAGGCATGGTGTAGATGGAAAACAGATGATACCGTTTTTGCAGTGCTAGGGATTAGTCGCCGTTTTTTACAGTAATCAGATATCAGAGACATGTCTTTTGTGAGTGTTTCCTCGAGGATGTCGAACTTGGATGCCTGAGTTGCACAGCAGATGTCATCACAGCAGATGTTCCTCACAGTGAAAACTCAGAACTTCTCCTCCCACCCCCCCACGGGGGGTGGGGCCCTTTTAAGAGACCCCACCCCCCTGGAGGGTGAATATTTGGAGGGGAAAGAGAACTAGGTTAAGATGAATGTGAGACAGGAGGCTGCCAGGATGGAGAGACTTGTACACTCAACCAGGTGCGCCACCACCCGGCCCTGACAAATCTCTAGATATCTGAAGAGCCTGTTCAGTCTAACAGGGAAACCCCGCGGGTGACAGGGTGTGGGTTTGCCTTGGCCAGAGCGTGACCCACCTGTGGACAGGAAGGCAGCCTTGTCATTGTGAAGGCTGCAGTGTCTGCCAGAGGGTCTCCATTGGAGGCAGACACAGGGGTTCCCAGCGGGATTGCATGAGGCCACCGTGGCTGGCAGGAACGCCTGACTTAATTTGTCTTTGGAGGAGAGGAAGAAGTGGATTTCCCGATCAAGTACAGGGAAATGTTTTTAGAGCCCCATTTTTCTTGGAACAGTGTGCGTGGGACTAGAGAGTGGCTACAGGAGACAGCTGGACCACAGCCAGGCCAAGAGCAGAGAGCAGACTTGCAGCCACAAGTTGAAAAGACAGTCGTGGAGATCCTGTCTCCTGTGCTGCTCTGGAGAGGAGATGGGCAGAGGCTCACAGCACAAAGATGTCGGCTTTGGAAAAGAGCCTTCTTTAAGGGAATCCAAAAGGGCATAGGAACAAGTGTACCAATGAACAACATTGGTACAGACTCTCTACTGAAGGAAACAAAAAAAATACCAAGATGAAAGCAGCTCAGTGTGTGTGACAGCTGAATCACCCCAAATATCCATTCACAAAGACTATTTTCTGGGGTGTTCCCTTTGATACAAATGACACTCCTCCATCCAAAACATTTCTTTTTTGTTTGTCTGTTTGTTTTCCTCTCCTCTTTCTCCTTCTCCTCCATCTCCTTCTTCTTCTTGGAGATCATAATGTTGGAGTATAATGTAGCACTCAGAATTTGTAGTGTAGAAAGAAGCAAGCCTTTTTATTTTTAATTATTATTAAGTCTCAGCTCCTCTCTCTCTGAAGTAAGTGAATGAGTCTCAGCTTTTCCCACTTCTCTCTCTCTCTCTCTGAAGTAGGTGAATGGGTCTCAGCTTCCCCTACTTCTCTCTCTCTCTGTCTCTCTCTCCCCAGAACTGGGGCCTGGCCCACATGGCCTCACTGCTCCAAGCTGTTTTTTCATTCGAAGAGAGAAACAGACAGAGAGGAAGAGGCAACAGAGTACAAGAGCTTCTTCCTGTGCCATAGCTCCTCCTATATGGTGCTGGGGTTCAAACCCTGGCCACTCAAATATGGCATCACCTCCTACCCAGTCAAACTATCTCTCAGACCCAGGAAACCTTATTTCAGAATTAAAATTTAAGCAGATAATACCCTGTTTTCATTCATAAATACATCATCACTCTATAAAAATTCAACACTAGAGTTCCATATCCCATCCCCTCCCCGATAGCTTTTCTATTCTTTAAGTCTCTGGGAGTATGGACCGAGGGTCATTATGGGGTGCAGAAGATGGAAGGTCTGGCTTCTGTAACTGCTTCTAGCTGGACATGGGCATTGGCAGGTCAATCCATACTCCCAGCCTGCCTTTCTCTTTCCCTAGTGGGGTAGGACTCTGGGGAAGCAGAGCTCCAGGACACATTGGTGGGGTCATCTGCTCAGGGAAGTCTGGTTGGCATCATGGTAGCATCTAGAGTCTGGTGGCTGAAAAAGTCTCTCTCTTTCTTTTGCCACTTCTTTCCCCTCCCCCACTTAAGTTTGTGAACAGAGTTTTACATGGTCATAAAATTTCAGAGGTATAATTTCACACCCAGACACGATATGTGTAAGGTATCACTTCTTTTAATATAGTGGTCTTCTGGTATGACTTGGAATCTATCCCTCCAGATAGTTCTTTTATATTTGCAAAGATATGTGTCAGTATAGACAAAGATGTTTTTTAAATTATCTTTATCAATTTATTGCATAGAGACCGCTAGAAATTGAGAGAGAAGGAAGAGATAGAGAGGGAGAGAGACAGAGAGACACCTGCAGCACTGCTTCACCACTCACACAGCTTTCTTCCTGCAAGTGGGGTCTGGAGACTTGAACCTGGGTCCTTGCACATTGTAACATGCTCAGCCAGGTGCAGCATCACCCAGCCCTTTAGACAAAGCTTTTGTTAAAGGGTGCAGCCTAGACCATTCCTAGTTATGACCACAGAATACAAGCTCAGACCTACAGGGACGCAAAGGTTACACAGGCTCTAGCACTGAATATAGGCCCCAGAGCAAACTGATGGGGTTTACAGTCAAAGGTACTTGTATCATTTTCCCAGATTTCAGAGCTACTCTCTTCTCTCATACAGCTTTCTAGTCCTGTTTATTTCTTTCCTCCTTTCTTTCTTTCTTTCTTTTTTTTTTTTTTTTTTTTTGCCTCCAGGGTTATCACTGGGGCTTGGTGCCTGCACTACAAATCCACTGCTCCTGGAGGCCATTTTTCCCTATTGTTGTTGCCTTTGTCGTTGTATTTGTTGTTACTGTTGTCGTTGTTGTTGGACAGGACAGAGAAAAATGGAGAGAGAGGAGGAAAAGACAGAGAGGGGGAGAAAAAGATAAACACCTGCTGACCTGCTTCACCACCAGTAAAGTGACCCCCCCTGCAGGTGAGGAGCCCGGGACTGGAAATGGGATCCTTCTGCCAGTCCTTGCACTCTGTGCCATGTGTGCTTAACCTGCTGTGCTACCGCTGGCCCCCTCTAGTCCTATTTCCAACCTTTACACAATCTCCCCAGATAATACCTTTGGCATACCTGCGTGTTAGATATCAGGCTCAGGCAATAAATTAGTAAAGTCATGGGCCCTTTGGAATATAACTAAAGTGGACTTACTAGCTTTTTTCAAAAACGAGACCCCAAATATCATCTGCTATATTTGTGCCTCTATTTGTTCCAGATTATTTAACAATTTGTTCTGCTTTATATCTTAATACTTTTTCAACCACCAAGTTACAGTTGCTACCATGCACCAACCTGACTTCCCCAGGCAGACAACCTCACCATTATACCTTAGAACTTCATCTCTCCAGAACCCCACCACACTGTGGGACAATGTGAAAGCCGCATGAGCGCCAGCAACCCACTAGGGAAATAGACAAGTTGAGAGTATGGATCAACCTGCCAACACCCATGTTCAGTAGAGAAGCAATTACAGAAGCCAGACCATCCACATTCTGCACCCCATAATGATATGCCCAAAGGAATAAAGAATAGGAACACTTCCAATGGAGGGGATGAGATATGGAACTCTGGTGATGGGAAATGTGTGGAATTTTACCCCTTTTATCCTATGGTTTTTTCAATATTTTCTATTTTTCATTTTATAAAGAAAAGAAAAACATATTTTAGTAATTTAATAATGGTTAAGAAGATTGTGACATAACAGGGGTACATTTCCCACCACCAGAGTTCCATCTCTGTTCTCCTCTATTGGAGTCTCCCCTATACTTTATCCCTCTGAGAATATGGACCAGAATTCTTTATGGGATGCAGATGGTGAAAAGTTTGACTTCTGTAATTGCTTCTCCACTGGATATGGGTGTTGGCAGGTGGATCCATACTCCTATCCTGTTTATATCTTTCCCTAGTGGGGTGATGGTTCTAGGACACATTGGTGTGGTCATCTATCTGTTTAGGATGGCGTCATGGTAGCATCTGCAACTTGGTGGCTAAAAGGCAGGTGGTAAGATGAAAAGCAAATTGTTTAATAAACAGGAACCCAAAGATAGGAATAGAGCAGATGAAACTAGGTGTCTTTGTGTGGGAAGAAACTAGGATGTCTATTTTAAGTATGTTCCAAGGGGCCCATGACTTTACTAATTTTTGCCTGAGCCTAATAGCTAGCATGCAGGTGGGCTAAAAGTATTGTCTGGGAAGGTGGTTTTGATAAAGTTGTTGGTTTTTTCTTTTTTAAAAGTTTTTTTACATCAGTTGGATTAAACTCTGTCTTTTTCTGAAACCTGCTTTCTTTTTTTGTTGGAATTCTGAAAAGCAGCAGAATGACTGAAAAGAAGGACTGAAAGGTTGCATAATAATCCACACCCCAAAAATCTGCTTTGGTATAAGAAGTGCTTGTCTGCATCATCTAAAAATTTCAAAGAATTCAGTTCTACAGGGTGATTGCAAGCTACTCATGTGAAAGGAGCAGAGGTCTCTGGGACCACTGAGTAGCAGGCATAGCTCTCTGCATACCACATTTCAAAGCATCTCTCCACTGTGGTCACAGCTCTGTGCTATGCGCAAAAGGTGTCTGTCGGGAAATTGTGAGGATGTGGTTGAGCTTGGCAGGGTTTAACCTGAGGGGTGCGGCTATCCTGTCAGTCTCTCTCTCTCTACTGAGAGGTTGAGCAAGGAGGGACAGTAGTAACCCTAAAGGTGTGCCTCATCCTATCAGACTCCCTGCCTCACAAAGCACCCCACATTCCTGATATTATGGCCATTAGATAAAAAGAAAGGGGGAGATGTCGGACATTAAGCCAGCTCCCCCTGCTCCACCCTGCATTTCTAATACTATGGCCTATCTACATAATCATTGTTTGCCTGAGAGATCCCCACCCATTCCATTTCCTTTGATCTATCTTCTTTCGAGACCCTCCCTGCCTCTAGGGTATTAATTAATCCCACCAGTTAAAACCTTCACAACAGTTGCTAAGAAAGTTTCTACCTTCCTAGCCCACTTTTGCCTTTCTCCACCCTTTCCTAGCCATTTCTGTTTCCGACTTGCCACTTCCAGCTCCGACCTATAAAAGCCTTCACTCTCTGATCAATAAAGACATTGCATTGCCATTCCACCATATGTTTGGTTCCTGAGTCATCTGTCTCCTGCGTCGCTGAGTGAGTAGCAGCCCAGGCTGGCTCCAGTCATGTTCCCTCCAATCCAAAGAGCACTCACCCATGAAGAGGCATCCCCACGCTAGCCCAACATGCCTTTGAGCAGAAACCTGAATGATATCATGCAGGCGTCAGCAGTGCTGGTCTTTCTGGGGGTGGGTTAGCACCTTGAGAAGCTCACTCCTGGGCCGGGGGTGGCGTTGCAGGTGGTGGTGCACCCGGTTAAGTGCACAAACTACAATGCACAAGGAAACTCCAAAGGAGGTAGAATGCTGTCATGAAGCCTCTCCTTTTCTTTCTGTTTCTCTTTCTCCCTACCTCTGCCATCAACTTTTTATTAGAAAACTTCAACAATTCATGCTTGACATTCTTTGTTCCTTGGCTTCAAAATCCTCATAAAATCTTAGAAACAGGGGGCTAGGTGGTAGCACAGTGGGATAAGTGCTCATGACGCAAAGTGCAAGGACTGGCTTAAGGATCCTGGTTCCAGCCCCCAGCTCCCCACCTACAGGGGAGTCACTTCACAAGCGGTGAAGCAGGTCTGCAGGTGTTTATCTTTCTCTCTCCCTCTCTTTCTCCCCCTCCTCTCTCAGTTGCTCTCTGTCATATCCAATAAAATGCAAAACATGCCCACCAGGAGCAGTGGATTCATAGTGCAGGCACTGAGCCCCAGCAATAACCCTGGAGGCAATAAATTAATTAATTAAAATAAATAAATAAATAAATTACTCTGCAACCTCAGGGTGCCTTTGGACATATCTATGCCCTGTGCCCTTTTTCCAGGCCATGAAGACTCTTTTCCTGTTGCCCACGCAGCAGGCCAAGCACTTCAGTGCAATAAAACTAAGACTGCTGACAGCACCCCACAGTTACCATGAAATCAGTAGATTTGCTTTGCAGAAGAAGAAGATACCCTTAGAGGAGACATGAACCCTGGGAAACCTAACCCTGGCTACAGCTGATGCCAATAAGTCTCGTGTGAGTTGTTGTTGCTGTGGGAAGAAATGTGGATTCCCTTCTCTTCTTCCTGTAAATCACCTCGCCATTCTTCTCTCCAGTAGAATGCATTTGAGAAACATCGATATTCCATTCTAGTGTCAGCAGGAGCTGGGGGTGGGCACATGCACACCAGAGCATTGGGATGTCCCCTGGTGCTGGAACATTCCCGTTCAGTGCCAGATATCGGGCTCAGACCATAGCACAGCAAGAGGCATGCCCTATCAGATAAGCTATTCTCCCACTTCTGGACACCTGAAGAATGACAAAAGGGTTAAGAACTAACCCAGGGAGAACAGTCTGGAGAACTCTCACAAGGCTAGATGTGAACTTACCCTATGATCCTTCAATTCCTCTCCTGGTACTGTATCCTAAAGAACCAAACACAACCATCCAAAAAGATCTGTGTATACTTATATTCATAGCAGCACATTTCTTTATTTTCTACCCTTTATTGGAGGATTAATATTTCACAGTTGACAGTAAATACAATATTTTGTACATGCATAACATTGCTCAGTTTTCTCCATAACAATACAACCCCCACTAGTTCTCATAGCAGCACAATTTGTAATAACCAAAACCTGGAAGCAACCCAGGTGTCCAACAACAGATGAGTAGCTGAACAACTCGTGGCGTATATGCACAGTGGAATACTATTTAGCTGTTAAAAATTGTGAATTCACCTTCTTCACCTTGTCTTGGATGGAACTTGAAGGAATCATGTTACGTGACTTAAGCCAGAAAGAAAAAGGGTGAGTATGGGATGATGCCACTCATAGACAGAAGTTGAAAAATAAGAACGGAAGGGAAAACACAAAGCAGAACTTGGACTGGAGTTGGTGTATTGCACCAAAATAAAGGACTCTGGGGCCTGGAGAGTCGGGGGGATTGTTTAGGTCCTGGAACATGATGGTGGATGAGGACCTAGGCTGGGGGTTAGAGTGTTATATATAAAACTGAGAAATGTTACACATGTACCAACTTCTGTATTTTACTGTAGACTGTTAACCATTAATCTCCCAGTAAAGAAAATAAAGGAGTCTAGAACATTCAGTGGACTGAAAGAAGCCTGTTCAGTAAATAGTAACAAGAAAATTGTATAGCTGCATGCAGGAGAGTAAAACTAAACCACAGCCTAGATGCAAACATTAATTCAAGATTTGGGTGTAAGACCAAAAACCATAAAATACACAGAAGGGGGGAGTCGGGTGGTAGCACAACTGGTTAAGTGCACATGGCACAAAGTGCAAGGACCGGCATAAGGATCCCAGTTTGAGCCCCTGGCTCCCCACTTGCAGGGGAGTCACTTCACAGGCAGTGAAGCAGGTCTGTAGGTGTCTGTCTTTCTCTCTCCCTCTCCATCTTCCCCTCTTCTCTCCATTTCTGTCTGTCCTATCCAACAATAATGACAAGGGCAACAAAAAGAAATACATATATTTTTTAAAAATTTTAAAAAAATACATAGAAGGGGAGGGAGTTGGGTGGTAGCACAGCAGGTTAAGTGCATGTGGTGCAAAGTGCAAGGATACTTGTTTGAGCCACTGGATCCCCACCTTCAGGGGGTTTCTTTCACAAGTGGTGAAGCAGGTCTGCAGGTATCTGTCTTTCTCTCCTCCTCTCTGTCTTCCCCTCCTCTCTCCATTTCTCACTGTCCTATCCAACAACAACAACACAAGGACAACAATAACAACAACAGCAAGGGCAACAAAATAGGAAAAATGCTCTCTAAGAGCAGTGGATTTATAGTGGAGGCACTGAGCCCCAGCAGTAACCTTGGAGGCTAAAATAAAATAAAATAAAATAAATGATAAAAAAATACACAGAAGGCAACTCCAGTGATACAGTCCTTGCCACCAGCCTGAAGGCATCCTGGGAACTTCACTGCAATGATAAGGGAGCCAAAGCAAACACTTGGGGCTACAACAAACAGAAAAGGATCGCATAGCTAAAAAAAAAAAAAAAAAAACTTTTCCCCAAATGAAAAGATATCCTATTTTGAATGGGAGAAGATATTTGAAAATCCCATGTCTTACAAGGGACTGGTATTAAAAATATACCAAGGTAAGATCGCACAGTGGTTCTGTGAAAGACTTTGACGCCTGAGGTTCTGAGGCCCCAGATCAATCCTTGGCATCACCATAAGCTAGAGCTGAGCAGAACTCCACGAATAAAATAAATAAAAGATTTATATAAGGGGCCAGGAGATGGCGTGCCTGGTTAGGTGTTCACATTATGGTGCGCCAGGACCCAGATTCCAGCTCCTGGTCCCTGCTGTAGGGGTGAAAGTTTCACATGTGGTAAAGCAGGGCCTCTCAATTTCTCTCTGATTCTATCCAAAAATAAACAAGTAAATAACACATTAGAAAAAAATTAAAAAGAAGATATACCAAAAACTCAGCTGTAAAAACAAAATCCATCAATTTGATGGGAAAAAAAATAGACCTTGCTGTGTATAAAATTCTTAAGGTCAAACCCTAGTACCACATGTGAACACCAGAGCACCAGGGGAAATTGCCACAGATGTCTGAGCAACACCATAGTGTGCTTTGGAATGGTTCCCTCTGTGTGTATGTCTCTTGCTCCCTTTCTACAATGAAAGAACAAACACAACTCTGGAAGCGGTAAGACTGTGCATGTGTGAGGCATGAATACCGCCAAAGCAACAACAAAACAAACCAAGAACTATTTATCCAGTCTACATTCTGTGCTTGATTCAGTTCTACCCTCTCTGCTTCGCTGATTCTTTCAGTAGGGTAATACTTGAATATTTTCTTTCTGTTTCGCAAGGCGAAACAATCTCTCTGTCTAGCTTGTTCTTCCAAAAAAGCATTTGCTGACAGCGTCATCGTTAAGGTATGTCCATAGCATTCTAGCCTCTCAGCCTTTGCTTAAACTGATCATATTCCTAGTGATTCCCAATCAGCCTTCCCTCCCCAACTGCCGAACTTTCTACCTTCTCCCCTCTTCAAATATCTGCTCTAAGAAAAACCCTAACCCAAGTTATTTCTCCCTGTCCTGGATTCCTTCACTGTTAATATTATTTTGTCTTGTTTTGTCAAGTTTTTTTCTGTATTTGAATAGTAATTTAAATCCAGTGGAACACTCGGTTAAGTGCACATAGTACACAGCACAAGGACCTATCCAAGGATCCGGGCTTAAGCCCCTGCTCCCCATCTGCAGGGGTCCACTTCACCAGTGATGAAGTAGGTCTGCAGGTGTCTATTCAGCAAGCACTAAATACCAGCTCTACATGTCCTTGGCTGTTGGAAAATTGTGCAGATGTGGTCACATCCATCATGTTGTCCCCTCAGGGTATTGTCAATTCCTGCAAGAGTTGAAACTCTATTCCAGGAGTGCCTTGTTTCATAGCCAATCCCGTCTGGACTTCCCACTTGCAGAATTTCTCCAATAAAAGGCCTTATGCTTCCACCCCTCCCTCTCTTACCCCTTCTTCACCTCAGCGACCTCATGCAGAGAAGGGTTGCTGCGCATAGCGGGAGGCAGCCATTTGTTGGTCTGCTTCCAAATTCTGCTTCTAAGACCCCTTCTGTTACATTGCTTGAGGCTGTGGTCTATTTACATAATCATTGTATTCATTGGTTCGCATGCTATTTTCCTTCTCCCCCCTCCCTATCCTACATACTTCCTCTTCCTGACACTTCTGCCTCAGGAGACATAAAAGACAGAGTTTTCTAATGAAGAGAGATTAGAAGAAATTATATTGTTGAACTGTGCTGGGAAATTGTGCAAAGGGGGAGATGCTGGGAAATTGTGCAGTCACATCTGCCATGTTGTCCCCTTGGGCTATTGCTAATTCCCGTGAGAGTTGGGACATTCTCCAAGCGCCTGTTCCACCATGTTGTGCCCTCAGGGCATTGTCTATTTCCCCACCATAGTTGAAGTGCTTTGGTTACTCCTCCCCCTTCCCATTCTCACGAGAGTTATTATCCTATCCTGGAGTGCTATGGTTACTCCTCCCCTTCCCATTCTCGCAAAAGCTACTCCTATAAAAACCCTTTGTTTTCCGCACCTCGTTCTCTTGCCAGCGCTTCACTCCGGTGTTCAGACTCAGGAAAGGTTACTGTGTGAGGCGGCCATTTTTGCTACCTCCACGTGGCCCAACCTGCTTCTCTAGCACCCAACTCTGAGGTGCCAGCGCAAATAAAGATTTGTGTTCCTCTTTGCTCTGGACCTCCTCTCTTCTCCGTGGCACAGAACGACATCACGGCATCCCTGCTCATCAATAAAGATTGAACTGCATTCCCAGCTCAGCCATGAGTCCCTGGTCGTCTCTCTACTGCCCTTGAAGGTAGACCAGCAAATGGCGCCCTGAACAGGGACTGGCAGCCATTTTGCCAGCTCCACGAGGCCCGAACTGCTGTGCTATCTCCCAACTCTGAAGTGCCCGTGTAAATAAAGATTTGTGTTTCCTCTCCACTTCGGTCCCTTCTCTCTCCCCTGTGACACAGCCTGACACTTGGCATGTGCTGAGGACTGGGTATTGGATGCCATGCTAGGTCACACAGATAAGCACTAGCTCTCCACAATCTGCTTGTCTGGTCAGGAGGTGAGGGCCCAACCCACTGTCAGTTGGGAAGGTCAAGTCTAAGGGGAGCCTTGATGGCTCTCCTCAGCTGATTGCAATACTTCAGCTCTCTGCACTGCATATGATGGGGTGAGGCTTGGTGGTCTGCCCTCTCACACACAAAAAGGGAGACTATTTCTTTTTTATTTTTAGTTTTAATGAATTTTTAACATATACTTGTCATCTTTTTCTTTATTGGGGGAGGATTAATGGATTACAGCCAGCAGTAAAATACAGTAGTTGGCATATGTGTGATATTTCTCAGTTTTCAGTGTAACAATCTAACCCCCTACCTAGGTCCTCCTCCACCATCATGTTGTAGGACCTGCTCCCTGCCCCCTTCACCACAGAGTCCTTCACGTTGGTGCAATACACCAACTCCAGCCCGAGTTCTGCTTCGTGTTTTCCCTTCTGTTCTTATATTTCAGCTTCTGTCTATGAGTGGGATCATCCCAAATCCATACTTCTCTTTCTGGCTGATCTAACTTCACAGGATTCCTTTAAGCGAGGGAGATTATTTCTAACTGCAGGGAGTTGGCTGGACCATTCTGCAGACTCCTTTTAGCGTTCACAGCTCTGATTGTCTAATTTCCTCACTTGGAACACATGGGTAATTCAAAGGCTGAGAGAGAGAGAGAGACTTAATGAGGCTTCTCCAGAATGTGGAAGCCAAGTACTGTTTCTTTTCATACCAGAGCATGCAGTGTGAGAGCATGCCTGGTATCCTCTTCCTGTGGCGGGTGTGTCACGGAATGTGGAAACCCCTTTCTCATCTCTTGAAAACATTGTGCGGTATATTACATGTTTCAGAAGAGACAGCACCCCCCACCACCACCTATTCCCTACCTCCCACCACCAAACCACACACCTAGCACTGACATGAGTGCTGTGTTTGTATCCATGGAGTCAGCCAGCCTGTCATCAGCTTGGCATCACTTTATGGTTCCATCACCTTGATGGATTGAACTTCTTCAGTCTGTTCTGTATGACCACAGAGGCATCTCAGCTCTCACTTTCTTTCATTGCTGCTCTCCTTCTCCTTCTTCTTCATCATTTTCTTCTTCTTCTTGATTTATAGTAAATATAGTTCTTGATACATGGGTAAATTTCCTTAAATTTCTACAAAGCACTGTCATACACAGCCTACATCCTCCACCACCATGTGCCAGGACCTGAAAGCCTCCCTCACCTCACCAAGTTCTTTACTTTGGTGCAATACACCAAACCCAGTCCACCTTCTGCTTTGTGTTTTCCCTTTCTGTTCTTATTTCTCAACTTCAGTCCATGAGTGAGATCATCCCATATTCATCCTTCTCTTTCTGACTTATCTCACTTAATATGATTCCTTCAAGCTCCATCCAAATTCAGGTGAAGAAGGTGAATTCACCATTTTTAATAGCTGAGTAGTGTTCCATTGTGTACATAGACCACAACTTGCTCAGCCAATCATCTCTTGTTGGGCACCTGGGTGGCTCCCAGGTTTTGGCTATTACAAATTGTGTTGCTAAGAACAAAGGTATACAGAAATCCTTTTGGATGGGTGTGTTTGGTTCCTTAGGTTATATCCTCAGGAGAGGAATTGCAGGATCATAGGGTAAGTCCACCTCTAGCCTTCTGAGAGTTCTCTAGACTGCTCTCCAAGGGGTTGGACCAATTTACATTCCCACCAACAGTGAGGAGTTTCTTTACTCCTACAACCTCTCCAAAATTTTTACTGCTGACCTTTCTGATGACATTCTCACAGGAATGAAATGGTATATCATTGTTGTCTTCATTTGCATTTCTTGGACCATTTTTTAATTATGTCTGTTGCCTTTTTATCTCT
The DNA here is from genome assembly GCF_950295315.1 of Erinaceus europaeus. Taxonomy (NCBI): domain Eukaryota; kingdom Metazoa; phylum Chordata; class Mammalia; order Eulipotyphla; family Erinaceidae; genus Erinaceus; species Erinaceus europaeus. The sequence continues at coordinate 15,810,583 of NC_080163.1, forward strand.
TCTTTTGTGAATATTCTGTCCCTCTTTAAATTAAATAAAAGGTTCATGAGGCAAGAAATGAAAGGAAATAAAAGGAAAGGAAAATAAAGGAAAGGAAAGGGGCACACCTGGCTAAGTGCACATAGCACCATGCTCCAGGACCTGGGCTCAAGCCACCAATCCCCACCTGCAGCAGGTCTGCAGGTGTCTGTCTTTCTCTGTCCCTCTCTATCTCCCCCTCTCCTCTCAAATAACAGGGAAAAAAATAAAGGAAAAAAATCACCTGCATGGTCTGGTAGCAGGCCCAGGATTGAGTCCAGCCTTTATTGTACTGAAGGAACTTTCAGCACTATGGTATCTTCTGTTTTCTCTTTCTCTCTCTCTCTCTTTCTTTGAAAATATGGATTCAGAGCAGTAAAGCCCCATCAATGACCAAATAATAAAATACAAATCAAACCAAGCCAGAGAGCTCAAGGTGACATGAGGGTTGGCAGAGAAAACATCACTTTTTAAATATACCATGGGCACAGATGTGTTAAATCTGGTCAGTTCTTGGTGTAATTTTTTTGGCCATTGAAATTCCTTAACTTCAGGTCAGTGAATTTGTTGCTTGATGGTCCTGTTTCTACTTTCTTTCCTATTTAATTGGAAATGATACCTCCAGAAGTTGAGGGAAGGTGATCTTTCCACCTTGCAGTATCTGTAATTAAAAAGGCTTTTGGTGTGACTTCCTGAGAAGGGAATCAGAAGTGACGGCTTGGCACCGTGCTGCTGAGACTCTGCCTGGCTGGACGAGCCCTGAGAGAAGAGTAATGGTCCTCTTTGGGAACTTGGAAAGGCTGACTGGTGAGGACATATGAAGATGATGATATATTTATGAGTTGCTAACAAAAGATTTATAACTCTGGGAATGAGACAGAGGCATGAGGTACGAACACAAGAACAGAGAAATGTGGGAATGGAAGTACTCAGAAGGAAAGAGTGTACAGCAGCATACCCAGGCTGAGGGCCAGGCTAGGAGTCCTTGGACAGCTCTTTTTCATGTTTTCAATTTTATTAGTGTTAATAGTGATTTACAAAATTGCATGTCAACAGGGGTATTGTGGGACTATGTGAAAGCTTGGTAGAGCTTAGGGGAGCTCTCCCATCCTTGTGATGGAGGTCTGGAAAGACACCCCACTTGTTAGACTCTCCCTTTTAGGTATGGATCTAAGAGTGAAATACTTTCTGTGACTCAGTTTCCTCTTGTTAGTCTCTCAAAGCCTCACAAAAGCCTGTATCCTCTCACACTTAGTTCACTCCCCTGCTAGCAGACCAAATGGTTGCCTGCTTGTAAGTTCACTCAAAGTTCACTATATTCACCCAGAGTTCACCATCCTTTCATCCTTTGCTCACATAAATAAGCATACTCTATTACAAGCCTTGCCAGCAACCTGGCAGTAAGACCCCCACACCTATTTCCTTGGCTTTGATATCTATGATTTACATCAAGCTTTGTCCTTCTCTGCTTTATCTCACCTTACTAGTTTTACCACTGTTTTTCTTAATACCTTTAGATAATTAACATGCCTTGCAACATGGAAATTAATTGCTTTGACCTTTCTGAATCTCATAAATTTTTGTCATTCCTAACCCTCCCCACTATAGGGATAGCTGACCTTTAAGAAACCTGTAATTTCTGACATATTTGAAGAATATCCTTTGTTCTGTTTGCTATAAAACCTGTGCTTACCCCAAATAAAGTAGAAGTTCATACCTGAACCTCTCCTGGTGCTTCTTCTGCATCTTGAGGTCCCTTAAACACTAAACGAGAAGTGCTGGGAAACTGTGCAGATGCATTCACATCTGCCATGCTTTCCCCTCAGGCTACTAGTTCCCATGAGAGTTGGGACATTCTGGGAGTGCCTGTTCCACCATGTTATGCCCTCAGGACATTGTCTATATCCCCGAGATATTTGGAGTGCTTTGGTTACACCTCCCCCCTCCCATTCTCACGAGAGTTATCAGCCTATCCTGGAGTGCTATGGTTACTCCTCCCCCTTCCCATTCTCGCAAAAGCTACTCCTATAAAAACCCTTCGTTTTCCGCACCTCGTTCTCTTGTCAGCGCTTCACTCAGGTGTTCAGACGCAGGAAAGGTTACTGCGTGAGGCAGCCATTTTCACTACCTCCATGTGGCCCAACCTGCTTCCCTAGCACCCAACTCTGAGGTGCCAGCGCAAATAAAGATTTGTGTTTCCTCTTCGCTCTCTCTCTTCTCCACGGCCCGTGCTCAACAACATCTGGCTCAACAACAGAGAAGGTCAGCAGCTTACCTCAGGTTGAGAGGCCACCCACATGAGCACCAGCAGGGTATAATTCCACACCACCAGAGCTCTGAATCTTTAATCTCCCCACTGCAAGCCACCGCAGTTCCCCTAAGGTTGTGGACATGGGCCAACTATTCTCTATAACTATCTGTCCACATTTATACATAATTGTCTACTTTTTCTTCCTGATCCAATCCTCTCTTCCCCTCCAAACCACTCAAAACCACTCATGATAACATTACTACCTCCATATGTCCCTCTCCTTTTCCTCCTCTCTCTACAGGTGTTGATCTGGAGTTTAGAGCCCTCTTATCCTCTTTCTATTATCATTTCTCTGTCACTGAGGTCAAGATTGTTTTGGGGGTGCAGAAGGTAGGAGTTCTGACTTCTGTAATTGCTTCTCTACTGCACGTGGGTGTTGGCAGGTCAATCCATACCCCCAGCCTATTTCTATCTTTACCTAGTGGGGTAGGGCTCTGGAGAGGTGAGGCTCCAGGACACAATGGTGAGGTCATCTACCCAGGGAAGTTGGTATGGCGTCATGGAAGTGTCTGAAACTTGGTGGCTAGAAAGCATTAAGATATGAAACAGAACAAATTATTTAATAATCAGTAAATAACCCAAATGTCTGTGAGCAGTTGACTTGTCTAAACCTTGGATAAACTGGAAAGGTTTCCAAATGCATACAACAGAATAAATGAATGAGTGAATGAATTAATGAATCTAAAAAATGACGTTGCAACCTAAATGCCTAAGGATGGGAGATTGGATAAAGAAGTTGTGGGTGGGCAGAGCCAAGATGGCAACTTGGTGGCAACACCTGGTGTAAGCACCACAAAGAAGCTGTTTTCAACCTGGGATTCTTGGAGAGGCCACCAGGTTCCAGATGCTACCATGATGCCAACTGGACCTCCTGGGCAGATGAGCCCACCAATGTGTCCAGGAGCACCACTTCCCCAGAACCCTGCTCCACTAGAGAATGAGAGAGACAGGCTGGGAGTATGGATCAGCCTGTCAACAACCATGTTCAGCTGGGAAGCAATTACAGAAGCCAGACCTCCCACCTTCTGCATCCCACAATAACCCTGCGTCAGTACTTTAACCAGAGGGTTAGAGAACAGGAAAGCTATCCAGGGAGGGGATGGGATACGGAGTTCTGGTGATAGGAATTGTGTGGAGTTGTTACCCTTCTTATCCTATGGTTTTGTCAGTGTTTCCTTTTTAGAAATAAAAATTAAAAAAAGAAGTTGTAGGAATACTACTCTGCAATAAAAAAGGGTGAGATTGTGTTACTTGGAATAAAATGGATGGAACTGGAGGGGGTTTGTGCTCAATGAAATAAACCAAGAGGTGAAGGACAACTACTGGCTGGTTTTGCTCATATATGGAACATAGGTGACTAAAGCAAATGCCTTGTAAAAGCAGTGGTAACCAAACTGTCTTAGGCTTTGTGAGAACTGTGGAGCTTAAGGGGGGTGGGCAGAACTTTGGTGGATGGAATACTGACTCTCACACATCATGTGTGGCCATGAAATTTTACACCTGAAATCTTAACATTTTGTAAGTCTGTTAAATCACTAAAATAAATAAGTGAGAAAAACTTGGTGTTCCATGGCAGAGTATGGACTATGATATTCTTCCTTTTTACATTTTTTTAAAATCATATTTATTTATTTATTGGGTAGAGACAGCCAGAAATTGAGAGGAAGAGAGAGATAGAGAGGGAGAGAAACACCCACAATACTGCTTCCTCACTTGTGAAGATTCCCTCCTGCATGTAGAGACCTAGGGATTGAACCTGAAATCCTTGCACATTGTAACATGTGCGCTCAAACAGGTGTGCCACCACCCAGCACCCACCCCCCACCCCCCTGCTTTTTCTACATGAAATTCCAAATGAACATCTAATGAGAGAAAGCAGGTCAGTGTTTACCTGAGAGGAAAGATGTTGACAGCTGACAGTCTCTGGGCACATTTGACTGTGACAGACAAAAGTTGTTCACATTGATTTTAGAGGTGACTACATAGGTGCCTACCTTTGCCAAAACTCCTCAAACTATAGAAGTGGTGTGTGTGTTTCACTCTTTGTAAATTTTGCTTCTATGTGGTTGGTCACTTCCCTCCTAGACTAGACATTTATTTCTTGTCTTCACTTAAACCAATCTTCATTAGGATGATGACTACATAATAATGCTTTGTTAGTACCACTGTCTTCTCCCCCCCCCCAACCCCATCACTTAGCTCCTAGCACTAGTCACCACCTTTCCTTCATTCAGATTTTCTTGTGGGAACTTCCTCAGCTGGGATAATCCATTAGAGGCAGCAGAAGTGGCTTGGCCTCCATCTCCTCCCTGCCTCCTGCTCTGCTGTGGGACTTGGGCTCCTGGAGAGCATCTATGGAGGGATTGCATCCAGATACTGCCTCAGCAGGATGACCGGGGGCCAAGTGTAAAGAAACCTGCTTCCTCTCAGGCTCAGGTCAAAATCTCTGCCCACTCACTTTTTTTTTTTTTTTTTTTTGCCTCCAGGTTTATCACTGGAGCTTGGTGCTCCTGGTGGCCAATTTTTTCCCCCATTTTATTAGATAGAACAGAGAGAAACTGAGAGAGGAAGGGGAAGTAGAGAGGGGGAGAGAAAGATAGACACCTGCAGACCTGTTTCACCACTAGTGAAGCATTCCCCCTGCTGGTGGAGCCAGGGGACTTGAACCCAGATCCATGCATGGGTCCTTGCACTTCGTACTTGTAGGGAAATTGTGAGGATGTGGTAGAGCTTGGCAGGGCTTGACCTGAGGGGTGTGTCCCTCCAGTCAGTCTCTCTCTACCAAGAGGTTGAGCAAGGGGGGACACAGGAACCCCAAAGGATTACCACATCATATCAGACTCCCTGCCTCACAAAACACCATCCCTGCCTCACAAAACACCATGCATTTTTCTGCCTCCAGGAGCCCGGCATTCCTTAAAATATCAAGCCTGCTCCACCCTGTATTCTTTGATACTATGGCCCGTCCTTTTATTATCTACATGTCAATCTTTTGCTTTGTCTAACAAATGACTTAAAGCCTCCACCCTATTCCCCCACCCATTCTGCTCATTTAACATATTCCTTTTCTACCCTCAAGACCACAGGGTATTATTAATCCTACCAGTTGAACCCCTAGCAACAGTTGCTAAGGAAGCCCCTACCATTCCCAGTCCCTTTCACCTTTCTCCGCCCCTTTCCTAACCATGTATGGTATTGTCAAGCCACTTCGGTTTCTGACTTGTCTCTTCCCTTGTCCAGCCTGCAGAAGTGTGTGGGCAGACCGGGAAGCTGATGTACTATGTGCGCTTAACCCAGTACATCACTGTCCATCCATTCACTAAGGAATAAGGGTATCACAGTGTCTGCTGGTGGCCTCAGAGTTTGTGCTTCTCAGTTCTCCCCACTGAGATTTATTTGAGAGAAGTGGTACAGCAAGTAGAGGGACTTTTCCTGTCCACTGTATTTCCTGGTGGTGGGGGTGCCGAGGAGAAGGGAGAGGTGGGTCAGAGGCTCTCCAAGCTCAGACAGTCTACAAGAGGACCCCATCAGCTGTTTCAAAATTACTGAGGAATCCATGCTCCCTGCAAGACAGAAGGGAGAAGGCAGGCCATCCCAACTGAGAGACAAAAACTCATTCTGGATTTATTTTGTTATTCTTTGAAGTCTCAGAAAGCTATGGCCCAATTTATATTCCTCTTTTGCCAGCTAAGATGCTTCAGATAATCAGACTAGCTTTTATTCATCTCTTGGGCTGGCCTCATGGCTTCTGCAAATGCAAATTTAGTGGGTGGTGGGTCTGTTCTGTTCATAACCCCCCATTTTCACCTCCATTTAAAACAAAATTTTTTTGAAATTATTTTTATTTATTTATTGGATGGAGACAGCCAGAAATCAAGAGGGAAGGGGGAGATAGAGAGAGAGACAGCTGAAGCCCTGCTTCACAATTCAGGAAGCTTTCCCCCATAGGTGGGGAATCAGGGGCTCAAACCAACATCCTTGCACAGTGTAACATGTGTGCTCAACCAGGTGCATCACCACCCGGTCCCTTCATTTTCAAAGATGAACAAGCTGAACCTTCTAGAGTGGCTGGCTGGCTGCAGGCATGCTGGCTCACTCTTGGGTCCACCCGTCTCCCTGGCAGTTCAGAGATGGACAGAGGTCAAAAGCAGCCCCTGTGGATCCCAGGGCAGCTCAGCATGCAGAGGCTCAGTGAAGTGTGCAGGGATACAAGCAATCAGCCCTGGGAAAAGCCTCGGAGGTCAGTTCGTTTATTGAAAGAAAAAAATAATATATATGCCATAACTCGGGGGGGATGTTTGGGGTATCCATTAACCCAAGCACAGAGCAAGACAATGCATAGTTACATTTTTACCGACAGACTGTTTGGTCATAAGCTTTACAATGTACAGTTTTCCAGAGATAAATTACAGGCACTTTAGAGCAGTAAGAGAGAGGGGGAAAGCTGAGCAATGTTTGCTGGGGTTTTAAAGTTAACACAGTAACCTATGTTTTTTAATTAAAGAAGGAAAGGGGGGAGGTGGCATGTGTAGAAAGGCGCCCATGTCCGAGGGTCCAGCTGTCATAAATTCCAGACACTGGAGGAACCAGCCCTTCTCTCTCTCTCATTTCTTTATTGGGGAATTAATGTTTTACATTCAACAGTAAATACAAAGTTTGTACATGCATAACATTTCCCAGTTTTCCATATAACAATGCAACCCCCACTAGGTCCTAGGAACCAGGCCCTCTCTTCACCTGAAGGGAGAGTTAGGGGGATCAACTTGCTCGGATCTCATGGAAACAATGGGCTGGATTTTCCGGGACAGTGGGCCCATTCTCCAACACAGGCATGTCGTATGCTTTACATTGGTTTGTTCTAGCCCTCCCCCGCCAAGAGAATTGGATCAGTCCAGTTAATTTTGCGGGCCGCTTGGCCCCGCCCCAAGGAACCCCGGGAGAGGGTTCCTGAGTTCATGTGTGGGAGAGTTTCAGAGGGTTCCCCAGTATGAGAGTTCCAGAGTTCCAGAGTTGGAGAGTTCCCGAGTTACAGAGTAAGAGGGAGTGCTTGTGCCGCCACAAAGAGACAGCCGAGTTCTGTTTGGTGATTAGTTTGTCTTAGTTTATGAATCCTTGTTCCTGAATAAAGAAATACAGCTTCCCTGCCCAGCCGTTGTCTCCGCGTCTCTGTTCACCACCGCGAAGCTAGACCCGCCCGGCAAGAGCCTCCGAAATTTTTAACAACACAGGCAGAATGAACTCAAAGCTGACTCCTAAGACCAAGAGGGAGAGAGGGCTATGCTTCAGTTTCTCAGTGCATCCCACCCACTCATCCTCTCCCCAGGTCCTTGTCTGTCTCCTGCTTTGTAATTCTGGAACTGAGACTCCAGGAAACCCCCTTTTTCTTTGTGCCTAAGGCCTTTCGGTTAGGTCTGCCTTCAGGGGGCGCCAGAGACTGTCGAGAAAATTGGGTGGGTGAGGGAGAGGACACACTCAGTCCAGTTGGTTACAATCTCCAGTCCTGTTCCAAACCCAACACACACACACACACACACACACACACACACACACACACACACACACACACACACTTTACAGTTTGTCATTGAAGTCAGTGATTTTTGAGAAGATACTAACATACAAAGAATGAAATCAGTGAATGTTAATATAAAGAAGTGGAAAAGGGTTGTAGGATTCTAATATCTATAATTCTCCCATTTGGGGGCCGGGCAGTGGCACACCTAGTTAGCGCACATGTTATAACGCACAAGGACCCAGTTTCAAGCACTGGGTCCCCACATGCAGAGGGAAAGCTTTGCATATGGTGAAGCAGAGTTGCAGGTGGCTCCTGTCTCTCTCCCTCTCTATCGCTCCCTTCCCTCTCCATGTCTGTCTGTCTCTAGCCAATAAACAAAGATAATTAAAAATAATAAATAAAATAAAATTCCTCCTTTTGGATGCTTTTCAGGTGCTGGTGGTACAAACACAATTCATATAAATTGTTAAGCACTATCTGTGTGTGTTGCTGAGAGCTACTAACAATTGTTTTGGCTAATTTCTTTAGTGTCTTTATACTTTATAAGATGTGGGGCATTATAGAAAAAAGTTAAGTGTAACTAATGCAGAGTGAGAAGTAGAGAAGGATCTAGACTCAAACAAAATCTTAGGGCTGGGAAGGTGGCTGAATGGCTAGAACACATGTCTTCCATATGTGAAGTCCCCCGGTTTGATTCTTGGCACCATGTGAGAGGACCAAGGACAGAGACAGGTGGAACTCCATGAATAGTTAAGTGGTGCTTTGGTCTCTCTTCTGCATTTTATTCAATAGAAGAAAAAAAATCCTACAAAATTAAGACAAGAAAACTGCAGTAATCTCACTGGTCAACTTCTGTGCGTAGGAAGCTTGACTGAGAGCCCAGGTTAAAAACTCAGGGGCTCCACAACCTTCCCCGGAAGCTTCTGGGCAGCACAACCTGCCATTTTCAGTGATGTCATAGCCTTTTCCCAGAAGCCTCTGGGCAGCAGAGCTCACTATTCTACAGTGATGCTAAGACCTTCCTTCCTGTATCCACATCGAAGGTGCAAGAAAGAAATCTGTTGAGACCCGGTCTTCTGTGCTGGGGAGTCAGATACTATTATGATTATTAATTGTTAAAATTCACAGCTAAGCACTATTTCTTTTACAAGTCCCTCCTCTTTCTCAGCTCTGATTGTATGTGGAAACACTAATTTTACATGGATCTTGCTACTGTGTTTCTCTGGTGACACACAGCCTTTATTTCAGAAGATGATTTTAGGTTTCACATTCCTTCAGCACCTAGAATGCAGTTGTTCTGAAGTATTGTGACTTGGAAATTCTTTTTTTAAAAAATATTTTTAAACAAATATTTTTATTTATTTATTATTGGATAGAGACAGAGAGAAATTGAGAACAGAGGGAGAGATAGAAGGAAAGAGACAAGGAGACACCTGCAGCTCTGCTTCATCACTCCTGAAGCTTTCCCCCTGTAGGTGGGGACCAGGGCCTTGAACCTAAGTCCTTGTGCACTGTAATCTGAGTGCTTAACCAGGTGTGCCACTGCCTGGCCCCTGACTTGGAAATTCTTCTTTAGTCTTAATCCATAATGCTTCCTCAGTGACCTTCTTCTTCCTTTCTTTCTTTTTTTTAAAACCAGAACACTGTTCAGTTCTGGCTTATGGTGGTGTGGGGGATTGAACCTGGGACATTGGAGTTTCAGGCATGAGAGTCTATTTGCATAATCATTATGCTGTCTACCCTCCGCCACTCAGTGACCTTCTTTTGCTGCTAGACAGCCCCTGTTCAGTTTCCTTGCTGGATATGGTATTAACAGAATCTTTAAGAGCACTTTTGTGGGAGTCGGGTGGTAGCACAGTGGGTCAGGTTAGAACCAGAGTTAAGAATCCCGGTTCTAGCCCCCGGCTCTCCAACTGTAAGGGTGTCACTTCACAGATGGTGAAGCAGGTCTGCAGATGTCTATCTTTCACTCCCCCATCTGTCTTTCCCTCCTCTCTCCATTTCTCTCTGTCCTATCCAATAATGACGGCATTAATAACAAAAACAATAACTCCAACAATAAAACAAGGGCAACAAAAGGGAAAATAAATAAATATAAAAAATAAAATAAAATAGTGCTTTTGTTTCTTTGTTAGTTCTTCTCTTTGGATGTGATTAAATTGTTTAATGCTGGGGGCTGAGCAGTAGCACATCAGGTTAAGCACATAAAGTGCAAGGACTGGCATAAAGATCCTGGTTCAAGTCCCGGCTCCCCACCTGCAAGGGGGCCTCTTCACATGCAGTGAAGCAGGTCTTCAGGTGTCTGTCTTTCATTCCCCCTCTCTGTCTTCTCCTCTCTCGATTTCTCTCTGTCCTATCCAATAACAATGACAGCAATAACGACAATGATAAACAGCAAGGGCAACAAAAAGGGAAAAGTAGCCTCCAGGAGCAGTGGTTTTGTAGTGCAGGCATGGAGCCCCAATGATAAACCTAGAGGCACAAAAAAAGGGGGGGGCAGGGGCAGGTGGTAGTGCAGCGGGTTAAGCACATGCACGTGGCACAAAGCACAAGGATTAGAGTAAGGATCCAGGTTCGAGCCCCTGGCTCCTCACCTGCAGGGAAGTTGCTTCTTTCTCTCCCCCTCTGTCTTCCCCTCCTCTCTCCATTTCTCTCTGTACTATCCAACAACAAATGACATCATCAACAACAATAATAACCACAACAAGGCTACAATAACAAGAATAACAAGGGCAACAAAAGGGGGGTGGCCTTCAGGAGTAGTAGATTCATGGTGCAGGCACCGAGCCCCAGCAATAACCCTGGAGGCAAAAAAAATAACAAACCCAAACTGTTTAATCTTGCACACACACATACAGAAATGGTCAAATCCAAACTATGAGAATCCCACCCTCCCCTGGTGTTCTGTTAATCACTTGGCTCTGCCATCAAAGCCCAGAGGTCCTGTGTTTATCAGGGGATCCAGGTGTTTTGTGTGGGTTGTCTAGCGGTGGCCACGACAGTCCACTGCTCCAGATCCCTAACCCACCACCCTGGGCCTTAGCTCCTCAGCCTCTGCCACTCACTATCCAGAACCTTTCTGACTTTTTCATCAACCCCTTCCTTTCCTTCCCTTCTCTCCAGCCCACCCTGGGAATTGTGATTTATCTGCAGGCAGGATCATTTGCAGCCATTCTGATTTCTTCCAAGTTTGCTTTCACTGTCCAAAGACTCCATTTTGCTCTGATTGTTTCCTGCGAGAACTCAGACACTGCCAGAGAGATAGCTGTTCCCTGTTATCTGTGGTAACCAGGAACAGAGCACAGCTGCCAGCAGCTCACCCACAGGAAGTGCCTTATCGTATCACCTGAAGTTATGTGATAAGATAAAATAATGACACCTTGGAAATAAAGTTTCCAAGAGGAAGAGGAAGAGGGAAAAAATCAGTTGAAAGCTGTGATATTTACAGCTCTCAAATAATGTTGACAAAGCTGAGCTTTGCTTTTCAGTTCCAGAACAAAAGCCACAAAGTTCACTTGTGAATCGGCTTAGAGATTGATGGCATTTAACTGGTGGTCTTCCATGACTGAGGGGAGGGTATTCTGGAAGGATGGGCATGTTGGGATATTGTACAGATGTGGTTGAACATTAGCAGGGCCCACAAACCATTATGTTTATGCAAATATTATTTACATATCCCCCACCACGTTATCCCCTCAGGGTATTGCCAATTCCCAACCACAACTAAGGAAGTTCCCAGAATGCCTTTTTCTTTTCTCCACCCCCTTCCCTAGCCAATTCCATCCCGACTTGCCACATCTGTTTTTACCCTATAAAACCCGCTGCTGTTCCTGGTTTCATCCCTTTTTTCTCTTCCACATCCGGACATGGAGAAGACCTGGAGAAGGGCTGGCATGCATAGGGGGAGGTGGCCATTTTGCTCCATCCACTTGGCCTAAACCCACTATGCTCGCAACTGATTCTGGGACAGCCGCATGAATAAAGATTTGCATTCCCACTCTTCCAGGAGTTCCTGGTCTCTCTCTCCCACCACGCAACCCCAACATGGGCAGAACCTGATTCTGGCAAAAAAGAGATTTGGGTGTTTGAAGGTAGGTGAACTTGGGACTTTTGTTCTTCAGTATAGGGGGAAAAAGTCACTCAGTCGGTGTACAGAGTTGGAGGACTTCACTTCTATCTGATTTCTTGACACCTGAATTGACTTTTTCAGAGAGAGAGAGAGAGATTGCCATAGCATTGAAACCCTGCCAAATCCAGTGCTATAGGCCCTCCCATGCGCTGCCAGGGCCTGAGCCCAAGTTGTATGCTCTCAGCAAGGCACAGGCGCTACTTGATGAGCTGTCTGCTTGGCCCTAAGTAACCATCTTGAAAGGCCCTTCATGGTATCATTTCATAGTCACAAGATGTAATAAGGTGAAAAGGATTCTCTATATTTCAGAAGGTAGAAGTAGAAGATTCACTATTTCATTGATTTCACCAAAGTCAGGAATTGGCAATACCACAGAGATAATTTTACTCATTCATCCATCCCTTTCATTTAATTTGTTATTACTATTATTTACTATAGTACTACTCAGCTCTGGCTTATGGTAGTACAGGGGTCTGAATGAGAGTCTCTTTGTGTCATCATTATGCTATCTACCCCTCTGCTTGTTATTTTAAAGAGATAGAGAGGCAAAGACAGCGTGAAAGAGACTACAACATCAAAGTTTCTTCAAGGTGGTGGGGGCCAGCCTCAAACCTCTGTCACACACGTGGCAAAGCAACACACTAGCAAGTGAGCCATTTCATCAGCCCTGACTTAAGTCCTACAGAGCACTTAAGTCCCAGTGAGATCAGACCTCAATTTTGTGACTAACCCCTTGACTTACCTAATCATTTTAGCAGGAGTATAGGTACAGCTGACCTGTAATTCAGTTAAGGCAAGACATGGGAGGATTTAAAAATATATATTTTATTCATTTCTTATTTTGGATAGAGATAGACAGAAGTTGAGAGAGAAGGGGGAGACAGAAAGAGAGAGAGAAAGAGAGGTGAAGTCTGTCTTCTGTGGGTGGGGACCAGGGATTGAACCCAGGTCGTTGCACACTGTAATGTGTCCACTCTACTAGGTGTGCCACTGCCCAGCCCCGAGATGGGAAGTTTTGCCAGATCCAATCTTGATAACAGAGCTGAGATGATACCACTATGTTAGTTGTTCTGTCTGTGAAAAACCAAAGCAAAGCAAACAAACAAAATCCTATTGCTTTGTCTGAGGGACTCCTATTTTTAAAAAAATGTGGCCCTTCCTTTCTTAGTAGAATAACTATGTTAACAGATCAGGAAAAGGAGGTAGGCTGTAGCCTATGCCAGTCCAAGAACTCTGTGTTACCAATTGTCTTACTGGGGAACTTGGCTTTGCAGAAGGTGTTGTAACTTCCTGGACTCAATGAAATCAGATGGGACCAGACTCCAGAGGCCATGGGCTCTGCTCTGGTTCCTTGCCTCCTGAGCCTGTTACCTTGTGTCTCATCTCAGTGCTGGCTTCATGAAACTTTCTTTCTTTTTTTTTTTTTCCCTTGGTCACCAGGCTTCACAGACTTCAAGTCTGCATGATTCCTCTTCTCTTGGTAATCTCTCTCTCTCTCTAAGATGGGTTAAATACAAAGATGGGAAGAGAGAAAGAGGCAAGCAGGAGGAGGAATGCCCCAAAGATGCTTCCCCTCTGCTGGTGATCCCAAGTAGTGACTGGGGATTTGATCCCCATGCCTGGTAAAGTATGAGCTCTACCAGTTGAGGTATTTCCCAATTTTATAAATTTAATTTAATTTTTTTTTACCAGAACACTGCTCAGCTCTGGCTTATGGTGGACCTGGGGACTGAACCTGAGACATTGAGGCCTCTGTCATGAAAGACTCCTTACAAACCATTATGCTATCTCCTCCACCCTTAAGTTGATTTTTTTTTTAAAAAAATGTCCATTGCCACCAAGGTTATCGTTGGAGTTCAGCACCCAGAACTACCACTCTCATTGCACATTTCTTCTGTTTTTAAATTTTTTTAATTTTATTTTTGTTTTCTTTTATCTGATGGGACAGAGAGAAATTGAGAGGGGGGGGGAAGAAGGTAGAAAAGGAGAGAGAAAGAGAGACATCTGCAGACCTGTTTCACCTCTTAAACCTTCCCTTCCTCCACCCCAAGTGGGGAGTGGGGGCTTGAACCTGAATCTCTGTGCTTAGTACTATGTGCACTTAACTAGATGTGCCATCACTCAGTCCCCAATCAATTTCATAAGATTTTTTTTATTTGTTTAAAAAAGGAGACATTAGCAAAACCATAGGATAAGAGGGGTACAACTCCACACAATTCCCACCACCAGATTTCCGTATCCCATCCCCTCCCCTGATAGCTTTCCTATTCTTTATCCCTCTGGGAGTATGGGCCTAAGGTCACTGTGGGATGCAGAAGGTTGAAGGTCTGGCTTCTGTAATTGCTTCCCCGCTGAGCATGGGCGTTGACTCATCGATCCATACTCCCAGCCTGTCTCTCTCCCTAGTAGTCTGGGGCTGTGGGGAAGCAGAGCTCCAGGACACATTGGTGGGGTCGTCAGTCCAGGGAAGTCTGGTTGGCATCATGCTGGCATCTGGAACCTGGTGGCTGAAAAGAGAGTTAACATACAAAGCCAAATTGTTGAGCAATCATGGACCTAAATGCTGGAACGGTGCAGATGAAGAGTTGGGGAGATTTTTTTTTTTAATAGAAAGGTATTTGGGCTGGATGGGGACTTGCCAAGTAGAAAACACAACCATGTGCAAGGACCTAGGTTCAAGCCTGTGGTCCTTACCAGGAAGCTTCATGAATCATACTGCTAGTGTCTCCCATTCTCTTTATCTCTCTCCCTCTCTACTTCTCTCACATACCCTCCATTAAAAAGAAAGGAAAAAAGAAAACAAAATGGCCGCTGGGGTCAGTAGAGCATTGCAGACACTGAGACCCAGGGATTACCCTGGTGGAAGAAAACCAGGTTGATTATTTTTCAGGCAATGAGAAAGTTTCCATAAATAGGCAAAAACTTTCTTTTTTTTTTAAAAAAAATACATTTAAAAATATTTTATTTATTTATTCTCTTTTGCTGCCTTGTTGTTTTATTGTTGTAGTTATTGATGTCATCATTGTTGGATAAGACAGAGAAAAATGGAGAGAGGAGGGAAGACAGAGAGGAGGAGAGGAAGACAGACACCTGCTGACCTGCTTCACCACCTTTGAAGCGACTCCCCTGCAGGTGGGGAGCCGGGGGCTGGAGCCAGGATCCTTACGCCGGTCCTTGTGCTTTGCAACACCTTCACTTAACCCAATGAGCTACCACCTGACTCCCAGGCAAAAACTTTTTATCTCTGTGGGTGCCACTAGCCTTCAAAGACTAATCAGGAAGCAATAGGAATGGAGAAAATGTAGTATTCTGTCTGAGGAGTTCTTATCATCTCTCTTTTTTTTTTTATTGGGGAATTAATGTTTTACATTCAACAGTAAGTACAATGATTTGTACATGCATAACATTCCCCAGTTTCCCATATAACAATACAACCCCCACTAGGTCCTCTGATTCCTTCTTGGACCTGTATTTTCTTTAAGTATAAATATTCAGGGTCCAGAGATCCAATACTCATGCTATTGGTGTTACTGTAAAAGTCTTACTCGTTTTCTTATGAAATCTGTGAGTTCCAGAGGGGTCTCAATTACTCTCATCAGTGCCCAGTGGATTTCCAAGAAGAATTTTCCCTTCTCAGCCAAGCTAATCAAGAATCAAGTCTTCTCCTTGGTTGATATGATCTGTTGTCAGCTGTTTATGGAAATTGAGTATACCAGGGAGCCCATGTCATATGCCGATCCTCAGTGCACAGCTACCTCTACCTCACTGGAGATTCTATACTTTTTAAAAAAAATTTTATTTATTTATGAGAAAGATAGGAGGAGAGAGAAAGAACCAGACATCATTCTGGCACATGTGCTGCCAGGGATCGAACTTGGAACCCTACACTTGAGAGTCCAATGCTTTGACCCTACTTTTTAAAAAACTTATTTATAAAACAAAGAAATATTGACAAAATAATAATAATGATAATAATAATAATAATAATAATAAGGGTAAAATTCCACACATTTCCCACCACCAGAGTTTCATATCCCATCCCCTCCACTGGAAGCTTTCCCAATTCTTTATCTCTCTGGGAGTATGGACCAAAATTCTTTATGGGGTGCAGAAAGTGGAAGGTCTGGCTTCTGTATTTGCTTATCAGCTGAACATGGTTGTTGGCCGGTCAACCCATACTCCAAGCCTGTTTCTAGCTTTCCCTAGTGTGGCAGGGCTCCAGACAGATGGGGTCTCTGGTACAATGGTGAGGTCATCTGCCTGGGGGAATCAGGTTGGTGTTATAGTAGCATCTGCAACTTGGTGTCTGAAAAAGCCTTAAGATATATAAAGTGAAGCCAGTTTTTTAAGATATTTATTTTATTCCCTTTTGCTGTCTTGTTTTTTTAACTCTTTAGCATCTTTTATTATTATTTTATTTAAGAAAGGAGACATTAACAAAATCATAGGATGGGGGGTACAACTCCACACAATTCCCACCACCCAATCTCTATATCCCGTCCCCTCCCCACTAGCTTTCCCATTCTCTATCCCTCTGCCTTGTTGTTTTATTGTTATAGTTATTGATGTCATCATTGTTGGATAGGACAGAGAGAAATGGAGAGAGGATGGGAAGACAGAGGGGGGAGAGAAAGATAGACACCTGCAGACCTGCTTCACCACCTGTGAAGCAACTCCCCTGCAGGTGGAGAGCCGGGGGCTGGAGCCAGGATCCTTACTCCAGTCCTTGTGCTTTGTGCCAGGTGTGCTTAACCCGCTGAGCTACCGCCCAACTCCCAAAAGCCTTAAGATACAAAGCAGAACAAATTGTTTAACAATCTGGAACCTAAAGGCAAGAGTATAGCAGATGAGATTTGAGGTTTCCATTTTGGAAAATGTTAGTAGGAGACCCTACTTCTTGTATATTAAAGGTTGTCCTGCAATGCTGCCTTCCAGGAGAAGGTGCCACTCCCAGTACACAGGCTCTACCCCACAAGCTCGTGCATCCAGAGGGTCAAGGGTCCAGGTTAGCTAGGTGGGCCAAGAGCTCTGGGGCTAGAGACCTTCTGCACAGTGTTCCTGCACATGTAAAGGCACAGGGAGTTAGCCACAAGACACAGCCAGCCTCAGGGCATCACTCTTCCTACTACATGTCCCCTGGATGCAGTGCCCAGGAAGACCCTGCAAGCCCACTCTCTTCTGGATGCAGCAAGGGCTGGCTGGCATGTGCATATGGCCCCTGGGAGGGTCACCCAGCTCCAACACAGTCCTGCTGGCTGCCTGGTCAGCTCGCTCTTCTCCTCTCTGCCCATCCTGTCTCTGGGGGAAGAGTGCAGCTTGCCCCAGCCACTATAGACACCTTTGAGCTTTTACACCTTCCTCTTTCCTTCTGGGGGACCCCAGTATCTCAAACACCAAAGTTCAGTTGACTCTTGAATAACATGGGTTTGAATTGTGTTCAGCTGCTTACACTCAGTTTTCTGGCCGACCAATATTGCAGACCTGTGGGTGCACGCACCCTGGGGCTGTCACTGTGTTCTCTCTTCCGCGACTTTTCTTAAAGTCCTGTTTTCTTTTTTTAAAAAAATATTTACTTATTTATTCCCTTTTGTTCCCCTTATTGTTTTATTATTGTAGTTATTATTGTTGTTGTTATTGATGTCACTGTTGGATAGGACAGAGAGAAATGAAGAGAGGAAGGGAAGACAGAGGAGGAAGAGAAAGACAGACACCTGCAGACCTGCTTCACCACTTTTGAAGCGACTCCCTTGAAGTTGAGAAGCTGTGGGTTCAAACCAGGATCCCTAGGCAGGTCCTTGTGCTTTGCGCCTCCTGTGCTTAATTTACTGCACTACCGCGCAACTCCCTAAAGTCCTGCTTTCTTTAGCTCGTTGTATTGGAATGGTACCATTTGGAAGTCTTGTACATGAGTGTATCCTTGTGTACCTGTGTGTGTACAGTACATAACATACACATTAAGTATTTTATTCAGGGCCATGCATGCGGGCCCAGAACAACATGGGAGGTGCTATAACATGAGGGAAAGCTCCAGTACTGTGAAGTTTCTCCTTTTTGTCTCTGTCTCTCTTTGCCATTCAGACAAGGGCCTGTCTAAATGCAAAAGCATCCTGGGAACGGTGAAATCGTGCATGTGTGCGGCCACAGCTCAGCAGAAAGAGACAATTGGCTCTTTGTGTTATGGATCAGAAGTAGACTATTAGTTGTCCTATTCTGGGTGAATCATAAGATATATGAATATTTTCCAGTGTGTGGGGTCTGGTGGTGCTGACCCCCTGGTTGTCTAAGGATCTACTGTAATTCTAAGCCTTTCTTCTTTTTTTAATCAAAAATTTTAAAATAATTTTTGTTTATCAGTGATTTATTACTGATGAACAAAATTACCTCACGTCGCTGAGTGAGTAGCAGCCCAGGCTGGCTCCAGTCATGTTCTCTCCCACACAGAGAGTACGCACCCAAGAAGAGGCACCCCCACGCTAGCCTGGCACTAGACTGTTTCTGTTTCTTTCTAATGGGATAGAGCTCTGGAGAGGTGAGGTTCCAGGACACATGGGTGCGGTCATCTGCCCAAGGGAGTCAGGATAGAATCATGATAGTGTCTGCCACTTTCCACTAATTTCTTCACAGACCACTGGTCACTGGTTTACATAGAGCACTTGCGGAAACCCTGTCATTTCATCATAATCAGGTAGAAAAAGGCTCAGTTCCTGGTCCCAGTTATTTTTTTATTTTATTTTAGATTCTGGGTATAGGACCTTGGTGCCTTTATTTTTTAAATTTTTAAAAATTTCTTTATTGGGGAATTAATGTTTTACATTTGACAGTACATACAATAGTTTGTACATGCATAACATTTCCCAGTTTTCCATATAACAATACAATCCCCACTAGGTCCTCGGTCATTCTTTTTGGACCTGTACTCTCCCTGCCACCCACCCCAGAGTCTTTTACTTTGGTGCAATACATCAATTCCAGTTCAGGTTCTACTTGTGTTTTCTCTCATAGTTATTGTTTATGTGGAATCTGCACAAATGGTAAGATTTCCTTTTTTTCTTTGTGGATGAGTAAGTGTGTATATGATTTTATTGCATCTTTACCCATTTCTTTATTCATTAACTAGTTAATTAATATTGCCACCAGGGTTACTGCTGGACTTGGTGCATGCATAACAAAGTCACAGCTCCAGGAAGCCTTTTTCTTTCTTTCTTTCTTTCTTTTTTTCTTTCTTTCTTTCTTCCTTCTTCCCTTCCTTCCTCTTTCTTCCTTCCTTCCTTCCTTTCCTTCTTTCTTCCCTCCCTCACTCCCTACCTCATTTCTTTTCCCTTTCCTTCCCCTCCCTTCCTTCCTTCCTTCCTTCCTCCCTTCCTCCCCCCCTCCCTTCTTTCCTTTTCTCAATAGAGACAGAGAGGAATTGAGAAGGAAGGGAGAGATAAAGAGGGAGAGAGAAAGAGAGACACTGCTTCCACCCTGCTGATGGGGAGTAGGGGTTTGAATTTGGGTCTTTGCTCATGGTAACCACATGTTAGCACCCTACCAGGTGTGCCACTGCCTAGTCACCCATTCCTCTATTGATGAATAGATTGAGGTATTGCTTCCATGACTCAGCTAGTGGGAGTACAGACAGCTTTTTGAGTCAGCCTTGTCATTTCCTTCAGATACATACCAAGAAGTGAAACTGCTGGATTGTATTAGTGGTTCTCTGTTCTTTTGTTTGAGGAACCACTATGCTGTTTTGTATAGTAGTTGTATCAGTTTACATCCCTATCAGCAAAGCAATGGTTTCTCTTTTCCAACACTAGATTCCCCACCCCACCCCCTTTTTTCTTGTCTTTTTCATTATGGCTATTTTAACAGATATAAGGTGATATGTTGTGGTTTTAATTTTCATCTCCCTCATGGCTAGTTATGTTGAACAAGTTGTCTTGTATCAAATGATTTCCTTTCTTTATAAATTTTAAGGATATCTTGAAGGGGAGAGAGAGAGAGAGAAGAGAAGAGGAGAGGAGAGGAGAGGAGAGGAGAGGAGAGAGCATTTCTCCCCCTCCTCTTTCCCACTATAGGATGGTTCTTTTTATACTCTCAGAAGTAAGGTATGCAAATATCCTTCTCAGTCTCTGACTTGTCTTTCCATTTTGTTGATAGCTGCTTTGTGCTCTGCAGAAGCTTTTTAACAGAGTTCAACAGAGTCCCACTTGTCTTTTTTGTTTTAATTTCATTGTTTGTGCTTTAGATGTCCAAGAAGTCATTAGCAAGTCATAGCCTAAGGAGTTTTATTTCTGGTTCCCCCAAACACCCACCCCAAGACCTGAATAATGATCTATTCAGGTCATTAATCCATTCTTCTTTAAATTTTCCTGAGTGGCATAAGCAAAGAATTCAGTTTCTTTCTTTCTTTCTTTCTTTCTTTCTTTCTTTCTTTCTTTCTTTTTTTTACATGTGAATCTCTAGCTGCCTCAGCACCATTTGTTGAAGAGAATTTCTTTTTCTCCACCGAATGTTCTCGGCTCCCTTGTCAAATCCATATTGGCTGTATAGGGTGACCCTGAGATTTAGGAGGCTCAGGCATGAGAGTCTCTTTGCATAACCATTAGGCTAGCTACCTTTGCCCTTTCTAGAGATTTTCTTTTTTCTTTTTTATTAGTGATGTAATAATGATCGACAAGACCATAAGATAAGCCACCAGAGTTCCCTATCCCCCTCCCATCAGAAGCTTTCTCTATTTTTTATCTCTCTGGAAATATGAACCAAAATCCCTTATGGGGTGCAGAAGGTGGAAGGTCTGGTTTCTGTCATTGCTTCTCCACTGAACATGGGCATTGGCAGGTCTAACCATACTCCCAGCCTGTTTCTTTTTCTTTTTTTTTTTTTTTTCTTCCCTCCAAGGTTATTGCTGGGCTCGGTGCCTGCACCATGAATCCACCACTCCTGGAGGCCATTTTTTCCCCCTTTTTGTTGCTCTTGTTGTTGTAGCCTCATTGTGGTTACTATTATTGCCATTGTTGATGTTGTCCGTTGTTGGATAGGACAGAGAGAAATGGAGAGAGGAGGGGAAGACAGAGAAGGGGAAGACAGAGAAGGGGAGAGAAAGACACCTGCAGACCTACTTCACCGCCTGTGAAGCGACTCCCCTGCAGGTGGGGAGCCGGGGGCTTGAACCGGGATCCATATGCCGGTCCCTGCACTTGTGCCATATGCGCTTAACCCACTGCGCCACCACCCGACCCCCTCCCAGCCTATTTCTGTCTTCCCCTAGTGGGTTAGGGCTCTGCAGAGGTGGGGTTCCAGGGTACACGGGTGAGGTCATCTGCACAGGAAATTCACGTTGGTTTCATGATAGCATCTACAACTTGGTGTCTGAAAAAGCCTTAAGATATAAAGCAGAGCAAACAGTTTAATAATCAGGAACCTAAAGGTAAGACTAGAGCAGATGAGATTTGAGGACTTCACATTGGAAGAAGCTAGGAAGTCTTATCTAAGCTAGGAGCCCATGACTTTACTAATTTTTGCCTGAGCCTGACAGCTAACATGCAAGTGAGCTAAAAGTTTGTCTAGGAAGACAGTGTCAGAGTTGAGAATAGGACTAGAATGCTGGATCAGGGCAGAGAATAGCTCCCAAATATGCAAAAAATATATATAAATTCCATTAACTATAAACCTCATGGATCTGACCTAGGGTCCATGTCTATTCATATTTAGAGAAGGAGCCTGTGTAACCTCTGCACCCCTGTCGGTCTGAGCTCAGATTCCATGATCATATCTAGTACCATTCTATGCACACTCATTTCAGGAACAGTCTTCCTCAAGTAGCAGAGCATGTTACCCAATTTCTATGATTGCTACTTTACATTGAGGGCATTGTTCTGCAGAGGGTTTATTGCTGGGAGCTGGCCCCAGCGAATGTCATTCAGAATCCTTGACAGAAAGGGGGAGTAGGCAAGATGAATGAATAAGTGAAAGACACCTCAGCTGTTTCAGGTGCAGGAGAGAGGCGTCCTCTGTCTGCAGAAGTTTATTATTGAAACACTTTTTTTGCCCAGATATAGTTGACATTATGTGAGATTATTTTCATTAACATCAAGGATACAGATGACATCATGTATAATTGTTTTCATTAACATCAGGAATAACCTTAAACAACAACATTATTATTATTATAGGTATGTTTTTCTTAGAAAATTCCCTAGGTCTGGGGCATCCTGATCTTTCCTTGGAAGTTTCTTAGGTCTGGGGTAGCCTAAATCTACCCTTGAAAATTTCCTGGGTCTAGGGTACTCTAAATCTACCCTTGAAAGTTTCCTTGGTCAGGAGTAGTCTAAATTTTCCCTTGAAAGTTCCCTTGAAATGACCATCTGTGTTTTGACCATTTCCCTGTTCTGACCTTCTATATGAATAAACATTTTTCTCTGGAGCTAAACCTAATAGCTTTTCTTCTTAACCCATTCTTGGATGGGTCTAACTAGACCATAGAAGGCTGTCCACCTAAAGAAATCTTCTGCTGTAAAGTAAGCACACACCCTGGGGGCTCTCTTCTGGTTAACCTTTGCATATATGAAAGTTCACTAACTTTTAGCTAATGAAAGTTTGCTAACATCTACCCATATATCCTAACATTAGCTATTTAATTACACAACCTAATACTGTCCCCCCCCAACACTCTTATACGCTTTCTCTAGTATTTAAAAATATATTGATTATTTGTAGCCTAATTTTATACTTGGTTTTCATGGCTAGTTTATGACACTTGTAAAAATAACCCCTTCCACTATGAATTTTGAGAGCAGGCTCTGGGCTTGAGGCTCAATGTCTGCTGTCATCTTAAAATACTTTTCAAGAGGGGAATTGGGCAGCAGTGCAGTGGGTTGCAGGTGGGGCAAAGCACAAGGACCGGCGTAAGGATTCCAGTTCAAGCCCCCAGCTCCCCATGTGCAGGGGAGTCCTTTCACAGGTGATGAAGCAGGTCTACAGGTGTCTATCTTTCTCTTCTCCTCTCTGTCTTCCCCTCCTCTCTCTATTTCCCTCTGTCCTATCCAATAACGACAAAATCAACAACAACAACAATAACTACAAGAATAAAACAAGGACAACAAAAGGGAATAAATAAATATAAGAAATATAAGAAAATACTTTTAAGTGAACTGTTAGTGATCTGGCTTTATAGATGAGGAAGTTGAGGGTGAGAGGTGTATTTATTTATTTATTTATTTATTTATTTATTTTTCTAACTTTCTCGAACTAAGAAAATTAAAACCAGATATTTCTAGCTTTAAAGCGTTTGCTTTAGTGGTCCAGGAGGTGGCACAGTGGATAAAAGCATTGGTTTTTCAAGCATGAGGTCCTGAGTTTAATCCCTGGGAGCACCTGTGCCAGAGTGATGTCTGGTTCTCTTCTCTTCTACTGTCTTTTTTATTAATAAATAAACAGGATCTGGGAGTCGGGCTGTAGCGCAGCGGGTTAAGCGCAGGTGGCGCAAAGCACAAGGACCGGCATAAGGATCCCGGTTCGAACCCCGGCTCCCCACCTGCAGGGGAGTCGCTTCACAGGCGGTGAAGCGGGTCTGCAGGTGTCTATCTTTCTCTCCTCCTCTCTGTCTTCCCCTCCTCTCTCCATTTCTCTCTGTCCTATCCAACAATGACGACAACAACAATAATAACTACAACAATAAAACAACAAGGGCAACAAAAGGGAATAAATAAAATAAAATTTTAAAAAGTAAATAAATAAACAGGATCTTTAAAAAAAAGTGTTTGCTTTAAAGAGGTCTTTCTGGGAACTGATGTCCTTATATGTTAAACTAACACTGGACACAATAGCTACTAAAATTTTATCATGCTTTCAGTCCCCCTTTATGAATTCTTATATTAACTTGTTAAAATATAATAAATGTGCTATGTGTCATAATATGACATGCTATGTACTACAAATAATTATAGTACATAATACATGCATATTATGTTAGCTATAAAAATGAACTTAAAATATAATTCTTAGTATTCAGACTTCTGATTTAAATATGTTGGGTCAAGTGAATATTCTTTTAAAAAAATTTATTCATAGAGAGAGAAAAAAGGTGATATACAGAGAAAAAGCCACAGGGAGAGAGACGATAGCACTGCCCAGTTCTGATTTACAGTGGTGCTGGGAATTGAACCTGGGCCCTCAAAGCCTCAGGCATGAAAACCTATTTTTTTTTATTATAACTATTATGCTGTCTCCTCAGACCTACATGAGTATATTTAAGAGAAAAAGAACTGGATCCAGTGCTGGTACACCTGGTTGAGCACACATGTTATGGTGCACAAGGACCCAGGTTTTAAGCTTCCAATCCCCACCTGCAAGGGGAAAGTTTTACAGCTGGTGAAGCAAGGCTGCGGGTGTCTCTCTGCCTCTCTCCTCTATTTTCCTCTACCTTCTTGGTTTCCAGCTGTCTCTATCCAAAAAATCAAGATAATTTAAAAAATTGAAAAATAAAGACTTAAAAAAGGAAAAAGAACTAAAATAAAAAAATGTATGTCTGGGTATTTTATGTAAATATCAACCTATATAATATCTTCCTTAGTTTTGTTTTTCCATTTAAAAATGTGATGTAACAAGGTAGAGGGAACTATCCGAATGTGCCACCAACAGTGGCATTTCCTTAAAGATACACAAAACGGGGGTGGGCAGTAGCGCAAAGACTGGCATAAGAATCCCAGTTCGAGCCCACAGTTGCTCACCTGCAGGGGGGTTGCTTCGCAAATGGTGAAGCTGGTCTACAGGTGTCTCTCTTTCTCTCCCCTTCTCTGTCTTCCCCTCCTCCCTTGATTTCTCTCTGTCCTATCCAAGAACAATGACAGCAAATAACAACAACAACAATAATAATAACAACAACAACAACAAAGATAAACAACTAGGGCAACAGAAGAGAAAAATGGCCTTCAGAAGCAGTGGATTCCTAGTGCAGGCACTGAGACCAGTGATAACCCTGGAGGAAAAAAAAAAAGATATACAAAGCATTTTGATTATAGCTTGATAGTTGATATAACACATATTAGGTACATTTTTCAAGGGATAAAACAAATAGCTACTTTGGTTAATTACCATTTCTATTCGTTGGCCTGATGAGCTTTCTCAAGGGCTACCATTCAATTAGAAAAGAAAAAAAACATAGGGGCCGGGCAGTGACACACAGATATAAATGCACATACTACCAAGGGCAAGGACCCAGGTTCAAGGCCCTGTTCCCCACCTTCAGTGGGGATACTTCACAAGCAACAAAACAGTGCTGCTGGTGTCTTTCTCTCCTTCTATCTCCCCATCCTCTCTTCATTTCTCTCTGTCTTATCTAAAAAACAAAGAAACAAACATTTATCTAAAGAAAAAAGTCACTATTAAATGATCCCCTCCCCCCTTTTTTTCCCCTGAACTTTGGATAAAATTAGGTCTGACTTGTGCTGACTTGGGTGGAGGGAGGTATCCTGGTAAACAAAACACCTTATCTTCCATTTTGAGAGCTGAGTTGGTGAGCAAAGCCAAATGTAAGCCGGAATAACTTCTAGAGCCAAACAGTCAGCACACAAATCCTGCGTAGGAGAAAAGTCTCATTTCCTGATGACTAGGTGGAATGTTGGGGCCTGATAAGAGGGCTCTGATAATTTTTTTTTTTTGCCTCCAGCGTTATCGCTGGGCCTGGTGCCTGCATTATGAACCCTCTGCTCCTGGAGGCTATTTTTTTTCCCCTTTTGTTGCCCTTGCTGTTTATCCTTGTTACTGTTATTATTGTTGTTGTTATTGCTATTGTTCTTGTTGGGTAGGACAGAGAGAAATTGAGAGAGGAAGGGAAGACACAGAGGGGGAAAGAAAGACACCTGCAGACCTGCTTCACTGCTTGTGAAGCAACCCCCATGCAGGTGGGAAGCTGGGGGCTCGAACTGGGATCCTTCCGCTGGTCCTTGCGCTTTGTGCCATGTGCATTTAACCCTCTGCGCTACTGCCTACCCCCCCATAGGTTTTTAATTGAAATGTGACTGCACCCAGGGATTGACAAAAATCACCTCCAAAGGCCAGATAAACATGCAGTCCAAAAGGAGCTTTGCCAAGTCCCCCTGCCTTATGCATTCCCAGAGAGGATGGCTCACTGCAACTGGATTTTCCAGACAGCAGAGTGTTGAGTGGCCAGCTGGGGGTGACTGGGGTAAAGAGGTGTCACTTCCATTTTCTCAAGCTATCAAATACCCTTTGAGTAGCCACAGATAGTGTCAGCAGGGACCTTAGTTAAATAACGCTCCCCCCTGCTTTATTGGGGAATTAATTAATGGTTTACAATAAAACACAGTAGCTGGAACATGTGTGACATTTCTCAGTTTTCCGCATAGCCCTCCATCTTGGTCCTCACCTGCATCATCTTCCAGGACCTGAACCCTCCTCACCTTACCACAGAGTCCTTCACTTTGGTGCAATACACCAACTCCAGCCCAAGTTCTGCTTTGTGTTTTCTCTTCTGTTCTTACTTTTCAGCTTCTGTCCATGAATGGGATCATCCCATATTCATCCTTCTCTTTCTGGCTGATCTCACTTCACAGGATTCCTTCAAGCGAAGGAGATTATTTCTAACTGCAGGGAGTTGGCTGGACCATTCTGCAGACTCCTTTTAGCGTTCACAGCTCTGATTGTCTAATTTCCTCACTTGGAACACATGGGTAATTCAAAGGCTGAGAGAGAGAGAGGGTGAGAGAGTGAGACTGAATGAGGCTTCTCCAGAATGTGGAAGCTAAGTGCTGGCTGTTTCTTTTCATGCCAGAACATGCAGTGTGGGAGCCTGCCCAGTGTTCTTTTGCTGTGGCGGGTGTGTCATGGCATGTGAAAACCCCTTTCTCGTCTCTTGAATATGTTGTGTGATATATCCTGCTCCTCATTCCATGTTTCAGAAGAGACAGCGCCCCCCCCACCACCTATTCCCCACCTCCCACCCCCAAACCCCACAATTAGCACTGATATGGGTGCTGTGTTTGTATCCACGGAGCCAACCAGCCTGTCATCAGCTTGGCTTCACTTTATGGTTCCATCACCTTGATGGACCTTCTTCAGTCTGTTCTGTATGACCACAGAAATACAATCCTCCAGGCCTCCTCCTCCTCTTCCCTCTCCTCCTCCTCCTTATCATCCTCCTTTTTACTGTGAAAGAGGGAGGATTAATGGTTTACAGTAAATATAGTGGTTCATACATGGGTAAATTTTCTCAAATTTTTACAAAGCGCTGTCATACTGAGCCTAAGTCCTCCTCCACCATCATTCACCAGGATCTGAAAGCCTTCCCACCCCACCAAGTCCTTTCCTTTGGTTCAGTACACCAAACCCAATCCAAGTTCTGCTTTGTATTCCTGTTTCTGTTATTTCTCAGCTTCTGTCCATGAGTGAGATCATCCCATATTCATCTGTCTCTTTCTGGACTATCTCACTCAACATGATTCCTTCAAGCACGCACTCTCTCTCTCCCTCCCTCCCTCCCTCCCCGTCCTCTTGCTACCAAACATATTGCTGAGACATGATGCCTATGTGACAAATCACTACCCTCTGTGTTCATTTTTTTTCTCCCCCCTTACTTGATAGGATAAAGAGAAACTGAGGGGGGAGGTGAGATAGAGAGGAAGAGACTAGAAGGAACATATATAGCACTGCTCCGTGCTTTTAAAGCTTCCCCTCCCACTTGCAGGTGGGGAGCGGGAGATTGAACCTGGGTCCTCGAGCACTGATTGTATCATACTCCTTGCACCACCTGTGCCCAGTAGTATTCTTAGTTATCAGCGCAGACCACCTCCCCTCTCCCCCAGGTTGTTAGCATTCTAGTGTACTCAGACACACTTTTTCATTTCTTTCTGTTGTGGCTTTTTATTGAGGCAGCGTTGATTTTATTGACAAGACTGTGAGTTGCAGTAGGTACAGTTTCAAACGACTTCATGATGAGTTTTGCCACATACTTCCCGTCACACAAGTAGCAATATTCTTCCACCAAAATCTGGTGAACCCCATCTTTTCTTGCCATCCCCTCCCCGCTTTATAACTGAAATACATCTCTCTTAACAAAGTTGGATTATTTGCTATCCCTTTGGGGGTGAACGTTGCCCAGAACAACTCACAGAGCATTGGGAAGGCAGCAGGATGAGGTGCTCCCCAAGGAGCTTCCTGGACATGGCAGAAATCAGAACTAAATATCTGCACGGTGTTTCTGTCCATCTTCTCTTCAGTGTGGTCACTGGCTGCTTCTTTTGCAACCACAGGAAGGGAATTTTTGCTCTAGTGGGAGGTGCTTATTAAGAATAGAGGCTGGAGGTCAACAGCTTAAGCGCACATGGCAGAGCAAGGACAGGCGGCGTAAGGGGAGTCACTTCACAGATGGTGAAGCAGGTCTGTAGGTGTCTGGCTTTTTCTCCTCCTCTCTGTCTTCCCCCCTCCCCTCTCCATTTCTCTCTGTCCTAGCCAACAACAACAAAAACAAGGGCAACCAAAGGGGGGAAAAAATAGCCTCCAGAGCAGTGGAATCATGGTGCAGGCACTGAGCTCCAGCAATAACTCTAGAGGCAAAAAAAAAAAAAAAAAAAAAACCCAGGCTGGAAACTAGAGAGTCTGACTTTAGGTGGAAAGGACGGTGAGAGGTGATGCCAGGGGTATTTGTGTGTATGTGTGTGAGTTCAAAGCCTTCCTCTGCTACTACGGATTGGCTTCTCTGCCCACAGCCAGCAGACTATAAGCTAGTTATTGGCATGTAAGAAATTTTTGTCCTTTCCTTCATTCCCCCCTCTTCTCTCTCTCCTTCCATCCTTCCTTCCATCCTTCTTTCCTTCCTTTCATATTTTACTCTGCTTTAGTGACACCAAGACCTCATGCATATGCAAGCCTACCAACCCTGAGGCAACATTTTCAACTTCAGAGAGAGAGAGAGACACCCCATGGTATCGTTCCACTACCCAGGGAGCATCTCAGACTGCCACATTATTACCATGCAGTGTTGGGACTTGAGCCCAGGACCTCTTCATGGTAAGGGGTTGGGTACCTTACTGGGTCAGCTATCTTCTATTCCACCACCACCACCACCACTCCCTTTTTCCACCAGGAATTTTAAACTTTATTCAGGAAAATTGACAACATTCACATGTTAGGCCAAGAAAGTGAAAGAGAAAGACAGAGAGAGGCGCTCCTGTTACTCACCTGATGACCGGGGCTCACCTAGGCAAAGTGAGAAAGCCACGCCCACAGATCGAGTTTATAAACATCTAAGCCCTACCTTCACCTTTCTAAGCCACACCTTTTACCATTCCCATTTCCTGTGCAGCAGTTTCCTTCCCCCCGGCACACAGATGAACATGTGTTCTGGCATGGTGCATCAGTGTCCCTGTCCCCCTAGGTACTTCCTGTTATTTCTGACCTCAGCAAAACAAGTGATTAAGAAAGCTGTGGTAGATATACACATATATATGGAATTCCCCTTATTGGCTACACCTTGGATGGAACTTGAGGAATCATATTAGGTGAATTAATCCAGAAGAAGGGCAGCTGCCAGAAGATTTTACTTATAGGTAAGACTTACGAAACAAAGAAAGGGAAAACACAGGGTGAAACGTTACATATGGTCTGTTGCAACAGATCCAAGCACTCTAGACTGGGGCTTGAAAAGGGGTTGAGGACCCAGTTCCGATAGTGGAGGAAGATGGTGGAGGTTGTGATGTGTTGACATCACGGAGAGATAAACAACAAGATGCATGTGACAAGTCATATTTTCTCCAAATATAGTTATTTTTTTAAGAACGAAATATAGATAGCCTACCCATAGACTTATGCTGATTACACATTGTGAGGATGATTTTTGCCCACATTGAATTAAATAAAATACATTATTAAAGTTACCCATTATTGTAACTAACCCAGAAGAAGATGCAAGCACCCCAAAGATGCAGGAAGGTAGGGATGCAGGAAAGTAGGGAGCTGGGAGAGCTGAGAGTAGGAGCAGCGAGAGGCATGGTGGGAGAAAGGGCTGGACTTCCCGTCGGCTGAAAGTCAAACCACCCTTCATGGTAAGGATGGGTACTCTGCTGCAGGAACTATCTTCTACTCCACCACCACCCCCTTTTAATCTTTTTTTTCTTATTACCATGACACCAAGGAATTAAAGGCCTCATGTATGCATCATACCACTTAGTTCTGGGAATTGAACCCAGGGCCTGGTGCATGGAACCCTTGAACTCCACTCAGTGGGCTACCTCCTGGGCCCCAGGAGATATTGCTTAGGGGATGTTCTTGGGATCACTAACTGGGTAAGGCAAGGAAAGGGAAGAAGAGAACAGGCCTGCTCAGGGAGGAATGGCTGGGTGCTAACAGCTGACCCTGTGTGGAACCGGAAGTATCCTCCTCCTCTACGTTGTAAGAAGGAGGATTGGTCTTTGGGTGCTGGAGCAGGTGTGGTCTGGGGGGCAGGAGAAGTGTGCACAGATGGAGGAGAAGCAAGAGGTGCTAGTCCCAGCACTCCCTGCACCGCCCCTGTCACCAGAGTCCTGTGGAAAAAATGTAGACAGCACAGTTCAGTGTTCTGCTCTCCAGGGGCTGACGGAGCTCCAGGGCAGGGCCACAGGTCTGGGGCTGAGCCATTCTCACATAGGCTGATGCAAACAACTATACAGGTGCAACACGCTGGCTTCACCAGCACACAAGGACAGAGGAATTAGTCAACCAGCAAATGTCGTTTCACATATACTGAGTGAAGGAAAGGAGAAAACATAATTAAAACAGTGTGTGAGGACCTGAGTTCAAGCCCCTGATCCATACCTGCAGGGGGAAAACTTTGTGAGCAGTGAAGCAGTGTTGCAGGTTGCAGGTGTCTTTCTTTTTTTTTTTTTTTTTTTTGCCTCCAGGGTTATTGCTGGGGCTCAGTGTCTGCACCATGAATCCACTGGTCCTGGAGGCCATCCCCCCCAATTTGTTGTCCTTGTTGTATCCTTGTTGTGGTTATTACTGTTGTCGTTTGTTGTTGGATAAGACAGAGAGAAATGGAGAGAGGAAGGAAAGACAGAAAGGGGGAGAGAAAGATAGACACCTGCAGACCTGCTTCACCGACTGTGAAGCGACTTCCCTGCAGGTGGGGAGCCGGTGGCTCGAACTGGGATCCTTACACCGGTCCTTGTGCTTTGTGCCACATGCGCTTAACCCGCTGCGCTACCGCCCGACCCCCTGCAGGTGTCTTTCTATCGCTTTCCCTCTCTGCTTCCCCTCTCAATTTCTCTGTCTCTGTCCAATAATGAGTAACTATATATATTTCTTAAAAATTAGTTTATGTTTTAGAGACACCAAAGAATTGGATTTTATTTTTGTTGAGTGCTACCATTATTCACAAGAATCTGACACAATTTAGTTTTTCAAAGGTGTCACAAACTGCCTTGACATGACATGATTTTTAATGCTTTCACTGCAGAATTGCAATGTCACCTCAGCTGTTTAATATATTTAGCCAGACATATGTTCTCTAGTTGATGTATTATAGCTTTGTTGTTATGTCGATATCACAGTTTCAAATACTTTCACTGAGTGGTATACTCTGATATTTGGTAGGAGTCTTTTTCCTGCTGCCATCACTTTTCTTTTCAAAATTATCTCCTGGCCTCTCTTGTATATTTATTTTGTCAATTGAACTTTATAAATAACCTGTCTATTTTCTCAGAAAATACATGTATTAGAATGGAGGCTTTCTGTGTGTGTGTGTGTGTTTGTAATTCTAGAAGCTAACATATGACTATCAGTAGCATTCCTAGGTCAATTTTCCCATCCTTCTCTGAGAAACAGAGAGTGAGGGGATGAGAGAGATAGAAAGGTGTATATATATATACATTTCTTTATATATATATATATATATATAGAGAGAGAGAGAGAGAGAGAGAGAGAGAATAGACAGAGCTTCCATGTTGTGCAAGGGCTCAACACTCACTCATCTTTCATTCTTCATTCTTCGCCGACACCCCTCCTCCTTCAGAATACCCTAATAGCCTGCTGGGGCTGGCCCCCAGCATTTCACCACTCATAAAGCTTTCCCTCTGAAGGTGGGGCTCGAACCACTGTCCTGGGGTCCTTGGCCATTGCAACATATGTAACCAACCAGGCACGCCATCACCTGGTCCCCTGCTGTTACGATCTTTTCCCCTCTTTCTGCCTGTCATCATCATCATCAAGATAATCATTATTATTATTACTATTATAAACAAATGAGCAGAATCCATAAACTTGAAAAAGTGTCAATTATTTCAAGATGACACTTAAACCTTTTTCTTTTTTTTTTTGTCTTTTGATTCTACCTTGCTTTACATGTAGGGGTGTGTGTGTGTGTGTGTGTGTGTGTGTGTGTGTGTGTGTTCAAAGATGCCCACATTCTAAAGCTTTGTTAATCACTTTTCTAAGGCATAGTGAGTAGGGTAGAAGTAATTAGGGGATTAATGTTGAATGGGAAATGTGATTTGGGGAGGGGGTGGGATACGGAGTTCTGGTGGTAAGAACTGTGTGGAATTGTACTCCTCTTATCCTGTGGTTTTTGTCAGTGTTTCCTTTTTATAAATAAAAATGAAAAAAAAATGTGGTCCGGGAGGTGGCACAGTGATGAAGCTGTGAACTCTCAAGCATGAGGTCCCGAGTTCTATCCTTGGCAGCACATGTACCAGAGTGATGTCTGGTTCTTTCTCTCTCCTCCTATCTTTTTCATAAATAAATAAAATATTTTTTTAAAAAAATAGAGAACATTGATTTAACTTTTAAAAAAAAAGGAAATACGATTTTATCAAGTGCCTATAAGAAGGCAGGGCTCAGCATAGGCTACTAGAGAGCTATGAAATGTAAGACCTGTTTGGGGAACGCCAGTCTTTTGGAATATGTTAACATAGCAGTCTGCTCAGGGAGAGGTAGCCACTGATGCTGAAAAAACTGTCTTAATTCAAATACTGAAGAGTCTTGAATGCCATGCTACATTAAGATTTGATCTAATAGGCAGTTGAACCCACTGAAGCATTTTAAGTAGGGGGGAGTAGCATGATCATTTTGGGGCCTTCAGAAGATAAAGTAACAGGAACGTATGCCAGTTTCTTCTACAGCTACACTTTAAAAGCAGAAACTATATTTTAAATCTGAAGAAGAGTAAATATGAAAAAAGAGTGAAATTCATAAGAGAGCTCTCATTTTTACCAACAGAAGTCATTGGTCTATGATTCATGGAAAATATGAGTCACAAACCTGACTTTTGCTAAGTTGTTTCAAGCAGTAAAGTAAAAAAGCAACACACACACTTTTTTTTTTCTTAGTACTTTCATTTTATTTTAGCAATAGATTCTTATGTGAACTGTTACACTGACACTATATCTGTTGGGTCTTATTGGTCTATAACACCCTGAAATATGTTAAAGTTAGTTGCAAACCAGTGCCTGAAGGTGACATTTGTTTGCCTGAATCTTCACAGTGTGATCCTGATCTGTTTCATTTCCCCACCAGCTTTTGGTTGGGGGGGGGAGTTGAATTGAACTTTCGCGGGGCTTACACAAGAAAGACTGACTTGACTTCCAAAATACCTGATGGCTTGCCTCTTGTTGGCCATGCAAACTCAATAGCTGAACATTTCCATTGGCTGCTTCTGTTATTTCTCAACGGAAGGATAGCATGGAACTTCCTGGATGTTGCACAAGGCTTAGCTCCCCCAGACTTGGATCTATTAAAGCCAGGTGGGGGCTTAACCATTTCTTCAAAATTCTCTCCCCCAAATTAACACTAACCATTTCTTCAAAATTCTCTCTGCCAAAATTAACACTATTACAATGGAATGGGAGTCTAGAGAGTACCTGTCCATCTGCAAAACCTTGTCGTTTTCGATGGGTTATGTTGTTTTCGCCGGGCTGGCTTCACGGGCACGGGCGGGTAACAGACGACCAGGGACTCATAGTTGAGCTGTAGGCAGTATCTCTTTATTCATGCAGGGTGCAGCACAATCTAAGCCGAGCTAAGCTAAACTAAAGTATAGTAAAACTCACAATGCTGTCTTTATATATACTTGCCAAGTAGGGTGGAAACAGGATGTGAGATAGAGAGGGTGGAGAGAAAAGTGACTGGTAAAAATCAGAGTGTGACAAGGAGGGGGCAGATTAGGTGAGAATCCTATCACTGAACCACAGATGCCCTGGAGGGAGGGTGGAACTTGTTAACAGTAAATAGAATGAAGTGGTTATGTAAATAGAATAGTGTTAAGCAGGGGGGATTTAAACCAAATGAAACAGAAAGGGTCTCATGCATACCAACAAAACCTATGTGCCTTGTGTCCTGTGTCCTCTTCAGGTGGTGCTGTGGAAGGGGTGTGGCTTCTGACAGTAGTGCAGTGACAGCAGGTTACAAGGGTGATGGGGATCTGTTGCTATGAATGCTCCCTATCCCCCTCTGCCCCCATCTTTTGTTGCTTTCAGAATAAACCCTATCTGTGGCTTTACTACCTGTTTGCCTCTGTAGTGCTTGACACCCTGAAGTCCTCACTAGAATTTCTCAGGTCCCTGGGGGAGCCTCTACCCTTTGAATTATACCAGGGATCATCCAAAAATGGGGAGAGGATATGAACAGAATATTCTCCATAGAAGAGATCCAAAAGGCCAGTAAACATATGGGAAAAAAATGCTCCAAGTCATTGATTGTCAGAGAAATGCAAATAAAGACAACAATGAGATACCAACTCACTATTGTGAGAAGGTCATACATCAGAAAAGGTAGCAGCAACAAATTCTGGAGAGGTTATGGGAACAGAAGTACCCTTCTGCACTGCTGGTGGGAATGTCCACTGGTCCAATCCCTGTGGAGAGCAGTCTGGAGAACTCTCAGAAGGCTAGAAATGGACCTACCCTATGACCTTGCAATTCCTCTCCTGGGGATATGTCCTAAGGAAGCAAACACATCCACCCAAAAAGATCTATGTATACCTATGTTCATACCAGCACAATTTGTAGTAGCCAAAACCTGGAAGCGAACCAGGTGTCCAACAACAGATGAATGGCTGAGTAAGTTGTAGTGTATATACACAACGGAATACTACTCAGCTATTAAAAATGGTGAATTCACCTTCTTTACCCCATCGTGGATTAAGCTTGAAGGAATCATGATAAGTGAGATAAGTCATAAACAAAAGAATGAATATAGGATGATCTTACTCATAGACATAAGTTGAAAAACAAGATCAGAAGGAAAAACACAAAGCAGAACTTGGACTGGAGTTGATGTATTGCACCAAAGTAAAAGACACTGGTGTGGGGGGGGAGGGTTCAGGTCCTGGATCATGATGGCAGAAGAGGACCTAGTAGGGGTTTTATTTTTATGTGGAAATGTTATACATGTACAAACTACTTTATTTTACCGTAGACTGTAAACCATTAATCCCCCAATAAAAAAAAAAAACATATATATATATATATACCAGGGGTGGAACTTGGGACCTCAAGCTTGAGTATCCAATACTCAAGACTCTGGGAGTGTTGTAATGAATAGAGTATCCAATCCTTTATTCATTACCACACCTCCTGGACTCTGTGTATATGTATTATTTTTTTTTAACTTTGCTAAATGCCATCCAGTTTCTCTTGAATGGAGTTCAGTGTACATTCTACCCCCCACAGCATCAAACAGTTGCTGTTATAAATCAGGTAAGCAGTTTGTACCAAACTAGATATAATGGTGAAATATACCAAGTTTGTTTAGTAGTCCCCATTGTTTGAAAGAATTCCCATTTTTCTAGGCATCTCTGCTTTTGAAATGTACCAGAATGCTCTGGCCATGACCTTGTGAAGTTATTATAGCTCATAAAATCCTTCCTGTCCCCACACAGATCAATCACGGGGTTTAGTAGGCATTTTAATAGTTTGCTACTCTAATAGATGTAAATTACATTTCATTTTTGCCACTTTCATTTTAATAGCTGCATAGAATTTTCATTGACCTGAAATTCTGTTTGTTGGTGAGGCCAATCATCATTTCATATGTCCATTGGACACTGAAGTGCTTTATTCTGTGATTTCCCCATTTATCAAATATATATATATTCTCTTGGATTGTTTCTTTTTATATTTGGTGCAGATCTTAATATCTCTTTACAGTCTATGGCTTGCTTTTTAAAAAAATTTTTGTGCTTTGTGTAATAAAAAAAAAACAACTTCAATTTGTATAGCCATTTCATTATAGCTTGGGCTTTTTAAAAAACCTTTTAAATTTTTACTTTTTTTTTTACAGAGAGAGAGAGAACAATCCATTCTGGGGTTATTCACATAAGCAAAAACATGTGCTCTAACTGCTATGCCATTTCTTGCTCATAGTTTTGACTTTTATGTCGTGCTTAAGAAGTTAATTTTGGGCGCAAGTGAATGGTGCTCAAACCTAGGGCAAATTAGTGGAAGTTGATTTTTAGCTTGAAACCATAAAAGCATCCTCCAGAAATGATGGCAATTTGCTTCTTATGTCTACAGCATTTATTTTTATGCATGAGTCAAGGATTTCTGTTTTTTTTAATAGAAGCAGAGAGACAGCGAAAGAGGCTACAGCACCAAACTTCATTTAGTTAGATGGGGGTGGGCTCGAACCTGGATCAGCTACACACAGGACAAAGGAGATCATTATCTTAGTAAATTATTTCACCGATCCTGGAGATCTTCTTTTGTGATTTGCTCTATAGGTTACTGAAATTTTCAACATTACTTAATGAATAGTACCCCCCCACACACACACACACACACTTTGATTAGTAATAGCTACTCTGTCAGGAACCAGCTCCCATATGTTTGCGGCCTCTGTGGCCCACTAACATCCATTAGTATATTCTCATGGGAAGCAGGCATCTAGAAAAGGTGCCTTTTCCTTTAAAGAAGTCTTGTCCATTATTAATTTACTAAGTAAGTAGATCAAAGATTATCTTGACAAGGTCCTTAAAAAACTCTTGGGATTTTTATGGAAATTATACTGGATACATTAATAGATTCTTTTATGGTCCTTCACTTCCTGGGACATACTTGTTTCATCCTGAAGAATTTACTATCCTACATTGCACTCCTCAGTTTGATGTAAAATTCTGATCTCTGACTTCATGAGTAAAAAAAAAAAAATGACCCTTTTTTTTTTATCTTTGCCTAATTTTAGCGTAAGTGTCTCATGAAGTGGGCTACATAGATTTTCTCTTTTTCTGTTGACTGAACTGGGTTGATAACTATACCCTGCTTACTGAATTTAGTTCACTGCCTGTTTTGTAAGTAACATTTTGTTGGCACACAGGTTTGTCCCTTTGTCTATTTATCATCTGTAACCGCTTTTATGTTCTGACCCAGAGTTGCAACAGACATTGCATAACTTGTATCTGAAAATAGAAAAACAGAATAAATCTAGTGAAAGGGAAGAAGTAATGCAACTGAAAGTCTAAATCAACAAAATAGGGAAAAAGAAGGAAGGAAAAAAGGAAGAACTGACAAAACTGAAAACTAACTCTCAGAACTGTGTTAATGAAAAGAAGTTACACTTCTAGTATATTAACCACCAAAATGGGGGAGGGGAGAATAAATATCATTAAGAATTGAAGTTTGGTGTATTCCACCAAAGCAAAAGATTCTGGTATGGCAAGTGAGGGTTCAGGTCCTGGAACATGATGGCTGAGGAGGACCTAGAGGGGGTTGAACTATTATGTGGAAAACTTGGAAATGTTACACATGTACAAACTACTGTATTTTGCTATTGACTATAAACCATTAGTCCCCTCAAAAAAAAAAAAAAGAATTGAAAAGGAGGCCTGAAGTGAATGCTATAGCTTGGTCGTTTGAAAATCATAATGGAAAAGGAAAAGTGGTATTCAGATCAAATTTAAAACTCAGATGAAATAATTTTACTTGGAAATGAGTAAATTATTGAAAAAACACTATTTTTGACTCAACAATTAATAGAACATCACATATATTTATTCAGTATCATGTACACACACACACACACACACACACACACACACACACATATTCCATGAAGCCATTAAAGAAATGTAACTATAGTTGAAAATCTACTCAAAAGACACATCACATAGACACACAACCACAAACATGTATACACCCTCATTCGCTTAGGTCAGGTGATTGTATAAGTAAGATCTATCAAATGTTAGCAACAGTCTTTTTCCTTTTTTGTTTTATTTTATGGTGGTACAGGGGATTAAACCTGGGACTTTGGACCCTCAGGCATGAGAGTCCATTTGCATAAATGTTGTGCTATCTATCCTCCGCCCAGCAACAACCTTTTATAAAGTGTTCTCGAAGAGTTGACAGAAGAGTAGGAGTATCAAATTACCCTTTAAAAATGTCACTACTTTCTTTTTTTTATTGCTAATTTTTATTGAATAAGCCAGAGAGAAATTGAGAGGGGAGGGGGATATAAAGAGAGAGAAAAAGAGATACCTACAGACCTCCTTTACTTCCCATGAAGCATCTCCCCTGCAGATGGGGAACAGGGATTCTAATGCAAGTCTTTGCACTTGGTAATATGCACTCTTTTTAAATTTTTTTTTTTTATTTATAAAAAGGAAGCACTGACAAAAACCATAGGATAAGAGGGTTTTAACTCCACACAATTCCCACCACCAGAACTCTGTATCCTATCCCCTTCCCTGATAGCTTTCCTATTCTTTATCCCACTGGGAGTATGGACTCAAGGTCACTATGGGTTGCAGAAGGTGGAAGGTCTGGCTTCTGTAGTTGCTTCCCCACTGAACATGGGCGTTTGTTGGGAACATGTGTAAGCCTGATAGAGCTTAGGGAGAACCACCCCCATCCTTGGATGGAGGTCTGAGAAGATAACCTCTTGGTAAGTCTCTCTCAACCGAGGTGAGCATAAAGGGGGAAACTCAGACTTGGTTCTTTCCTTCTTGACTCTCAGGCCCACGGTAATGCCAATACTTCCCTCCATTAACTGCAGGCCACATGGCCACAGATTCACTTATTCAAAGTCACCTTCTGATCACAGAAGAACACACCTTATCACACACTTTATCACACACCTCAGACCCCAGACAAGAGAAATTCCAAACTATATGGCCTTTTGATATCCATCTTCTTTCTGTCTCACCCTACGGGTTTAACCCCTATGCTTCTCTCAAATACCTTTGGATAATTAAGTTGCTTGTGTTATGGAGAATAACTGTCTTGTATCTCATCAATTCCTGTCATACCAACCCCCTACCTTAGGGGCATGCTGACTGTTAAGAAACCTGTAATTTCTGTCATATTTCAACAATAATTAACTTCATTGCTTTTCTATTTAACTCATGTCCACTTTGCTAATAAACGGACTCTAGGATTCTGGGACTCTAAGGACTCAGATTCTAGATTCACGCTAAGAGTCCCCTGGTGTCTTTTACTTCGTGTCACCCCTGTCGTGAGCGAGAAAGAACCAGCCCGTTACCTTTCCCCTGGAGGCCACCCTGCTGGAGAAGGAGA
The DNA here is from genome assembly GCF_950295315.1 of Erinaceus europaeus. Taxonomy (NCBI): domain Eukaryota; kingdom Metazoa; phylum Chordata; class Mammalia; order Eulipotyphla; family Erinaceidae; genus Erinaceus; species Erinaceus europaeus. Next base: position 15,850,035 of record NC_080163.1, read on the forward strand.
GAGACACTCCAAAAGGCGTTGACAGGTGGATCCATACTCCCAGCCTGTCTCTCTCTTTCCCTAGTGGGCGGGGCTCTGGGGAGGCGGAGCTCCAGGGCACCGACATGTTGGTGGGATAGTCTGCACAGGGAAGTTAGGTTGGCATCATGGTAGCATCTGAACCTGGTGGCCTCTCCCGAGAATCCCAGGCTGAAAGCTACTTCTTCTTTTTTATATTTATTTATTTTCCCTTTTGTTGTCTTTTTTTATTGCTGTTGTAGTTATTGATGCCTTCGTTGTTAGATAGGACAGAGTGAAATGGAGAGAGGAGGGGAAGACAGAGGGGGAGAGAAAGACAGACACCTGCAGACCTGCTTCACCGCCTGTGAAGTGAACCCCCCCCTCCACTGCAGGTGAGGAGCTGGGGGCTTGAACCGGGATCCTTAGCCAGTCTTTGCGTTTCTCACCATGTGCACTTAACCTGCTGCTCTGCCACCCGACTTCCAGAAAACTAGTTCTTTTCAGAGCTCAGTAAACTCAGCAAATTGGGGTTATACTGACAGCTCCTACCTTGCAATGGGGCTCAGGGTTACATGTGTTTATGGAATCTTCTATTCCCTTACCCCACCACTGAGATTCTCTTGGCCTTTTCCCCATGACAGTGAGTGGAGTGGAATATTTAAGATGGCCCATTCATTTGAGGGTACAGGCCTTCAAAGACCTTGCTTCTAGCAATTTCTCAGGCTTAAGACTTCATCTGTTGTCTCTGATGAAGACCCAAACTCTTTGTTATTTAGATAGTCACCCTAGGACACACTTAACATTGTGACTTTGTTCTCGCTTTGATTTTGAAAACTAGGAAGTCAGTGTTACCACAACATTTTGTCTTCCCTGGCTGTTTTTTTTTTTTTTATATATATAGAGATACTGAGGGGCAGAGGATGGAGAGAGAGAAGGAAGTGTGAAGGAGAAAGACAGAGAGCAGCAAACTTCCTTCACTCGGTGGGAGCTGAGTTTGAACTTGGGTCATGCACACTAAGTGAGCGATTTTGCCAGCCCACCCTCTGCTTAGTTTCCTGTGTTGATGTCTGAACCTCTTAGCACTTCAGAATATGGTTCTATTTGGAGACAGTGTCTTTATTTATTTATTTATTATATTTATTTATTCATTCCCTTTTGTTGCCCTTGTTGTTTTAGTGTTGTAGTTATTATTGATGTCATTGTTGCTGGATAGGACAGAGAGAAATGGAGAGAGGAGGGGAAGATAGAGAGGGGGAGAGAAAGATAGACACCTGCAGATCTGCTTCACTACCTGTGAAGTGACTTCCCTACAGGTGGGGAGCCGGGGGCTAGAACTGGGATCCTTAAGCCAGTCCTTGCTCTTTGCAGGAGACGGTGTCTTTAAAGAGGTGATTAAGTTCATATGAAGTTGTTAGCATGGATCCTAATTCAATGTGGCATCCTTATAGAAAGAGGCAATCTGGACACAGGTATAGAGAGCAGAGAAAAGGCAGCTATCTCTAAGTCAAGGAGAGGGGCCTCAAAAGATACCAACCTTGGAGTCACCTTGAATCTTGCTACCACCAGCATTTTGAGACAAAAATTCAACCACAAGTCTGTGATATTTTCTCGAGGCAACCTAGCAAATGAATAAACTCCCTTCCTCCCCACCCCCACCCCTCGTGAGTTCAACCTTCAGTGTTAAAACAATATTTGTGATCTTCTATCCAGCATTTCTAATTGTAGCTGGAGGGTTTTTAGGTTAGTTAGAAAACATACTATGGGAGTGCAAATCCCAGGCTCATTTTCAGGAACTGGAATGTGCCTTCTGGACCCCGTAGTGGAGGTGGGAGTGGGGAGATGAGAGGTCAAGGGCTCTTGGTTTCATCCCAGCTTTCCATTAACTAGCTGCAAACCAATTAATTATATCTCAGCTTGAGGGCTCTCATCAGTAGCATAGAGGCTTCTCAGAGACTGTCAATCTTCACCTCCTCAAAGCCGTCTCTGAGAGGTGTGAGGTGGGCTAGGCTCTTGGAGGGACCACTTCAGCCCCACAAAGCTCTGGTATGTGTTTTACCTTTGCCTCCTGGAAAAAAAAAAATCTCATGTGAACAAAGCCTTGGAGAAACAAACACACACTTACACACATATTCTAAAGAGAAAGCTTCACATCCCTCTGGTAACCCACCATTTCCTAACAGTGGTCTAAGCTCAGCAGCTATATTTAGCATTGCCCAACATGGCTGAGGAAACGGAGGGAACTGAAGCAGGAGGTCAGGTGATGTCTCTGGGTTTTCCAGAAGTTGCTGGCAGAGCCTGAACCAGGACTGCGGATTCCTTTCTGCCCCTCACAGTAGAACCTGCATTGTGACCCAGGGCAGTGTGTGTGGCATTGATGAGCCTGGCTACTCGGGCTACTGATTCATTTAGAAGCACTGCCTCTCAATCCTGCCGCTTCCTCTGCTTCCCCTGCACTCCCGTCAGCTGAAGGGACACCTGTAAACAACTGCACAAGTTCAGGGAGACAATACAGAATCACTTTCTCTGAGACCCTTGTCCGTCAGAGAATTCAGTCAGTCTCTGTCACTGACCACAGCTCTAGCTGTGATTTCTTAAAAGGCCACTCTCATACCTCAGGGCCTGCCTGTGTCCTGAGTCCTCAGGCCCATGGATCACAGTGTCTGGCAGGAGAGCTGGTTGCAAACAGCAACCTGATTCACCAAGTCTCTAGGAGCAAAGCCTTTTTGTGTGACTAGCAGCCAAAACCCACAGTGAAACAAATCCCACATACCATTTTGGGAGTGCTGAACATTTAAAAATTCCCATGACTCTCCTTTTTTCACATTAGCATCAATTCTTCTTTTTCTTTTCTCTTTGTTTCTTTACCTGCCACTCTTTTTTGTTTGCTTAATTTTGCCACCAGGGTTATCACAAGGATCAGTGGCTGTACAATGACCCCACCGTTCCAATGTGACTATTTGTTTTTCTTTTCTGTTAGAGAAATAGAAGGGTGGAAAGAGACAGAGCACTACTTGTAGCACTACTCCACAACTTCTGAAGCTCTCCCCCTCACCCCCCCCCCGCAGATGGGAACTAGGCAGTTCTCCCCCTCCCCCCTTACCAGAATACTACTCAGCAGCTCTGGTTTCTGGTGGTTTGGAGGATTGAACCTGGGACCTCAGTACCTCAGGCATTGTGGAGTCTGTTTTCATAACTATTATGCTACCTTCCTCACTTGATCTACCTCTCTTTTTTTACTTAAAAAAATCTTTTTATTTGTTTATTTGATAGATACAGAGGGAAATTGAGAGGGAAGAGACAGATAGAGAGGGAGAGACACCTGCAGCACTGCTTTATCATTTGCAGAGCTTTCTCCCTGCCAGTGGGGACCAGGGCCTTGAACCTGGCTCCTTACACACTGTAACATGCTCTCACCCAGGTGCGCTACTACCCAGCCTCTCCTAATTCTCTTTGTAATGACCCTGTTTGCCTATTCTGTCAGCTGTCAGAATGGAATTACCTTTGCTGATTTATCTCCTATAGAGTTTCATGTGCTATTTTGTTTGCTGTGCTGTTGTTTGTTTGTTTGTTTGGGGTACAACTGTGGCCCTTTGCACTTTTGACTCCAGGTCACTTTTAAAATTTTTATTTAGAGAGGGAAACAGACAGACAGACATCAGAGCACCAGAGCTTTGGGGGTTCAAAATTGAGCCATAAATATGGTAAAACAGGTACCATACTTGGTGCGTTCAAACTCTATCCTAATTTACTTTTAAAAAGACATTTGTCACCTGGTACAAAGTTCAAGGACTGGCATAAGGATCCTGGTTCGAGCCCCTGGCTCCCCACATGCAGGGGAGTCACTTCACAAGCCATGAAGCAGGTCTGCTGGTGTCTTTCTCTCCCCCCCTCTGTCTTGCCATCCTCTCTCCATCTCTTTCTGTCCTGTCTAAAAATGACAACACCAATAGCAACAACTACAACAACAATAAGAAAAAAACAACAAGGGCAACAAAAGGGAAAATAAATAAATGAATAAAAATTAAAAATTTTTAAATCTAAGAAAAAAGAAATTTGTTTATGAGAGAGAGAGAGAAGAAAGAGAGAGAGAGAGAAAGAGAGAGAAGAAAGAGAAAGAGAGAGAGAAAGAGAGAGAAAGGGAGAGAGAAGAAAGAGAAAGAGAGAGAGAGAAGAAAGAGAGGAGAGAGAGAAGAAAGAGAAAGAGAGAGAGGAGGGGGGAGAGAGAGAGAGACACCAGAGCATTGCTTAGCTCTGGTTTATGATATTGCTGTGGGTTGAATTTGGGACCTCCGGGGTTTCAAGCATCTGAAACCTGTGCTTTCCTAAATTGTCCTATCACCTGAATTCCTTATTTTTGCTTTGATGGAGTTCCTTTGTACTAGCATGAATGCTGTATCTCTGTTGTAACATAGAGTTTGTCTCTCAGGTTCACAGTGTCAGTCTATAAGTGTTTGTCTGACTTATTGGTTCTAGAAGAGCGTATGTCTTTGCTTAGAGTCAGACTGCTGGTAGCGACTCACACCTCATGTCACCATTCACAACACACCAACTTTAAATGTTTTTCCTCTGGTGAGGACCCCAAGTTAATTTCAACATGTTTGGAATGTGATATGAAACTTTTTCACAGCTAGTTCACACTGGCTTTAAAAGTCTTTCTTTCAGAGTCATGTGTATTAGTTGTCAGAGGTCACATTAGTGATCTGGATGTTGTTGTTTTTCCTTACCCTTGTTGGTTAAATTACTTGAATTCCCATTTTGGAACTTGTCTTTCTTCAGCTCTCAACCCAAGTATATATTGGTGGGGTGAGGGAGAGGTGGAAAGGGTTGAGTCAAACTCCTCTTGCAATGGGGACTGAACTGAAGTCTGGCAGACTAGCAGTCACTTTACAAGCCTCAATGACAGGTTCTGGACTCTTGCTTTAAAGGCTCAGAGATCTCAGGAATTTAACCTGAAGCATTCAAGTTGAAGCTGCTAGTAGCTATCTTTCCTCTAGGTTGCAACATGACATGGAAGCCATCATGGATAGGGTAGAGCTTAACCAAGAAATGGGAAGAGTCCAGGTCCTGACAACAGATGAGTCTGTGCTTTAAGCTATTTGTATTGCCAGATAGTTTATTTTCAAGAGGTGAAACTTAGTCCTCCTTGTCGGGGTTGTGTCGCAGGAGAGAGAGAGAGATCAGGAACTCGTGGAGGAGCGGGAACACAAATCTTTATTCATGTGGACGCTCCAGAGTCGGGTATGAGCATAGCAGGTTTAGGCCACGTGGAGCTAGTAAAATGGCCACCTCCCGCTGTGCACACCAACCTTTCTCCAGGTCTTCTCCAGGTCGGGATGTGGAAGAGAAAGAGAGTGAAACCAGGAACAACAGCGGGCTTTATTTTTTTTTATTTTTTATTTTTTTAATATTTATTTTTATTTATTTATTCCCTTTTGTTGCCCTTGTTGCTTTATTGTTGTAGTTATTATTGTTGTTGTCGTCATTGTTGGACAGGACAGAGAGAAATGGAGAGAGGAGGGGAAGACAGAGAGGAGGAGAGAAAGATAGACACCTGCAGACCTGCTTCACCGCCTGTGAAGCGACTCCCCTGCAGGTGGGGAGCCGGGGTTCGAACCGGGATCCTTATGCCGGTCCTTGTGCTTTGCGCCACCTGTGCTTAACCCGCTGCGCTATCGCCCGACTCCCCAACAGCGGGCTTTATAGGGTAAAAACGGAAGTGGCAAGTTGGGAACGGGATTGGCTAGGAAAAGGGGTGGAGAAAACAAGGCATGCTGGGAAGGTAGAAAGCTGGTGGGATGAATGTGCCCTGCAGGCATGGGTGGGGATGATTCTGTAAATAGGCCATAGTATCAAGCAATGCAAGGGAGCTGGCGTAATGGCCAACCCCTCCTCATTCCAGATGCACACACACACACACACACACACACACACACACACACACACACAGTGTTTCTCTCTAAGTCAACAACTGTACTGTAATCCATTCAGACCCTCCACCCCCACAATAAAGAAAAAAAATAAATGGAGGGAATTATTTCTTAAACACTCACTTGATGTTTTTTCTTTTGCACATTTGGCATGTCTCTATATAAGCTGAGAGTGAATTCCACTTCCCAGGAATTCACAGAAGACTAGGAGATGCTGCATTTCTCATTTACTCCGAATATATTATCAGCAGACATTTGTTAAACAGCACTAGAGCTACACCGTGCTGGAAAACTGGAAAATTCTGAGATAAATAGGATATAAGACTATCCCGCAGATGAAATAGAACCTTAAAAAATGCAAGCAGGGGGTTGGGCAGTAGCCCAGTGGATTAAGCGCACATGGCAGGAGGTGCAACATGTGTAAGGATCTACCTGGTTAGAGCCTCCAGCTCCCCTCCTGCAGGGTGGGATCATTTCACAGCAGTGAAGCAGGTCTGCAGGTGTCTGTCTTTCTCTCCCCCTCTGTCTTCCCCTCCTCTCTTCATTTCTTTCTGTCCTATCCAACAACAATGACAACAATAACAATAACCACAACAATGTTAAAAAACCAGGGCAACAAAAAGGGGGAGGATAGCCTCCAGGAGCAGTGGATTCATGGTGCAGGCACCAAACCCCAGCAATAACCCTGGAGGGAAAAAAAATGAAAGCAGTGTGGAAAGCATGGTGCCATTGATGATTTTTTTTTTTTTACTAGCTAGAACCACCCAGTTAACTAACTAACTAACCATGGTGTGGCATTCTGTTACAAGTCACACCAAAGCATTCATACCCATTTTATGCCAACTCTAGATGTTGAGAGACCCATGGGTGATAGTAATGGACTGAAGTTGCTCCTGAAAATCTTTCTTGTCTTCATGTTCACTCTCTCTCTCTTCACTGCTTCTTAGGAATGTGAGAAATAGTGACCATGCAAGAACTATGAATGGGAATTCTCGCTCTTCAGAATTGAACATGGTCACTTGTCCAGCTCTGAGATGAGACCCCATTCTGGTTTTTATCAGTTATTTATCTCCTGTGGTAGTCTGAGTCTGCTTTTTGCTACTTAATCATCTATCCACCTTGTTCTTACTAATGACCCACTAGATTTAAACTGACTTTGGGGCCATGTGGAAGAAAGACTGTGTTTCCCAGAATCCCTTAAATTTGATTGGGTCATGTGACCCAATATGGACCAATGAGGTGCAAGTACAAATGTCTTGTATAGCTTCTGAGGCTTGCCCTTAACTGGGAGAACTTTTTTTTTTTTAATTTTTTATTTAAGAAAGGATTAATGAACAAAAACATAAGGTAGGAGGGGTACAACTCCACACAATTCCCACCACCCAATCTCCATAACCCACCCCCTCCCATGGTAGCTTTCCCATTCTCTAGCCCTCTGGGAGCATGGACCCAGGGTCTTTGAGGGTTGTTTTGATCACTTTTTTTTTAAATCATTTCTGTGCCTTTTTGATCACTGACTCTTAAGTACCTCACCTGCTCTTACAGACCTAACCTAGCATGCAATGGAGCAAAAGTTACCGAATTCTGGGTCCCTCGTGAATCTGCAGAGCTGTTGTATAGCCCTGAACTACCCACCAGTGGGCATTGTAGATGATAAAATAGAACCATGATTTCAGTCAACATTGATTTGCCTCTACTTTCATGCTGCACTGAATCTATTACCAAGTCATTCTCATCTGTCCATTACTAAATCCATTTCTATTTTTAATTTTTATTTATTGATTCATGAGACATAATAGGAGAGGGAGAAAGAACCAGACATCACTCTGGTCCATGTGCTGCCAGGGATTGAACTCAAGACCTCATACTTGAGAGTCCAATGCCTTATCCACTGTGCCACCTCCTGGACCACAATCCATTTCTTTTTTTAAAGAATCTTTTTTGTAAATATTCATTTTGGATAGAGACAGAGAAGTTGAGAGGGGAAACGAAGGTGTTGGCAAGGGAGAGATACCTGCAGCACTACTCCACTGCTTGTGAAGCTACCCCCTATGCAGGTGGGCACATGGGAGGTGGCTTGAACCGAGGTCCTTGTGCACTGTGATCTGTACACTCAACCAAGTGCAGCACTACCCAGTCCCATGCTAAATCTATTTTTCACAGAAAATGGTATGCGTAGTGTTGGAATATCTTTGCAAAGGTAGCTTATCTTCCCATCACAAGAGCAGATAGTCCAAAATTACTCTGACACATGCTACAGAACAGATCTGAAGTGTGAAGGACACATAAATTTTTTAAAATTTCTCTTTATTTTTATTTATTAGATAGTAACAGCTAGAAATTGTGAGGGAATGGGGGGGAGTGAGACAGAGAGACACCTGCAACACTGCTCACCACTCACAAAGCTTTCCCTATATGCATGTTCGAACCCTGGTCCTTATGCACCGTAATATGTGCACTCAACCAGGTGCTCCGCTTCCCAGCCTCTCTCACAGTGGTTTTAATTTGCATTTTTCCACAAGGCTGAAGAGAGTGAGCATACCAGGTGGGGTGAGTGCCTTTCCATGCTTGGCCCAGGATCAAACCCTGGCACCACCTGGCAGGCACTATAGCACCTGGGGATGCTCCAGTGTTGTTTTGAGGTGTTTCTCCTTCTTCCTGACTCTCTGTTTCTCCTTCTTCCTGTCTCTGTCTTCATCTGAATGGATAAGCAATGAAATAATGCATGTGTGAGACTCTGGCTACACACACACACACACACACACACACACACACACACGGGGGGGGGGAGATTGTAATTTTCACACTTTCCTAAACAGAATAAAGATTGCATTTTTCTCAAAGGATGTTGATATCTTCCTTGACAAGTTTCTTCACTGATTGTTCAATAGTTTGCTGATCTTTACTGGATGCATTTCCACTTATTGATTTTTAAGAGTACTTTCCAAATTTTGGTTACTATTCTGCCATCATCCATATGATTTGAATACATTCAAAACCAAGTCTGGGTCTTGTTTTTGTTAAGTCATTACTTTTTATTATTGTTATTATTTAGTTTTTTATATTTTATTTTTATATTACAGAATTACATGTCGACAGGGGTGTGAATCCACATCATTCCCACTACCAGAGTTCTGAATCTTCACTCTCCCCACTGCAATCCACCACAGTTGCCCTAAAGTTTTAGACTGTCGGGCTGAGCTTCACTGATGGGAGACAGATGACCAGGAACTCATGGCTGAGCTGTAGGCAGTATCTCTTTATTCACGTGGAACACAGCACAATCTAAACCGAGCTAAACTAAAACTAAAGTAAAACTCACAATGCTGTCTTTATATATACTTGCCAAGTAGGGTGTAAACAGGATGTGATATAGAGAGGGTGGAGAGAAGAGTGACTGGTGAAAATCAGGGTGTGACAAGGAGAGGGGGCGGAGCAGACGAGAATTCTACCACTGAACCACCAATGCCCTGGAGGGAGGGTGGTACATAGTTAGTGATTTATGTAAATAGACCGCAGCTTTGAGTGGGATCAAACCAATCCCATACAGGCATACTGGTGCTTAGTTATGTAAATAGAATACAGTGTTAAGCAGGGGGGATTAAACCAAATGAAACAGAAGGGGTTTTTAGAAGCAGAATTAGAAGCATACCAACATTAGACATGGGCCAACCATCTTCTCTACAACTATCTGTCCACATTTATACATAGTTGCCCCTTCTTTTTCTGATTCAATCCTCTCTTTCCCTCTAAGCCACTCATAACATCGTAGCTACCTCCATATGTCCCTCTCCTTTTACTTCTCTCTCTCTCTGGGTGCTGATGGAGCTGGAGTGCAGAGTCCTCTTATCTTCATCTTATCACTTCTCCTCCACTGGGAGTATGGATCAAGGTTGTTTATGGGGAGCAGAAGGTAGGCGCTCTGGCTTTAAACCATCTCTTATCAGTGTTTTTTTTTTAATAATCTTGATGAAGGTCAACTTGTCACTTTTTTTTTGTTTCGTTTTGTTTTGTCTCCAAGGTTATCGCTGGGGTTCAGTGCCTGCACTACAAATCCACTGCTCCTGGTGGCCATCTTTTTTTCATTGTTGCTGTTGCAACTGCTGCTGTTGTTGGATAGGACAGAGAGAAAATGAAAGAGGAGGGGAAGACAGAAAGGAGAGACAATGGTAAACAACTGCAGACTTGCTTCACCGCTTGTGAAGCAACCCCTGCCTCCCTGCCCCCATGGAGGTGGGGGGGGTGGGGGCTCAAACTGGGAATCTTTTTTTTATTATTTCCTTTTGTTGCCCTAGTTGTTTTATTGTTGTAGTTATTATTGTTGTTGATGTCATTATTGGATAGGACAGAGAGAAATGGAGAGAGGAGGGGAAGACAGAGAAGGGGAGAGAAAGACAGACATCTGCAGACCTGCTTCACCACCTGTGAAGTGACTCCTCTACAGGTGGGATGGATGAGGGGTGCTCAAACCGGTCCTTAAGCTTTGTGCCACCTGCCCTTAACCTGCTGTGCTACTGCCCGACTCCCTAAAACTGGGATTCTTGCTCCAATCCCTACGCTTTGCACTATGTGCACTTAACCCAATGCGCTATCACCCAATCCCCAACTGGTCACCTTTTAAAATCTATCTATCTATTTATTTATTTTGAGGCTTTGGGGAAATAAAGAGAGGAGGGAGGGGGAGAGAAATAGAGGAAGAAACACCCCAGCACCACTCCTATATATCTGGAGCTTCCCCCTAAGATCTGTAATACTTTCATACTGTGCCAGGGTTTGAACCCAAGGCTTTGTGCATGGTAAAGCACATTGCCATACCAGACAACTGCATATGCTTCCTTCATTTAAAGTCAACAGCTAGTGTATGTGAGTATGTTTTCAGAGTTTCTCTTCGGTACTGTTGTTCTGTTTGTCTTTTCACCAATACCACATCATCTTGATTAAATTTACATTGTGTCTTGGAATTGATTGAGCAGAAGAGGGGCAAGAGACTAGGAGTGAGGTCCAGGAGAAGGCTGAGCACCCCCTGAATATTAAACTTGGGAAGGAATTTCTGTCCCCCTACAAATTGCCAAGACAGGAATCTGTTCCCTGGACCTGGTTTCCTTGCAGTGGGGCATGATTTGTGTTCCTTGGGTGCATTACATTTACAAGGATGACAGATTTCAGTATATTTTTAGCTCTTCGGCAGGAAAAGACTTTCTTTTTTACATTAACATAATAAAATGCCACAGATCCTGGCAGGCTTAGGATTGCTGTTAGCCAGAGTACAGAACAGGAGCCTTGGCCATGGGCAGAGGGGTGGGCTGACTGTGGCAGGTTAAACAGGAGGAAGGGGACATGGCTGGCCAGAGCAGCTAAGCTGGAGGGAAGCTCTGTGGAAAAGCCTTTACTGCAGCTCACATGGCCTTTGGGGGGTTGGAGGACTGAATGAGAGCCCAGTGCAGAGGGCAGAGAAGCTCTGGGAGAGGGGAGCAGTTGCAGCTAGGAGTGGGCCAGCAGGAGGCCATCAGCCAGAAAGCCTTATGAAGCAGGCTAAAGTTGGCTCCTCCTCCTTCTCCTTCTTCTTCTTCTTTTTGCCACCGGGTATTTTACAGGAACTCTGAGCCTGTGTGATTCCACTGCTCCCAGAGAACTCTCAATTTTTTGATATAGCTGATAAGAGACAGAGAGGGAGAGAGATCACAGTGTCGATCTACCACTCATAAAGCTTCCCCTTTCCCTGACTGCTTCTGAGTAGGGACCGGGGACTTGAACCAGAGTCCTCATGCTTAGTAAAGTGTGCTCTCTACTAATTGAGCTATCTCCTACCTCCCCTCCCCATGAGACTTTGTTGCTTGAAACTCTTTGGTGCACAATTTTTCCTCCTGTTTTTTTTTTTTAACTTTCTTTTTTAAATTAATTAATTAATTTATAAAATGGAAACACTGACAAGACCATAGGATAAGAGGGGTACAATTCCCACTGCTAGAGCTCTGTATCCCATCCCATCCCCTGATATCTTTCTTATTCTTTAACTCTGTGGGAGTATGGACCCAGGGTCACCATAGGGTGCAGAAGGTCTGGCTTCTGTAATTGCTTCCCCGCTGAACATGGTCACTGACAGGTCTATCCATACTCCCAGCTTGTCTCTCTCTTTCCCTGGAGAAAGTGGGGCTCTGGAGAAAGTGGGGCTCCAGGACACGTTGGTGGGGTCATCTGCCCAGGGAAGTCAGGTTGGCATCATGGTAGCATCTGGAACCTGGTGGCTGAAAAAAGATATAACATATAACTCCACCCAAATTGCTGACTAATCATGAGCCTAAAGGCTGGAATATTGCAGATGAAGAGTTGGGGGTCTCCATTTTGGAAATAGCCAGTAGGTCTATTTTAGTTATATTCCAAAGGGCCCATGACTTTATTAGTTTTTACCTGAGCCTGACATCTGATATGCAGGTGGACCCAAGTTATTGTCTGGGGAGATGATGTCATGGCTGGAAAAAGGGCTAGAAAGCAGGATCAGGGAAGAGAGTAGCTCCCAAATATAGGAAAGGTATATAAATATTGTTGACTGTAAACTCCATCAATTTGATGTGATCTGGGGCCCATATTCAGCTAGAAGCCTATGTGAGCTCTGCATCCCTGTAGATCCGAACTTGCATTTTGTGGTCATGAGTAGGAACATTGCAAGTTGCACCAATTACAGGACCCATCTTACTCAGGTGGTAGAGTATGTTATCCAACCCCCTTTGGAGGATGGAACATTCTCTACCATTATTGATCCACCTTGAGAGCAAAGTCCTATGTGAGCCCCCGAAGGGGCCCATTATGTTGTTCCTGATGGAGATGACCAGTGATAATGCAGAGAGGGATCTATTCTAGGTCTAGGCTCATCATGTCTGTGTGGGAATCTCAGGACTCCCCGATTTATGGATACATGTGAACATATGCTCTATCTTGCGGGACCTGGTCTATATCTAGGTTTTGGGACTTTGTTAGGAAGTGAACCGCCTGGAATGGAATTAGAAAATACTATGAAAGGAAAGGTCTCACCCGAGTAATGAAGCTGAAGGGTTGTCATTCCACAACTGAATTCTCTAGACATAGTCTGAAGTGAAGCAAGCTGAGGTGGTACTCGTTGCATTGATTAGTTGGGATCAGTGGAGGCAATATCATTTGGTATGAATTGAGAGAAGCATGCAGGAAAGTGAGCCCTACCCAAGAGGTTCTCCGAATAGGGCCCCAGCTGATGGGGTGGCCTGATGACCACCCCATCATTAAAGAGTCATCATTAAAGTATGTCAGTCTCTTGCCCTTATTCAGCTTTTGTAATCCTTACTTTGATAAGGTTAGCTTTGGAGTCACTGAGGAAAAGTGTAACAGGCAGTAGGTAAGGAGGGTATCTAGGTCTAAGGGTATCTAGGTCTAAATATTAGATACTTTATGGTGTCTTTTTAGGTCTTTCTACTTGCTTGCTTCATTTACTGACTCACTGCAAACTATTGCGCACGTTTGCTTTCAGGTATATATTTGGCCCTAGTTTATGGATACATGTGTACATCTGCCCTATCTCATGGGACCTGGTCTGTATCTAGGTTTGGGCCTTTGTTAGGTAGTGGACTACCTGAAATGCAATTAAAGAATCCTATGAGAAAGGAAAGGTCTCACCCGAGTAATGATGCTGAAGGGTTGACATTCCATACCTGACGACTCTGTACACAGTCTGAAGTGAAGCGTGCCAAGATGTTGTGTTGATTAGGTTGGGATTGGCAGATGCAATATCATTTGGTATGAATTGAGAGAAGCATGCAGGAAAGTGAGCCCCACCCTAAAGGTTCCAGGACTGGGGGAAATTTGGGCTTTATAGAGGAATTGGGAAGTTCCTGCTGTCTTAGGGTTTAAGAAGGCAATAGATAGTTACTGCTATAATCAAACTATTTGGCAATTTGTTGGGTAGTTGCCACCTCCCCCTGGCTTCTGCTTAACCATATGCCTATATAGGGATTTACTGATCTAAAGCTTTGGACTATTTACATAAATCACTTTTACATAAAGCACTCCAGGGCATTGGTGGTTCAGTGATAGGATTCTCGCCTGCTCTACCCCCTCCTTGTCACACCCTGATCCCTTCTTTGTCACACCCTGATTTTCACCAGTCACTTTTCTCTCCACCCTCTCTATATCACATCCTGTTTCCACCCTACTTGGAGAGTATAAAAACAGCTGCTCTTCTGATTAAAGACACTTGGAAATTGCTTTCCGGCTCCGAGAGTTCCAGAGTGTATCTCCTGCGGAAGTTGGTGCAGCACGAGTTCCTGATCCCTCTCCCACACAGCAGCCTAGATCAGCTCCAGTTGAGTTCTCTCCAACCCAGAGAGCACTAGCTCGGGAAGAAGTACCCTCAGGCTATCCCGGCAGCAATTGGGTTGACTTTGAAAATCCCATTGTTAGGATTTGCTGTATCATACACAACCGTACCATAATTTGTCCTTTGTTGTTATTTATTTATTTATTAAAAAATTTTTTTTTTACTATCTTTATTTATTGGATAGAGGCAGCCAGAAATTGAGAAGGAAGGAGGAGATAAAGAGGGAGAGAGAGACAGAGAAACAACTGCAGCACTGATTCACCACTCATCAAGCTTTCCCCCTGCAAGTGGGGACCAGGGTCTCGAACTTGGGTCCTTGAGCACTGTAATATGTGCACTCAGCCAGGTGCACCACCACCCAGCCCCTGATGTTATTTATATTTATATATGTATTTTATAAAGTAACGCCACTGGTTGCTTCTGTTCTCCTCATCTAAGCTTTTAGGAGAGTCAGCATTTCAAAGACAGCCTGTGGTCTGTGCATTAAAAAGTTTGAGACATTCAATCAGTTTCTCCTTTCATATTAATTTAATAGTGATTTATATGACTATAAGTGTCCCGTCCCATTCCCCCCCCACACACACACACACCCATGAAGCTGAATATCCACCCTTGCCCGCCACCCAAAGATTTTTACTTTGGTGCCCTACTCCAAACTCAGTCAGAGCCTGCTTTGAGTTTCCCTTTCTGTTCTTCTTTCTCAACTTCTGTTTTTGAGTGGGATCATCCCATACTTGTCTTTGTCTTTCTGACTTAGCTCACTTAACATAATTCCTTTTAGCTCCCTCCAAGATGGGTCAGAGAAGGTGAGTTCATTATTCTTAAAAGCTGCACCTCATATTTTTTTTAGCCAGGTTCTTTATTCTTTTCCTCCTTAAATTAGTGATTTAACATTGGTTTACAACACCATGAGATAAAAGGGGTATAATTCCATACCATTTTCACCACCAGAGTTCTGTGTCCCCATTCCCTCCACTGGAAACTGCAGTAGTTCTCCCAAGGTCACAGATATGGATTGACTATTACATATGTATATATATATATTTTTTCTGGCTGATTTTTTTTCATTGGTCCTACCTTCTCTTCCTTTTTAAGTCATACCTATACCTTCCACTCCTGTCAAGTGTCTTTCCTTTTTTCCTCTTCTCTCTCAGAGTCTTGATGGAATTGGGTCCTCCTATCATTTTCAAAACATTTTGGAAACCAGTAACTGTACTGAGCATTATATATATATATAATTTTTCACAGCAGTTTAGTAAGATAAGTCCTATAACTTCCCCAGTTTAACTGAGGAAGAGAACTTTGATTTGCACAGGGAAATAACTTGAACATAGTGACTTACAGGCCTGATAGTAGCCAAACTCGAGGGTCTGTCTGATCCAGGTGCCGTGTGCTCCCACCCAACTACAGAAGGAGACAGATGGGGGGTTGGGTTTCAGGGTGAGAAGAGATGCCACCAGGTCAGTTTTCAGGAGGATTCCAGAAATAACAAGCAGAGTCTTCAGAGCTGTTGGGATGTTGTATGTGAGGACCTCTGATGTCTGACACTGGGCAGTGAGGGAGGACTTGAAGTGGTCTATTCACTCAGAACTGACTATGTGGCCTCCCAGTTGTGAGGATGGAGCAATCGAGGCTGCCACCCCAAGTATTGATGGGGATGCCCTTGGAGGAGTAGGGTGCACTGAAGAAGGGATGTGTGGTGAGTTCGGTTGTTCATGTGCCAAGTTTGGAAGCAGAAGTGTGGAATCTTCATTGTAAAGGATAGGCATCCAATAAGTGAATTTGGAGTTTACCCTCACAAGGTCAGCATACATATAGACTAGAGCCACAGGGAGATATGAACCTCCTTAGAGAGAATGTAGACTGAGGAGAAAAGAAAGTGGAAGACTCAAAGGAAAAAGCAAAAACACCTTTACACAGGCCTTTATGTACCCAAAGAATTATCTTCTCCTGTTGTGGTATGTTTTCTGAATTTTGAAAATGAGGGTCAGTTCAAATTTGGGAGAACCAGGGTTATAATAAGAATGTTAACTTCAGACCGGCTCCATGGCACTGTTCACAGCAAAGTAAGGACCTGGAGTGCTTTCCCAGGTAACAAGGTGAGTGCTTCAGCTGCTGGTTTCCCCTCAAGTAGTTCTCATTATTCCAGAGTAAGGTGTACTGAGCACTATAACTTCGTAGTCGCCCTGAGAGATATGGGAAGATCCTGAGAGAGTCACACCCCAGCCCATTTCTCTTGCTCATTCATTCTGCTTTCTCTTACACTTTGGTCTCTCCTCTGGGAAATGTCTTCCTTTTCAAAGTATGAAATTTTGTGCACCCAAGAATAATGTATTTACTCCACCCTTTTAGGTTTCACTAATTAACTAATTAATCTATGGTGCCAAAGGCTCTTGAGTGTATGACTTCACTACTCCCAAGCAGACTTTTTCATTCTTTTTCTTTCAAAGTGTGAAAGGGAGACAGAGTAAGAGACAGAGACAGAGAGACAACACAATGCCAGAGTTTTCTTCAGTGTTATATCACAGCTATGTGATGCTGGGGATCAAATCCAGGCCACACCCATGTCAGGACACAAGTCCTAGTAGATCAACTATTTGCCAGCTCCTGGAAGAAAACCAGATTTTTTCTTATGTCATTTATTTATTTATTTAGATTTACCTACTAGTACAAAAAAGAGAACCAGAGCAACACTCTGGCATATACAGTGCCAGGGATCAAAGTTGACCGCATGCTTGAGTGATTTAGCTATTACACTTCCTGGACTGATAGGTTTGTTAATGTTTAGGACACACATGGTTTGGGTGTGGGAAAGTTTGGGAAGAGATGGAGATGCATATTAACTCACTTTGCTCTGCACAGGGATTCAAAAGATGCTCAGTATCTACATTCAGATTTGACTACTATGTCCACAGATATGGGCTTTATCAAATTCTACTCACTGAAGCAATTACAGAAGCCGAGACCTCCCACCTTCTGCATTCCCACCCCCCAAAAAAGATCATTGATTGGCCCATATTCCTAGAATAGAGAAGCTCCCAACAGAGGGATGGGACATAGAACTCTGCTGGTGGGAACTGTATGGAATTATACCCCTGTTATCTTACAATCTTATTAATCTTATTAAATTGATAATAATAATATGTAAACATAAGCAACAAAAACAAATACTAGTCACCATCTCTAATCATTTACTCCTTCACTCATTCTTGTAGAGGATATCTGCCATACTGAAGACACCTGTCTTAGGAGCTTGACCAGTGCACCTACTGCAAACAAGAGAAACATAGCTAAGTAGAAAGAAATCCTCAATAGTATGTTTTCAACTTTCAACCACCTGCATTGCTAAAAAAAAAAAAATCATTGATAAAAGTTATCAATAAAGATAAGGTCCAGTTCCTTTACAAACTCTCAGAATCTATTACACATGGACCATGTGTTTTTTTCCCCTGGGGTGTAGCTGTCATGTTGGAAATATAGGCCTGTGCTCACCAAGAGATTTTTCTATAAAGGGGACAGTGGCACTACGGATCATAGCCAGAAACTAGAAACTAGACTTATACCAGAGGACAGTGGTAGCTGATGTGACAATGAGATTAAACAGGACACCCAGGTGCATGGAAGGTTATTTTTCAAAAAAGCAGTGAGTTGTCTCTGTTGTTAGAGTTCGGGGCTCCAGTTGGCCGTGCTAGCTTCGTGGTGGTAGACAGAGACTTGGGGACACACGGCTGTGCAGAGAAGCTGTATTTCTTTATTCGGGAGCAACAATTCAAAAACTAACCTAAAACTAATCACCACACATATCTGTCCTGCATCTTTCTCCTCTGGAGACAGTGGCAGAAACTCCGGAAGTACATAGGATAGGGGGTGGGGAGAAGGGAGTAGCATGAAAACTAGCAAGGGATAAACCAAATCTCCTGGTGGGGGAGAGTGAGACCAAACCAATGTGAAGCATAGCAATATGTCTCACTGGGGATAAAGCAGTCATTCAACAAATGCTAACAGAAAAACTAAGAATAAAGAATTAATACACTCTCTCCTGGGTCAACTAGGAATACCAAAGAAGACCACCTGCGACCTCAACAAGACAGGAGTAGAATGAATTCAGGAACCCACCAAATCACTGGTGAGTGCAAACACGTGTAGCTCGTGGACAGAGAGGAGCCTAGGGAGAGATTAGGTGGCTGGTAAGAGTCTGGTAGTTTACCAGTTGAGCCAACACTTCCAGTCTGTTTCACTAACAACAAATCAGCTGAAGGGAGGAGAGGACTCCCCTAAGAATCACCAAATGAAACTGTGAGTCTACATTGCTACTGCACTCAGAATCTGGAGCATTAGGGCAAGGCCCTGTGCTGACACCAGGGGACAGAGAAATAACCAGGAAACTCAGGAGAAGATCTATACCTTGGTGGCCTAGCGGTGGGGCTGTGAGAGTCTCTCTGCATAACCACAGGATTATCTCTGCCCCTGCTGCTTTATCTCTTGGTCTGGAGTCAGTGGTTAAGCTAAGATGCCTACTTATAGTTTAAAAGCCCTCAGGTTCCCATAGTCTACAGGAAAGAAAAAGAACCTTTTAACTACCTTACTTAAACACAACTCAATCCAGGCAAGAGTGATCAGTAATTTGAAAAGTATTGAGAGAGGGACCTCATAACATACTATATAAAATGGTTAAATGAAAAAAAAGAAATATTGGAGAAATGAACCAAGACAAGACTCCTGCTAAAAGCCCCACAAAGGTTGAAGCACAAAATAATGAAGGCAATATCCAAACACTAGTTAAAGAAATAATCACAGGAATGAGTAAAGAGTTTGAAAGAATTGTCATCAGAAATGCAGAAACAACAAATGAGACTGTGGAAGAAAACACTAATTATCTCAGGGTTATTAGAGAGCTGAAAACTGAAATAGCTGAGCTAAGAACACAAATAGCTGAACAAGCTAAAACAGTATCAGAACAGGATAACAAAATAGATGAACTTCAGAAAACAGTAGAGGGGAGAGAGACTAGAATAAATGAGACTGAAGACAGAATTAGCAAGATCGAGGATGAACTAGAGACAACTAAAAAAACAGAGATTTCAAAAAGAAATTAAGAGATACTGAAAACAACAACAGAGACTTATGGGATGACTTCAGAAGAAATAATATACACGTTATTGGCTTACCAGAGGAAGAAAGAGAGAGAGGGGAAGAAACCATTCTTTAGGACATAATAGCTGAGAGCTTCTCTAGCCTAGATAACATAAAAGAAATAAAGGCTCAAGAATCCCAGAGGGTTCCAAACAGAATTAACCCAGACTTAAAGACACCAAGACACATCATATTTAGAATAGAAAGGAATAAGGAAGAAGAAAGGATCCTGAAGGCTGCAAGAGAAAAAGAAAGAGTCACCTACAGAGGAAAACCCATAAGATTAGCAGCAGACATCTCCACATAAACACTACAGGCCAGAAGAGAATGGCACAATATCAAGTGCTCACTGAAAAAGGCTTTCAACCAAGACTATATCCTGTTAGACTGTCATTCATACTAGATGGAGGCATAAAAACCTTCTCAGACAAGCAACAGTTGAAGAAATCAACTATCATCAAGCCTGCCCTGAAAGAAATTCTGAAAGGTCTATAAACAGTGAGACCACCATAGATATACCATCTATCAGCACTCTCTAAAAATCTACAAGAATGTCATTAAAGTATCTTCAGTCTTTAATATCAATAAATGTCAATGGCCTGAATTTACCTATTAAAAGGCAAAGAATAGGAAGATATATCAGAAAATACAACCCAATAATATGTTGTTTGCAGGAAACCCACCTAACTCAACAAGACAAACACAGACTCAAAGTGAAATTATGGAAAGCTATCATACAAGCCAATGGTCCACAAAAAAAGGTCAGGAACAGCTATTCTAATATCTGACACAATAGATTTTAAAATAAATAAAATTTAAAAAGATAGGGAAAGACACTACTTAATGCTCAGAGGATCAGTCAATCAAGAGGACTTAACAATTATTAACATCTATGCACCCAATGAGAAGCCACCTAAGTACATCAAATATCTACTGAAAGAGCTACAGCAGTATATTAACAGCAACACAGACATAGTAGGGGAATTCAACACTACACTCTCAACTTGACAGATCATCCAGGCAGAAAATCAATAAAGAAATGAGGGACCTAAATGAGGAGATAGATAAACTAGAACTATTGGACATTTTCAGAGTCATTCATCCCAAGAAACTGGAATACACATCTTACTCAAGACCACATGGATCATTCTCAAGGATGTTAGGCCACAAAGACAACATCAGCAAATTCAAGAGCATTTAAATCATCTCAAGCATCTACTCAGACCACAGTGAAATTAAACTAACACTTAAAAATCAACACAAGATTAGTAATAATCCCAAAATGTGGAATCTCAACAGTACAACTACTTGACAACTGCTGGGTCAAAGAGGAAATAAAGGAAGAAATCAAAATATTTCAAGAGTTCAATGAAAATGCAGACACAAGCTATCAAAATATTTGGGACACAGCTAAGGCAGTACTGAGAGAGAAGTTCATAGCCATATAAACACACATTAGGAAACAAGAAAAAACACAAATAAACAGCCTGATTGCACATCTTAAAGACCTAGAAGAAGAAGAAGAACAAAGGAACCCTAAAGCAACTAGAATGACAGAAATCACTAAAGTTAGGGCAGAAATCAGTAACATTGAAAATAAGAAAACCATACAAAGATCAGTGAAAGTAAATGTTGATTCTTCAAAAGAGTGAACAAATCCACAAACCTTTAGCCAGACTCACAAAACAAAAAAGGTAGAAGACCCAAATAAATCGAATCATAAATGAAAGAGGAGCTATCACAACAGACACCGCAGAAATTCAACGTATCATGCAAGACTTCTATGAACAACTATATGCCACCAAGCTAGAGAACCTGGAAGAAATGGAGGATTTCCTAGATACCTACGAACTTCCAAAATTAAGTAAAGAGGAACTAGATAACATGAACAGGCCCATCACAGCTAATGAAATTGAAACAGTTATCAAAAACCTTCCCAAAAATAAAAGTCCTGGACCAGATGGTTTTACAAATGAATTATACAAAGCCTTCAAAGAAGAACTAATACCTCTACTTTTAAAAGTCTTCCAGAAGATTGAAGACACTGGAATACTCCCCTTCAGTTTCTATGAAGCCAACATCACTTTGATACCAAAAGCAGACAGGGACACAACCAAAAAAGAAAACTATAGACCAATATCTCTGATGAACATAGATGCTAAAATATTTAACAAAATTGTAGCCAACCGGATACAGTAGTATATTCAAAAGATTGTTCATCATGACCAAGTGGGGTTTACCCCAGGGATAAAAGGTTGGTTTAATATACATAAATCAATCATTGTGATCCACCACATCAATAAAAGCAACACCAAAAACCACATGGTCATATCAATAGATGCAGAGAAAGCTTTTGACAAAATCCAACATCCCTTTATGATCAAAACACTACAAAAAATGGGAATAGATGGAAAATTCCTGAAGATAGTGGAGTCTATATATAGCAAACCTACAGCCAAGATCACACTCAATTGTGAAAAACTGGAATCATTTCCCTTCAGATCAGGTACTAGACAGGGCTGCCCACTATCACCATTACATTCAACATAGTGTTGGAAGTTCTTGCCATAGCAATCAGGCAGGAGCAAGGAGTTAAACAGATACATACTGGAAGACAAGAAATCAGACTCTTCCTATTTGTAGATTACATGATAGTATACATAGAAAAACCTAAGGAATCCAGCAAGAAGCTTTTGGAAAAATCATCAGGCAATATAGTAAGGTATGAGCCTACAAAATTAACATTCAAAAGTCAGTGGCATTCCTCTATGCAAACACTAAGAAGAAGTTGAAATCTGGAAATCAATTCCTTTTACTATAGCAACAAAAGCAATAAAATATCTAGGAGTGGGAGTTGGGCTGTAGTGCAGCGGATTAAGCGCAGGTGGCGTTAAGCTCAAGGACCGGCGTCAGGATCCCGGTTCGAGCCCCCGGCTCCCCACCTGCAGGTAGGTCCCTTCACAGGCAGTGAAGCAGGTCTGCAGGTGTCTGTCTTTCTCTCCCCCTCTCTGTCTTCCCCTCCTCTCTCCATTTCTCTCTGTCCTATCCAACAACAATGACATCAATAATAACTACAACAATAAAACAACAAGGGCAACAAAAGGGAATAAATAAATAAAATTAAAAAAAATATATATCTAGGAGTAAACCTAACCAAAGAAGTGAAAGAATTGTATACTGAAAATTATGAGTCACTACTCAAGGAAATTGAAAAAGACACAAAGAAGTGGAAATTTATTCCATGTTCATGGGTTTGAAGAATTAACATCATCAAAATGAATATACTACCCAGAGCCATATACAAATTTAATTCTATCCCCATCAAGATCCCAACCACATTTTTTAGGAGAATAGAACAAATGCTACAAATGTTTATCTGGAACCAGAAAGGACCTAGAATTGCCAAAACAATCTTGAGAAGAAAAACAGAACTGGGGGCATCACACTCCCAGATCTCACATTTTATTATAGGGCCATTGTCATCAAAACTGCTTGGTACTGGAATATGAATAGACATACTGACCAGTGGAATAGAATTGAGAGCCTAGAAGTAAGCTCCCAAACCTATGGACAACTAATCTTTGACAAAGGTGCCCAGACTATTAAATGGGGTAAGCAGAGTCTCTTCAACAAGTGGTGTTAGAAAAAATGGGTTGAAACATGCAGAGGAATGAAACTGAACCACTATATTTTACCAAAAGCAAAAGTAAATTCCAAGTGGATCAGATACTTAGAGGAAAACATTGACAGAACTCTTTTCCGCATAAATTTTAAAGACATCTTCAATGAAATGAACCCAATTACAAAGAAGACTAAGACAAGCATAAACCTATGGGACTACATCAAATTAATAAGCTTCTGCATAGCAAAAGAAACCACTACCCAAACCAAGAGACCCCTCACAGAATGGGAGATCTTTATATGCCAAACATCAGACAAGATTTTAATATGCAAAATATATAAAGAGTTTGCCAAACTCAACAACAAGAAAACAACCCCATCCAAAAATGGAGAGAGGACATGGACAGTATATTCACCACAGAAGAGATCCAAAAGTCTGAGAAACACATGAAGAAATGTTCCAAGTCTTTTATTATCAGAGAAATGCAAATAAAGACAACAATAAGATACCACTTCACTCCTGTGAGAATGTCATACATCAGAAAAGGTAACAGCAGCAAATGCTGGAGAGGTTGTGGGGTCAAAGGAACCCTCCTGCACTGCTGGTGGGAATGTAAATTGGTCTAACCTCTGTGGAAAACAGTCTGGAGAAATTTTAGAAGGCTAGAAATGGACCTACCCTACGATCCTGCAATTCCTCTGTTGGGGATATATCCTAAGGAACCGAACACACCCATCCAAAAAGATTTGTGTACACATATGTTCTTAGCAGCACTATTCGTAATAGCCAAAACCTGGAAGCAATCCAGGTGTCCAACAAAAGATGAGTGGCTGAGCAAGTTGTGGTATATATATACACAATGGAATACTACACAGCTATAAAAGTGGTGACTTCACCATTTTCAGCAGATTTTGGATGTACCTTGAAAAATTCATGTTAAGTGAAGTAAGTCAGAAACAGAAGGATGAATATGGGATGATCTCACTCTCAAGCAGAAGTTGAAAAACAAGATCAGAAGAGTAAACACAAGTAGAACCTGAACAGGAATTTGCGTATTGCACCAAAGTAACAGACTTTGGGGCTGGGGGGGAGGAGAATACAGATCCAGAAAGGATGACAGAGTACCTAGTGGGGGTTGTATTGTTATATGGAAAACTGGGAAATGTTATGCATGTACAAACTTGTATTTACTGTTGAATGTAAATCATTAATTTCCCAATAAAGAAATTAGAAAAAAGAAAACTGAAAAATGCTATGCATGTATAAGCTATTGTATTTATTGTGGACTGTAAAACAGTAATCCCCCAATAAAGGAAAAAATGTTAAAAAAAGAATTTATACAAATATATAATTACATGCAATGAGTATATCACGTAGGCTCAGCTTCTATAGTAATATAAATAATAGAATTAAAATTAAGAGCTTAAGAAGTATATCATTTTGCAAAAATTAATTTGAGGCTGATCATAGACCTCATCATAAAGCCCAAATCACAAAATTTCTAGAAGAAAAATGACAGACTATCTTCATAACATTGAGACATCTGTATTAGACAGCACAAAAAAATCATTAAATAGAAATAAGTGGTATATTAAACTTAATTAAATTGTAATCTTTTTTAATCAAGAAACATTTAAGAAAATGAAAAAGTGAGTCAGACTAGGAGAAAATATTCGATTTATTTTTATCTTTGTATTTTTAGTTTTTATTAGTGATTTAATATTGATTTATAAAATTACGAGATAATGGGGGTATAATTCCACACTGTACCCGCTACCAGAGTTCTGTGTCCCCATTCCCTCCATTGGAAACTTCAGTAGTTCTCCCAGGTCCACAGGGAGAACTACTGAAGGTTGACTATTATTATATATTATATATATTAATATATATTATTATATGGGTTGACTATTATTATATGGGTTGACTATTATTTCTATAACTGTCTATATTAATAGATATTTGCCCATTTCCCCCTACAGTTCTGTCTTCTTTTCCTTTCTAAGTCACACCTACACTTATTACTACGTCCATATGTCCTCCCTTTTTCCTCTTCTCTCTTTGGGTCCTGATAGAGTTGGAGTTCAGAGCCTACTGGGCATCTTTCCCCTATCATTTCTCCCCCTCTGGGCGTATGGACCAAGATTCTTTATGGGGTACAGAAGGTGGGGGTTTTGGCTTCTGTAATTGCTTCTCCTCTGGACATGGGTGTTGGCGGGTGGATCCATACCCCTAGTCTTTTTCTGTTCACTTTATATAACTAAAAAAGGGAGTTACAGTTGGAATATACAAAGACCTCCTACAAATCAATCATTAAAAATATGACGAATCTAGCATATTAATAAGCAAGAGACTCCTGCAAACACTCAATGTTCATTTCACACATGAAAATGTAAGCTTTTAAAAAGGTTCCCAGTATTCTCAAGTGTCTTAGGAATGCAGGCTGGACCTACAGTAGACAGAACTCTTTCATACTCAACTGGAATCTAATGTTGAAAAGACTTGTAAATTTTTTTGCTTCTTTCTTTCTAGTTTTATTTATGTCTGTATTATCAGATGTAGACTGAAAGAAATTGAGTTAGAAGATAGCAAAAAGAGAGCTGCTAAGCTGCTTGAAAACATCACCGACTTGTTTAGTCAGGCTTACTGGTGATGCTATTTCTGACATGCCGGTGATTGAGACAATCTCGGCCCTGAAAGGTTTGACTCCAACAGTGGGATGCTCTCTAGACAGATCTTCCAGATAGGCAAGTTATTCGTACCACAGATACTGAAAAGACGAGCAGATATACCCCCCAGGACTAGAGGAAGCAATCAATGACCTGGTGAAGGACAAGCTTTCCCGAGCTTTTGTCAGGCCTTCAGGTGTAGAAGATGTAGTTCAAGTATATGCAGAAGGCAGACTCACAGGAAAGTGCTGGCAGCCTTGCACATGAAGTGAACTTGGCAACATTTCAGTTGACTGGAGGAATTGGAGAAGTGCCTCAGCCAGGTTTCTGAAGACAAAAAGAAGATAAGAGAGGGAGAGAGATAGAGAGACACCTGGAGCCCAGCTTCACCACTCATGAAGCTCTCCTTTTGAAGGTGGGAACTAGGGGCTTGAACCTGGTTCCTTGCACATTCTCATGTGCATTTAACCAGGTGTGTCACCGGCTGGACCTGACTTGTAACTCTTAACCATCATGAATATAAAGCTGCTTGAACCCTCATGTATTGCTGATAAGAACACAGTGACTTTGGAATTCACAGTGGAGTAAAAGTTGAACATAAATCTTATTTCTTTCTGTCCTCATATAATTAACTAGAACCTCCACTATTATGGGAGATAGGAGGGATGGTTATGGCTGTCTTAGAGGGTTCTGGATCTTAATGAAATACACCTACACATGGAATTTTGAAAGTATATATTTAGCTTTGCCAATTTCAAGGTGTTCCCTTTTAATATTTAAAAAAATGTACTGTATTTTTTGGATAGAGATAGAAATCAAGAGGAAAGGGGGAGAGAGACAGAGATGCACCTGCAGCCTCGCTTCACTACTCAAGAAGCTTTCCCCACAGTTGGGGACCAATGGCTTGAACCCAAGTCCTTGCTCATGATAATATGTTGGTATGCATGAGACCCCTTCTGTTTCATTTGGTTTAAATCCCCCCTGCTTAACACTATTCTATTTACATAACCACTTCATTCTATTTACATAACCGCTGTTAACAAGCACCACCCTCCCTCCAGGGCATTGGTTCAATCCCCACTGTTTCATGATATGTTTTTGCTCTGGCCCCTCTCCTTGTCACACTCTGATTTTCACCAGTCACTTTTCTCTCCACCCTCTCTATGTCACATCCTGTTTCCACCCTACTTGGCAAGTATATATAAAGACAGCATTGTGAGTTTTAGGGTACTTGAGTTTAGCTTAGCTCAGCTTAGATTGTGTTGCGTCCTGCATGAATAAAGAGATACTGCCTACAGCTCAACCATGAGTCCCTGGTCGTCTGTTACCCGCCCGTGAAGCCAGCCCGGCGAAAACAACATAGCCCGGCGAAAGCAACAATAATACATATGCTTTAAGCATATGCATCACTGCCCACCCCCACCCCCAATCTTTTCTGATATCTATATAACTTTTTATCATTTGGAATTGAATAACTTCTTATTGTCCTCATTTACTGAGTGAATGTAGAGCATTCTATATCAAAGTAATCAGAGGGTTTTTGTTTCCTACCATCTGCCTGAATTCAGTTTTGCTTACATTCCTGAAGTAATCCCTACTTGACCATAACATATTGTTATTATAAACAGTGGAATTCCATTCAGCCAGCTAGTACTTTATTTGTGATGTTCTTATGTGTTTGTAAGTGAAATATGAAGGTACTTGAAGGAAAAAAATAAGCTTTATTATTTGAGTTGGCAGTTTTATGTACTTAGAGCAACTATCAGATCAGCATAAAGTGAGAGAGATTGGCAGTGCTAAATTGAAATTATAAAATTATGCCCAAGCCATTACAGGAGTCATCTAGAAAATATAGTGATTCTATTTATGGTAATATTTTAAGTCTTCTGGAATTAACTACAAATAAATGAATAAGACCTTAATAGGGGATTTCTTTGCATTCTAATGAAGAGCCAGAAGAATTTTTAAAAAAAGGCATTTCTAGATTCTTTGATTGGACAAGCTAATACAGGTGTCTGTTTTCTCCCAGTTAGGCCATTAATCCACAATGGCCCATGGAGATGACAGTTGGAACTATTGAGGAATGTGATGAACCTGTTCTAAATTGTGTTGGCAACTTGCTTAATGCATCATTCATTGATGAGGAGACAACTCCAGGAGGGAGCTGGCCCTGTAAGAAGTGACTTCTGCGCTACAGCCAGAGAATGCCATGGTCTCAAGCACACAAAGAAGACGTACAGACCAAGAGATATGGCTGGAGAAGCTAGAGTCGTACTCACTTTCCAGGCACTAAGATCCTCCCTTCAGGGCCTTCTCTGATCTCTGACCTCCACTGTTCCAGGAGACCATTTTTCCCCCTTTTGTTGCCCTTGTTGTTTTATCATTGTTGTGGCTTTTATTATTGTTGTTGCTGCTGTCGTTGGATAGGACAGAGAGAAGTTGAGAGAGGAGGGGAAGACAGAGAGGGGGAGAGAAAGATAGACACCTGCAGACGTGCTTCACCGCCTATGAGGCAACTCCCCTGAGGTAGGGAGCCAGGGGCTCGAACCGGGATCCTTACGCTGGTCCTTGCGCTCTCTTCCTGTCTTCTGAGAGAACCTCCAGCCTCATGGTTACTCCTCGGGACCTGAGAGAGTCAGTACCTGAGGCCAGAGCTCTCACTGTTGGAGGACACTGATGGCTAGCAGAAATGGATGGAATTTCTGCATGGGAGTCAGTGCTTGAAGGAATGATGCCATTTTGTAAGCAAAGGGCTTTGCACTCAAGCCCAGCCATTAGCAAATGGTGGGGACAGTATTAGACTGTCAGAACAGTGGGATTCAAGTTTCCTCTTAGCCACTTAAGGTGTGTGACCTTAGAGATATAATTCCACCACCCCAAGCATCGATTTCTCCTGACTTGAAATGCAGGTTGACCTCTTTCACAAGCTCATCTTAAGAATTAAATGGTAGGGCACCAAAGTAAAAACCCTGTGGTGAGGGGTAGACATGCAGCTTTCTGGGCCAGTGGGGGGTGAGAGTGGGTGGGAGGGATGGGTCACAGTCTTTTGGTGGTGGGAATGGTGTTTATGTACACTCCTAGCAAAATGTAGACATAAATCAGTAGTTAATATGAGAGGGGGAAAATCAATTGTATGTCTCAAAGTTTTTCAAAACACAAACTGAATCTTTTTAATATATAGGCTGTGTATTTGATATGCGGACTCTCTCAAAAGCCTAGACCAAGTAGATTAGAAGCATCCAATAGCACAGCTATATACAAGATACTGGATGCTGTACACCAAACCATAACAAAAGGACTTTTCAAAGTTAACCCAATTACCAAATAATGTGATGATAACATTAACTATCGATTGTCTTTTTTAACCCTAAGACAGCAGGAACCTCACATCTCCACTATAGAGCCCCTACTTCCCCCAGTCCTGGAACCCTTGGATAGGGCCCACTTTCCCATATGCCTCTCCCAATCCATATCAAATAATATTGCATCCACCGATCACAACCTAACCAACGCAACGATTGCCACCTCAACATGTTTCACCTCAGACTGTGTCCAGAGACTTCACGTGTGGAATGACAACCCTTCAGCTTCATTACTCGGGTGAGACCTTTCCTTTTATAGTACACTCTAATTTCATCTCAGGTGGTTCACTTTCTAACAAAGTCCCAAAATCTAGATATACACCAGTTTCTGTGAGAGAGAGCTTATGTTCACATGTATCCATAAACTACCGCAAAATATATACCTGAAAGCAGAAGTACACTAGAGTTTGCAGTGACAAACTCCCTAACACTTCCTCTCCACTATTCCAACCTTTGGGTCCATGATTGCTCAACAATTTGTTTGGCTTCGTATGTTAACTCTCTTTTCAATCACCACTTTCCAGATGGCACCAGGATGCTGGCTAGGCTTCCCTGGATTGAAGACTCCACCAATGTGTCCTGGAGCGCAGCTTCCCCAGAGACACACCCTACTAGGGAAAGAGAAAGGCAGACTGGGAGTATGGACCGACCAGTCAACGCCCATGTTCAGCGAGGAAGCAATTACAGAAGCCAGACCTTCCACCTTCTGCAACCCTCAATGACCCTGGGTCCATGCTCCCAGAGGGATAGAGAATGGGAAAGCTATCAGGGGAGGGGTGGGTTATGGAGATTGGGTGGTGGGAATTGTGTGGAGTTGTACCCCTCCTACCCTATGGTTTTGTTAATTAATCCTTTCTTAAATAAAAAAAATTCAAAAAAAAAAAAGAATTAAATGGAGGGGCTGAGGTGAGGCACATGCTTTGCCGTATGAGTGACCAGGGTTGAAGTCTCAACATTACGGTGCTGGAGGAGTCCCAGCACTCTGGTGTCTCCCCCCAACCCCAGGCTCTCTGAATGAAAACATTCAGTCCAAGAGCAGTGAAATTCTGCTTGTGCAAGATCCTCCAATAAAAGGGGGGGAGAGAGAGACAAATGGAGGAAAGCATTAAGACACTCTTGATGTAGTAATAAAAATCTCTTCTTATAGGAAATGTATGTCACTTGTCCAGGGAATTTGTTAGTCATTGCTTTTGACATTTCTCTTTCTTTCTTTCTTTTTTTTTTTTTTTGCTGGAAGGTTCTGGAATGTGCTAAAATAATGCCCAAATCGAGCATAATCCACCTGCTTGGGAGGGGGGTTTGACCATCGCCAAATTCCTATTGTGAATCGACATGGGTTCTTCAGGATTTCAAGAAAAACATGTCCTTGTCTCTTTCATTCATGGCTCCTCTGCTCTTGGTGAACTCATCCTGGGCAGCAATTTATATGCAAGTATGGTGCTGTGAGATAAAGGAGATAAAAAATAGATCTGTGGTGTGTGTGTGTGTGTGTGTGTGTGTGTGTGTGTGTGTTTGTGTGTGTGTGTGTGTGTGATAGGATGTGGAGGGAGAGGAGCAAGGCAGAGTGTCCCAGCACAGAGGTTAAGGACACAGACCCCCTCTCCTCACCCCCCAGCCTGGCTGGCAGGGGGAGCAGCCATCCAGGGAGTTCCACTATGAATGGGTGGGCGTACTGGTGTCAGCTAACACAGAGGAGGAAGCTAGTCCCTGAGAGGACTGCAGACTCTGGGAGCTAGAGAGTAGCCTTTTGATGTTAAAAGTAGGTCAAACCCAGCTATAGCTATGACCAAGAGATCCAAAGGAGTGCAGGGAAGAAGGGAGCTCACTGATTCTCTGAAAGTGTATTTCAGCACCGTGTCCATCAGGTAGGAGGCGCACAGAAACTGTTGGTTAAACTCTCAGGTAAAGCTGAATCTTTAGGAGAATGTCACTCACTCCTTAGAATCTGCAAAGATGGGAGTCGGGCTGTAGCGCAGCGGGTTAAGTGCAGGTGGCGCAAAGCACAAGGACCGGCATAAGGATCCCGGTTCAAACCCCGGCTCCCCACCTGCAGGGGAGTCGCTTCACGGGTGGTGAAGCAGGTCTGCAGGTGTCTATCTTTCTCTCCTCCTCTCTGTCTTCCCCTCCTCTCTCCATTTCTCTCTGTCCTATCCAACAACGACAACAACAATAATAACTACAACAATAAAACAACAAGGGCAACAAAAGGGAATAAATAAATAAATATTTTTAAAAAAGAATCTGCAAAGATTTTCACAGGTTTGAAGCTCCTTCTGGCCCCCACACTTTCTTCAGGCTAGACTTTATGTCTGTCTAGATTGGTGTGGAATTCCCTTGGCTTTCTTCCTTGAAGTCTTGAGCCTTGGTCAAATCCCCTGTCAGATCTACTGTTTGAGGTGGGGGGATGGGGGTGTGGGGAGAGATTGATGTGGACAGCATCCAGACTGGTTTTTTTTTTTTAAGGTCTTTCTATTTGTTTATTTATTAGATAGACAGAGACAGAGAGAAATTGAGAGGGGAAGGGAAGAGAGACAGAGAGACACCTGCAGCCCTGCTTCACCACTCGTGAAGCTTTCCCCCTGTAGGTGGGGACTAGGGGCTTGAACCTGGGTCCTTGCTCACTGTAATGTGAGCACTTAACCAGGTCCACCACCACCTGACTATTTCTAGGCAGACTCTTTATGCTGAGCAAGTGTAGGCCTGAGACACTGTAACCACCAGGCTATTTTCATGCCCACTGAGGACACCTCACTTCGGAGTCATCACATGCCGGATGGCACGAAGCCACTGACAGTGCAGACCTTTCACCTCAATGTCTAGTCTGAAGATTTATCACTTTTGACTAGACAGAAAATCAGCCCGGGGTGGGGGTGGTGATCTGCCTATTTGATGAGCTCAATTTGACAAATTGAGAACTGACAGACCATAGTTAAAAGTCATCGTCAAAGGTAGAGTCTCTGGGATGGGAGTCAATTGGCAGAGCAGGAACACATTATCTTTTTATCTTCCTTCAGACAACTGGCAAATGAGAAGACTATTATCCGTCTCACTCGGTCACTTCCCATGTTAATAGGAATCCCTCTGGCCTTCTGCAGCACACTTGGGTGGCAATCTGACTTTCCATCTTTATGGGGTTTTTTCATGTGGAAAGCTTAAGAGGATTCATCAGTACAGCCAGAACATTTTTTAGCTGAGAGTCCTACTCTGTTCATCCTTAGAAATAAAAAGCAGGGGGTTTGGATGGTAACACAGTGGGTTAAATGCAGGTGCCGCAAAGCACAAGGACCCGCATAAGGTTCCCGGTTCAAGACCCCGGCTCCCTACCTGCTGGGGTGTCGCTTCACAGGTGGTGAAGCAGGTCTGCAGGTGTCTATCTTTCTCTCCCTTTCTCTGTCTTCCCCTCCTCTCTCCATTTCTCTCTGTCCTATCCAACAAGGAACAACATCAACAATAACAATAATAACACAACAAGGCTACAACAAGGGCAACAAAAGCGAAAAAGAAATAAAAACCCAGGGGCCAGGCAGTGGTGCACCCAGCTGAGCACATACATTACCATGCACAAGAACCTGGGTTCAAGACCCCACTCCTCACCTGCAGAGGCAAAGCCTTCCTTATGAGTGGTAAAGTTGGTTTGCAGGTGTCTCTTTTTCCTTTCTGCTTAGTCCCCCTAACCCCTCTCAATATATCTCTGTCCTATTTCATGAAAAAGAAAGGAAAGTAAAAAGAAATAAAAAGAATAAAAAAAGAAAAAGAAAGGAGTTGGGCTATAGTGCAGCAGGTTAAGCGCAGGTGGTGCAAAGCACAAGGACCAGTATAAGCCCCGGCTCCCCACCTGCAGGGGAGTCGCTTCACAAGCGATGAAGCAGGTCTGCAGGTGTCTATCTTTTCTCCCCCTCTCTGTCTTCCCTCCTCTCTCCATTTCTCTCTGTCCTATCCAACAACAACAACAATAATAATAATAACTACAACAATAAAACAACAAGGACAACAAAAGGGAATAAATAAATAAAATAAATATTAAAAATTAAAAAAAGAAAATGAAAAAGTCACTGGGAGCAGTGCCCGAACCAAGCCCCAGTGATGACTGTGGTAGAACTAGGGAACATGTTTAAGTGAGACAAGCCAGAAAGAAAAGGATGAATATGGAATGATCTCATGGGCAGAACTTAAGAAACAAGAACAGAAAAGGAAAACACAAAATAAAACTTGTACTGGGTGTGGTGTGTTGCACCAAGGCAAAGGATTCAGGAAAAGGAGGACAGAGAGAGAGGACTGGGGGGAAGAGGGGCTTTCAGGTCCTGACACAGGACGATGGTCCTAATTCGAGAGTGACCGTATTCTGCAGATCCCTATCTTGGCAAGATGTGAAATTCTTTTTTTTTAATTTATTTATTTATAAAATGGAAATACTGACAAGATCATAGGGTAAGAGGGGTACAATTCCCACCACCAGAACTCCATATCCCACCCCCTCCCCTGATAGCTTTCCTATTCTTTAGCCCCATGGGAGTATGGATCCAGGGTCATTATGGGGTGCAGAAGGTGGAAGGCCTGGCTTCTGTCATTGCTTCCCTGCTAAATATGGGCTTTGGCAGGTCGATCCATACTCCCAGCCTGTCTCTCTTTTTCCCTAGTGGGGCAGGGCTCTGAGGATGCAGAGCTCCAGGACACATCGGTAGAGTCATCTTCCCTGAGGGAAGTTCAGCTGGCATAATGGTAGCATTATTTTTTTTATTTATTAAAAAGGAAACACTGACAAAAAAAAGCATAGGATAAGAAGGATACAACTCCACCCAATTCCTACCACCAGAACTCCCTATCCCATCCTCTCCCCTCCCCTGATAGCTCTAGCCTATTCTTTATCCTTCTGGGAGTATGGACCCAGGGTCATTATGGAGTGCAGAAGGTGGAAGGTCTGGCTTCTGTAATTGCTTCCCCACTGAACATGGGTATTTGTCTATTCATAATCCCAGCCTGTCTCTCTCTTTCCCTAGTGGGGTGGGGCCCTGCACACATGTGCCAACAACTGTACTGTAAACAATTAATTTCCCAATTAAAAAAAAAGAGAAAGAAAAAAAATGAAAGGAAGGGAGCTGGGGAGGAGTTTGTATAGGAACTGGTGTGATGATAGTTGAAAATGTCCTGTCTACCTGTAGATTCTTGTCCTGGTCTTGCTGTCTTAGCTGAATGAGGGATTCCATGGGTGGTGTATCAGGGGTAGGTATAACATAATGGTTATGCAAACAGACTGTCATGTCTGAGGCTTTGAAGTCCCAGGTTCAGTCCCCTACACCACCATAAACCAGTGCTGATCAGTGCTCTGGTGAAAACAAACAAACAGACAAACAAAACCATATCCATGGGTGGTGTATCATTTAACTTAATGGAATTAGTTTATTTTAATGATTTTATTTGGGGTAATGGTTTAGAGTACAGTCTCTCATCTCCCCATGAGAGGGGTCTGCAAAATACTTTCACTCCCAACCTGGAGCCCTTTACACTGTCCTCCAGCGGAACTCCAATACCCTCTCCACACCTGGCTCTTCTCCCCCGGAGTCCTTTGCTTTGCTGCAATACTCCACATCCTGTACAAGTCTCACCTTAAATTTACTTCACAGGTGAACCTAGAGACCTTGATCACTATGTGCCGCAGTGTTCTGAGTAAGTTACACTTAGTAATCAATCCACACTGGTGAGATGCATGGGTAGAGAAGGAAGCGATCGCTAAGATGTCCTTGGCAGCTTGGTAGCAGTGACCTGAACTACCTGTTGAGCTTCTCTGAGGGGTGACCCACACCAGCAGACACTACTTATTAATTTGGGGAGAACTTCAGTGCTTTGCCATCTGATTTCTCTTTCAGTCACAAAACCAAAATGGCTAATACAAATGATCAATCTTGTCTGCTTAGTCTCCTTTGGTCGAGACAATGAGTCTCTCCATTTTGGAAGTCTGAGATGTTTATCTTGTTTTAGTTCTCTTCCTGCCCTACACATTACACTTAAACACAAAACCCAAGGCTTGGCTAAGGAATAGGAGCCCTTTCAGATTTTATAGGCGTCTTCAATAATATAAATCCAACTGCAAGGAAGACAAAATAAAAAATAAACCCATAGGATTACATCAAATTAAAAAGCTTCTGTACAGCAAAAGAAACCACTACCCAATTTTTTTCTCATAAACTAGAAATAAAAAACCAACCATGAAAAATCACCTGAAAATTCAACTCAATACAACTACAATCTCTCTAGAAACCCACTAAGCTACAGTGAGTGATCGAGTGAAAAATCTACATATAGTTAAAAAGCCCTCAGGGCTTGCAAGGAAAATAAATCATAGCCAAATTCCCCTAGCATAACAAGGGAGCGCCAGCTGCGTACCGCAGGGATTGACGTGAAGCAAAATAAATAAATAGATAAATAAATCAGGAGCCGGGCGGGTACCGCAGCGGGTTAAGCGCACGTAGCGCAAAGCGCAAAGACTGGTGTAAGGTTCCCGGTTCGAGCCTCTGGCTCCCCACCTGCCTCATCTCTCTCTCCCGAGAAGCTAGCCCGGCAAAGCAAGAAGCAAATAAGAATAAAGAGAACATCCAAAAAGTAATTGTTGCACTATCACAGGAGTGAAGAAAGTTTCTGAGGGGAATATTATTAGAAATGGGTGGGGGGAGTCGGGCAGTAGCGCAGTGGGTTAAGCACACGTAGCACGAAGCGCAAGGACCTGTGTAAGGATCCAGGTTTGAAACCCCCGCTTCCCACCTAGAGGGGAGTCGCTTCACAGGTGGTGAAGCAGGTCTGCAGGTGTCTATCTTTCTCTCCCCCTCTCTGTCTTCCCCTCCTCTCCATTTCTCTCTGTCCTAGCCAACAATGACAACAACAATAACTACAACAAGAAAAACAACAAGGGCAACAAACGGGAATAAATAAATAAATATTTTAAAATAAAGAAATGAGGAAACAACAGATGGAACTATGAAACAAAACACAATCTTGAGGTAATTACTAATATTCCATGTTAGTAGGCTGGGAGAATTAAAATCTTCAAAGTGAATGTTCTACCTAGATCCATATACAAATTTAATGCAATCCCCAACAATGTTCTACTTAATTTTTTTAGGAGGATAGACCAAAAGCTACAAATGTTTATCTGGAAGCAGAAAACACCTAGAATCACCAAAAAAAAAGAATAGAACTGGGGGCATCATGCTCCCAGACCTCAAACTATATTACAGGGCCATTGTAATAAAAACTGCTTAGCGCTGGAACAAAAATAGACACACTGAACAGTATTATAGAACTGAGAGACCAGAAACAAGCCCCCTATACCTTTGATCATCTAATTTTTTACAAAAGTGACCCAAACTATTTAATGGAGACTTTCTTCAACAAACAGTGTTGGAAAAATTGGGTTGAAACATGCAGATGATTGAAACTGAACCACTACATTTCACCACACACAAAAGTAAGATCCAGATGGATCAAGGATTTTGACATTAGATCAGAAACTATCAAATACTTAGAGAAAAATACTGGCAGCACTTTTTTCCATCTAAATTTTATAGGCATCTTCACAGACACAAATCCAATTGCAAGGAAGACAAAATAAAAATAAATAAATAAACCCATGGGATTGCATCAAATTTAAAAGCTTCTGTAGAGCAAAAGAAACTACTACCCAAACAAAGAAACTCCTTACAGAATGGGAGAGGAATTTTACATGCCATACATCAGACAAAAGACTAATAACCAAAACACAGAAGGACCTCATAAAACTCATCATCAGCAGCAGCAACAATAACAATGACCCTATCCTAAAATAGGAACACGATATGAGCAGTATATTCACTAAAGAAGAGATCCAAAAAGCCAACAGACATTAAAAGAAATGCTCCAAGTCATTGATTGCCAGAGAAATACAAGTAACGACAACAATGGGATACCGTATCATCCCTGTAAAAATGTTATATATCAGAAATGACTATAACAACAATGCTGGAGAGGTTGTGAGGGCAAAGGAACCCTTCTGCTTGGCTGGTAGGAATGTAAATTGGTCCAATTTCTATGGAAAGCAGTCTGGAGACTCTCAGAAGGCTAAAAATGGATCTACCCAATGACCTCGAAATTTCTTTCCTGGGGACATATCCTGAGGAAACAAACACAACCATGCAAAAGGATTTGTGTATACTTGTTTTCATAGCAGCACAGTTTGTAATAACAACCCAAATGCCCAACAACAGATGAGTGGCTGAGTACGTTGGAGTATACACACACAGGAAATACTACTCAGCTATTAAGGATAATGAAAGCACCTTCTGACCCCATCTTGGGTGGAACTTGAAGGAATTATGTTGAATGAGATAAGCCAGAAAGAGAAGGGTAAATAGGGTACGATCTCACTTATACACACAAACTGAGAAATAAGAACAGCAAGGAGAAACACAATGTAGTACTTACTTAGAGTGGGTTAGGTGTATTGCACCCAAATAAAAGACTGGTGGGAAGGGGGTTTCAGATTCACCACATAGGGGTTGGGGTGAGGAACAGGCACCTTACAGTTCCATCAGCACACAGTTCCATCAGCACACAGGAATTCCCGCATGTTCTCTCTTGATGTTCTCAGCCTCACGAATTCTACCATTTTGAGTATATTATGCAAATAGGATGATAAGTATGCAACTCTGGGGACTGATTTTTTTTTTTAAGTTTATTAGTGGGAGCCAGGCTGTGGCACAGTGGGTTAAGTGCAGGTGGCACAAAGCGTAAGGACTGGCAGAGGGATCCCAGTTCAAGCCCCCGGCTCCCCACCTGCAGGGGAGTCGTTTCACAAGTGGTGAAGCAGGTCTGCAGGTGTCTGTCTTTCTCTCCCCCTCTCTGTCTTCCCCTCCTCTCTCCACTTCTCTCTGTCCTATCTAACAACAATATGACAGCAATAACAACAATAATAATAACAATGATAAACAACAATGGCAACAAAATGGAAAAAATAAATAAATTTTTAAAAAAGAATAAAAAGTTTATTAGTGATTCAGTAATGATAAACTAGATTGTAGGATAATAGGGGTACAATTCCATACAGTTCCCACCACTAGAGTTTTTATCCCATCCCCTCCATTGGAAGCTTCCCTATTCCTTATCCCTCTGGGAGTATGGACCAAAATTCTTTATGGGGTGCAGAAGGTGGAAGGTCTGGCTTCTGTAATTGCTTCTCTGCTGAACATGGGTGTTGACAGATTGTCCCATACCTCTAGTCTGTTTCTATCTTTCCATTGATATACCCTAGGGCCCATATCTATTCCGATTTAATGCAGGAGCCTGTGTAACCTCTGAGTTGGGACTCATTCTTTACTAAGCACAATGCTGTTGTGAATCATCAAATTGTCATCTGTAGTTTCTCCTTCTCTTTCTCCTCCTTCTTCTTCTCCTCTGCCTCCTCTTTAAATCACTACCACATCCCATTATAAGGATGTGCTAGAATCTGTTTAACTCTTTGCATTTGGGTAGTTTCTAGTTTTGGTTATTATATATACAGCCCTATGAACATTCATATACAAGGCACACGTGTGTGTGTGTGTGTGTGTGTGTGTGTGTGTGTGTGTGTGTGTGTTAATATTTCATTTCCCTGGGGAAAATGCCTCCACATAGGATCTCTGAATCATATTGTAAATGCATGTTTAGTATGTATTTATTTTTATGAAATCCAGGGGCCAGGACAATAGAGCACTACTCTGGCATAAGCATTAGTGCCAGGGACTGAAGCTAGAACTTCATATATGTAAGTCCTGTGCTCTGCCCGCTGAACCACATCCCCAACTTTTGAAACTATCCTCCCGTCCACATTCCAGTGGATACATAGATGTGAACAAAGTTTGTGCTGAAGGAAACCATTTGGAGGCAAGAGGAAAGAATAGCATTGCCTCTGGTATCTTTCTGCTTTGATTAACTTTTCTTTTTGCATTTTAAAATTTTTATTTATAAAATAAAAATATCGACAAGACCAGAGGTGTTGAGGTCTTGATGAGGACCTCAGTTCTCAGTCCGACCGAGTCAGCTGACCCACTCTGTTGCACACCAGAGGAAGGGGCTGAAGGGTTCTGACCAAGGGTAGCAGGGGTGAGTATGAGCTGGGGGTCTGTCCCTGTGGGTTACTGCAAGAGATGAAGCCAAGGATCACCCCACGATGCTATTTGCCTATGAATAGCGCATTTATTGCATGGCAAGCAAGGGTTTTTATAGGTTGGGGTATGGGGAAGAACAGGGCGGCTATGGCCTACCCTTATAAGGTCAGGAATGTTAAGGGATACCTTACATGGTCAAGACAGCAGAGGGTAGAGAAATGATGAGGGTCTTCCCAGTAACCATTGGGTAAGTGGCCAAGCTAGTTTGGAGAATGAGGAAGGGAAATGTCCAGCTAGCACAGAGGGGATGTGGGCCCCTGCACGAAAGAGACTCATAGGAGGGCTGGGACCCCTTCGGCAGGTTCTCTCTTGCTCAACCCACAGAGGTGAAAAACCCCTGGGGAGACTGACAGAAGGCCTTTACCTCCCAGGCATCCAGGGGTTCCCCGCCCCCAGATGGCCCACACTACACTCAACCTCAGCTTATGCAACACCCCACACATAGGGATAAGAGGGGTACAATTCCACACAATCCCCACCACCAGACTTCTGTATCCCATCCCCTCCCTTGAAAGCTTTCCTATTCTTTATCTCTCTGGGAGTATGGACCCAGGATCATTATGGGGTGAGTAAGGTGGAAGGTCTGGTTTCTATAATTGCTTCTCCACTAGACATGGGCATTGGCATTTTGATCTATCCTCCCAGCCTGTCTCTCTCTTTCCTTAGTGGGGCAGGGCTCTGGGAAGGTGGGTTTCCAGGGTACAGTGGTGAGATTGTCTGGCCAGGAAAGTCAGGTTGGTGTCATGGTAGCGTCTGCAACTTAGTGGCTGAAAAGCATTCAGATACAAAGCGGAACAGATTGTTTAATAATCAGGAAGCTAAAGGTAAGAATATTGCAGATGAGATTTGTGGTCCCCATTTTGCAAAAAGCTAGGAAGCCTATTTGAGGTATATTTCAAGGGACCCATGACTTTACTAATTTTTGCCTGAACCCGACAGCTAACATGCAGCTAGTATCTGGGGAGATGGTTTCAGAGTTGGAAATAGGACTAGGAAGCTGGATCAGGGAAGAGAATACCTCCCAAATGTGGGAAAAGTATATAAATGCCATTAACTGTACCCCATCAATCTGATCTGGGGCCCATATTCAATACAGGAGCCTGTGTAACCTGCCTTCCTGTATGTCTGAGCTCGCATTCTGTGGTCAAAGCTAGAAATATTCTGTTTTTTTTCCTTGCATCCAGAGTTATCACTAGGGCTCGGTGCCTGTGCCATGAATCCACTGCTCCTGGAGGCTATTTTTTTCCCTTTTGTTGCCCTTGTTGTTTTATCATTGTTGTAGTTATTGTTATTGATGTCATTGTTGTTGGATAGGACAGAGAAAAATCGAAAGAGGAGGGGAAGACAGAGAGAGTGAGAGAAAGGTAGACCGCTTGTGAAGCGACTCCCCTGCAGGTGGGGAGCTGGGGGCTCGAACCGGGATCCTTACACCTAGGCTGCATTCAAATTCCTTGAGTGGCAGAGTATGTTCACCCACCCTCCTTTTGGAGAGTGGGGGAGTCCCTACCACTGTTGTTCCACATTGATAACAAGGTCTTGTAGAGATCCATGGGAGCCAAA
Organism: Erinaceus europaeus; assembly: GCF_950295315.1. Taxonomy (NCBI): domain Eukaryota; kingdom Metazoa; phylum Chordata; class Mammalia; order Eulipotyphla; family Erinaceidae; genus Erinaceus; species Erinaceus europaeus. The sequence goes on from NC_080163.1 coordinate 15,890,821, forward strand.
GAAACCATTACCCAAAGAGACTCCTTACAAAATGGGAGAAGAGCTTTATATGCTATACATCAGACAAGAGGCTAATAGCCAAAATATATAAAGAGCTCACCAAACTTATCAACAATGGCAAAGAAAAAAAATGACCCAATTCAAAAGTAAGGAGAGGATATGAACAGAATAGTCACGACAGAAGAGCTATCCAAAAGGCTAACAAACACATGAAAAAATGGCTCCAGGTCACTGTCAGGGAAATGCAAATAAAGACAATGAGATACCGCTTCACTCCTGTGAGAATGGTGTATATCAACAATACTCATCTCACCATTCACAGTATAGAGTGGAGAGGGCTCAGAAATGAAACTAGCAACTGACTCCTTTCTGTCCCAGACCCACTTGTTGGTTTGGAAGATGCCCCAGTCAGTAGCCTCACCAGTCATATTCATTAAGGAAAAGGTCCTTCCCAGGTTTTTGACAGTAAGAAAACTACTTATTGGAAGACTTTGAGGAAGTGAGGAAATTGAAAACCCAAGCCGTCAGGACCAGGTTTTAAGGGCAGGGAAGACAGCATAATGGTTCTGCAAAAGGCTTTCAGGTCAGAGGCTCTAAGGTCTCCAGTTGCAGGGTGGTGATATTTTCAGAAAGTATGGGTGCTGGGAATCCCCAAACAGTAATGTTTTTTCTCTATAATGTGTTCCCTTGAAACTCTCCTTGGAGCTCACATTCATCAGTGCGTGCTGAGAAATAACAGTGTCGATTCATACAAGTGTTTCCCAGTGGACTTCACAAATGACTTTGCTAATCATGCCGTCACATACAAGCTCACGCTAACTCTTCACCTTGGGCACCTCAGTCCTTTTCTGAGCGGCTTAATGTGTTGCTGATGGAATGAATGTTCTGCCTTGTTAGGAGATGAGGTTGACTCTATCAATAAAACCACTGACTTTCTCTTAATCTCATTTGTTTTGTGTGCTTGTACCTATTAATCACAAGGAAGCCACTTATCTTTCATCGTCTTGGCTTTGATGGATACTTTATGTAATAAGTTCAGACCTTCATCCCTGAGTAATCACTTGGAGGCTCCTACTTATGAGGTTCAATAACTATACAACAGCGATAATGTTGATGTATGTGTCCCGCTTTCTTCCTGTTTTCTCTACTGCATGCACCAAAATGACAGACTGGCTTGCTTCTGTCCTTGCAATTTGCAGTTGCTTATTTAACTTTGACATATAAAGTATGAACACTTGGACTGAACAAGGAGTTCTCATTTGTAAGTTGCATAGTAGGGGTTTGAAGGAGTGCCTGATTTGAAAGAAGAAATTTTAATTCTCCAAGGAGAGAGTATATTCTCTTTGGTTAGAGGTCTAGTATGGTAAATACATAGAATAATCTTTCTTCACAATCTGTGGATTTGCTGCCAGGAAAAAAAAAAGTACCAGAAAAGAAATTGAAGTAGTAGACTGAAAAACTGATTGATGGGCTGCTTAGAAATAAAGAATTGAATACAAAAGAAAATCTCTTGATTGCACTGGACCCGAACTGAAAAAATCGATGAATGCTGGGCAGTGGTGTAGAGATTTTATTGATCTCATTTTGTTAAATAGAATTTCCTCATGGTTTGGGAAGCAAATAGAAATTTCCAAAATTCTATCACTAAATTTATTTTTGAAAATCATGGTCAGGAGAAAATGCTGGAAGTCACATAGTTATACATTTCATAAAATATGTTTCTTGCTTACCTAAGTGTCTTTCTAGTTGACAAAAACTTTATTTTATTTTATTTTTTATATTTATTTCCCCTTTTATTGCCCTTGTTGTTTTTTATTGTTGTTGTAGTTATTATTATTGTTGTTGTTGATGTTGTCATTGTTGGATAGGACAGAGAGAAATGGAGAGAGGAGGGGAAGACAGAGGAGGAGAGAAAGACAGACACCTGCTTCACTGCCTGTGAAGCAACTCCCCTGCAGGTGGCGAGCCAGGGGGCTCTAACCGGGATCCTTAAGCCGGTCCTTGAGCTTGGTGCCACATGCACTTAACCTGCTGTGCTACCACCTGACTCCCCACATTTTTTTATTTGAGTGGCATAAACTCTGCAGTCCTATTTTTTCTGTTTGTGCATTTAACATAGTAGATTTAGATCTTAAAAAAAAAACTATAGGACTGGACTTTAATAAGCATTCTGAGTTTACTTTTACAAATTTAGTTAATATTTTAATTAATTAGTTTTTATCTGTTGCTGGGGTCTCACTGTTTCAATTTGGCTTTTTTAGATAGGAAGAGAGAGAAAGAAAAAGGGCACTGAGACTGCCTCCAATGTGGTAGTTTTCTCACGCAGTGTACAGGGATTCACACCTGGGTCAAGTGCATAGCAAAGCAGGCATCATCATCATCATCATCTCCGGGGTTGTGGCTGGAGCTCAGTGCCAGCACTATGAATCCACTGTTCCTGGTGGACATTTTTTTCCCATTTTATTGGATAAGACGGAGAGAAATGGAGAAGGTAGGGGGATAGAGAGAGGGAGAGAGAAAGAGAAACCCTGCAGACCTGCTTCACCTCTTGTGAAGCTTCCCCCTGTAGGTGGGGAGCTGGCAGCTCAAACTCAAATCCTTGCGTGGGTCTTTGCACTTCATACTTTGTGTGTTTAACTGGGTGCCCCACTCCCGGCCCACAAAAAGCAGCCATTCTACCAGGAGCTACCGCAGACCCTACATTTTATTTTTTATCACATTGCTTTATCTGAACACATATTTTAAATTTAAAAGATGTATAACCAAAAGCTTGTTTCTCACATTTATAAAGGTTTTATTTTCATGTTCTAAAAACTGATCTCACACTCTGGCTTTTGCCCCCTCTCCCTAAGACTTTTGGGATCTAACAGAACTTAATCCTGAAATCATCTCAAAACTCACCTATTACCATGAATTCTATCTCACGAAAACCTTCCTAAGTTTCCATGGTTATGTGTTTCTTCTCAACTTTATCTGTTTGTTTCTCTGCAGCTTTCCTCTTTCCTTTACCTCTTTTCCTTGTCTGGCTTCTTCTCTTCTCTTCTGGGACTGTTGAGGCCAACTCCAGTGGTCTATTACTCCTTCACACCTGTTCTCACGAGAACACTCAATGTTCATCCCAAGGCCCTATGTATACAGCATGGCTTCTCCAACTACAATAACAAAGCTGGATCCAAGAGAGATATAAGGCACAAATGTACTGAAGATGAGTGGGAAGATCACAGCAAAGGAAGTTGGGATAAGAATAGTAAGTTAGGCAGAACATTGCTTGACTGTGAAGAAATAGACCCTTAGCCACTGGAGTTAACTGGTCTACCAGACCAAAAAATTATAGTAATAACCCCATTGATCAGTTACCTACAAACTAATCTCTACTTCTGAGAAAATAAGAGACGCCTGAGTTTTGATCAGTGGTAAACGGTGAGCAATTCACAGTTCCATAGACTCAGATGAGTGTCCAGTAACTTGTGAGCTAGTGACCTAGCACAGTAACAACACAATAATCCTCTTTTGTTGCCTTTATGGTCTTCGTTATTCACACTCATGGTAACTCGTTTGGTTTCCAGGGCTCTTGCTGTGCCTCTCCATTGCCTCATGCCTGCACCATTTTCTGTGTTAGACATATTTGGCTAATTCATTTCGGAGATCAGATTTCTCAGATGATTTGATGCCTCAGTATTCTAACTCAAACATCTACCTCCCCTACAGCACATTCTGAGGTCATGTTTCTTTATTCTGGGTAGAAATCTGCATCAAAATTTATGTATATGTATGAGAGAGAGAGAGAGAGAGAGAGAGAGAGAGAGGAAGGCTTCATTCAATGGAGTGGAAGCTGGGCTCAAATCTGGGTAGCACACATGAGAAAGCAATGCTTAGTGAGCTATTTTGCCAGTCCCCTCTCTTCAGCTGAAGCAAAGCTTCCCACCTCTAAGCCTGGGCCACACACGGTGACACCCTCCTTACTGACACAGTGTGGAGAGAGGAGTTAACAGTGGAGCAGCTGGCAGACTCCTCCCAACTAAGGCCATGAGCACTGTGACACCATGTTGGTAAGCATGCCCCCAAGCTAGGATGTGAAGAGCCTGGTTCTTCGTTCCCCACTCCGCACCCCGTGAGCTTCCTCCCAAGAACCTGGGCCCCTGCAGTCACCCTGCCAAACACACCAGGCATACTCCACTCTAAAGCAGCTCCATGTGATGCCTGATGGGAAAGATGCAGAGTTGCCACTGTGAGCACAACTGAGGAACATCTGTGAAGTTTCAATATCCAGAGGTGATGAAACACTTAAAGAAATGCATCAACAAAGTGTCGTGTCATGTTCTGGATTGGATCATGGAACAGGAACATGATATGAGGTGGACACAATGATAACCTAGATAAATATGGACTTCAGTTAAAAATACACTATCGGGGCCAGCCGGTAGTGCAGCGGGTTAAGCGCACATGGCATGACGCTCAAGGACTGCAGTAACGGTCCGGATTCAAGTCCCGGGCTCATACCAGTAGGGGGGTCGCTTCACAAGTGGTGAAGCAGTTTTGTAGGTGTCTGTCTTCCTCTCCCCCTCTCTCTGTCTTCCCCTCCTCTCTCGATTTCTCTCTGTCCTATCCAACAACAAAAACAACTAACATAAATAATAACAACAAGAGAAACAAAATGGGAAAAATGCCCTCCAGGAACAGTGGATTCATGGTGCAGGCACAGAGCCCCAGCAATAACCCTGGAGGCAAATAATAATAATAAGCCATCAACACCTGTGAGGATGGTCTACATCACCAAAACAGGAAATGACAGTTGTTGACAAGGACATGGGACAAAAAAGAACACCACTACCGCTGGTGGGGATACAAACTGGCACAGCCTCAGTGGAAAACAGCATACAGAGTCTTTAAAACAGATAGAAATGGAAATACCTTATGATAGAGAAATATCAGTCCCAGGCATATATTCAAAGAATATGAAAACAATAACTCAAAGGGTCAGCCACACCCTATATTCCTAGCTGCATTATTCACAACAGCCAAGGAGGAGAAGTAGTCTAAATACCTACTGACAGATGACTGGCTAAAGAAGTTATAGGACATGTGTTCAGTGAAATACTTCACTACAATAAAAAGGAAAAAAAAAGATGACGTTGTGTCCTTTGGAACCAAAAGGATGGAACTAGAGGTGATTATGAAGTAATTATTAGTGAAAATTAGTGAAGTAAGAATGAAACTGAAAGGCAACTACTGGATGGTTTTTGCTCATATGTGGGATATAGATAATTGAAACACATGGACTTACAGGGGGATATAACTTAGCCAAACTATCTCTAAGATTTTGTGAGAACTAATGTGGTTATTGTTGGAGGGGGAGGAGTGGAGGTGGTGGGGGCACAGATCTTTGGTGGTTGGGTGCAGTGTGAAACTATAAACCCTGTAATCTGAAAAGCTTATAAGCTGCTATGAAATCACAAATAAAAACCCATTGTTTCCTCAGTTGTGACAGTGTGGGGGAGCTGAAGGATACAGGAACTGGACGCAGAGACTCCTGCATCCCCTGTAAATCTAGAACCATTATGGATCCTAGAACATGTGTGATTTCACCACTCTTAGCCCACTTTTTTATTTAGAGAGGGAGAGGGGAAGAGGTGGAGAGAGGGAGGAGGGGGAGGAGATGGAGAAAGAGGGAGTCAGGCAGTAGCGCAGCAGGTTAAGTGCATGTGGTGCGAAGGACCAGAAGATCCCAGTTCGAGCCCCCGGCTCCCCACCTGCAGGGGAGTCGCTTCACAGGCGGTGAAGCAGGTCTGCAGGTGTCTTTCTCTCCCCCCTCTGTCTTCTCCTCCTCTCTCCATTTCTCTCTGTCCTATCTAACAACGACAACAATACAACAAAAACAACAAAAAACAAGGGCAACAAAAGGGAAAATAAATAAATAAATATTAAAAAAGAGAGGGAGAAAGGGAGAAAGAGGAAGAGGGAGAGAAGTGGAGAGAGGGGCAGGGGAGGAGGTGGAGAGAGAGAGGGAGAGGAAGGAGAGGGGGACCACAGCTCCAGAGTTTTCCCCAGAGTCCTGACACTCTCTTGTTCTTCTTCTTCTAGCGTTTGCCCTTCTTCCGTAGCCAGTCAACAGCATCAGCTTGAGCCTGATGTCAAGTTTCGAGACCTCCTTTGAATCTGGAGAGGTGGCAGTCGTTGGGGTTCAAACTTACCCTGTGCACCTGAGAAAGCATGCTCCCTAACCAGTGAAATATCTCTCTGGCGCTGAAACTATTTAAACAGGCTTATTTTGGGAGTCGGGCTGTAGCGCAGCAGGTTAAGCGCAGGTGGCGCAAAGCACAAGGACCGGCATAAGGATTCCGGTTCGAACCCCGGCTCCCCACCTGCAGGGGAGTCGCTTCACAGGCGGTGAAGCAGGTCTGCAGGTGTCTATCTTTCTCTCCTCCTCTCTGTCTTCCCCTCCTCTCTCCATTTCTCTCTGTCCTATCCAACAACAACAACAACAATAATAATAACTACAACAATAAAAAAGGGCAACAAAAGGGAATAAATAAATAAAATAAATATTTTTAAAAAAACAGGCTTATTTTATTTTTATTTTTTTTTACAAAATTTTGGCTATTTTATTGTGGGGGCAGGCTTAATGGTTCACAGTACAGCCATTGACACACGGATACAACCTCTCATCTCCCCAAGATAGGCATCTGCAAGACAATCTCTCCCAGCCTAGGTCCTTTCCCCCATGATGCACCAGAACCCCAATACTCGTGTATTCTTTCTCTCCCCTCCTTTCCCAGAATCCTTTGCTTTGGTGTAATACACCACACCCAAGCCGAGTTTCAGCTTGTGTTTTCCCTGACTGTCCTTGCTTCTTAATGTCCACCTCTGTGTGATATCATTCTATATTGGTCCCTTTCTTCTGTCTTGCTTTAAAATGCATGTTTGTGAAGTGGGGAGCCTTGTCTGAAAGCCAGGTAAGAAGGCATTTGTGTTTCTCTTTGGCTCTGTGGGTTCTTCAAAAGGAAAACATTGGTCTTGAATTTATTAAATGACCTTAAGTCAGCTCTTTTCTAAGTTGCATCTTCTCATGAAACTGTCTTTGTTTCTTTTTAAATATCTTTTAAAATAAATATTTTATTTGTTTATTATTGAATAGAGACAGTGAAATTGAGAGAGGTGGGAGAGAAAGAGAGAGAGGAAGATAGAGAGATACCTGTAGCCCTGCTTCACCACTGTTGAAGTTTTCCCCTTGCAGGAGGGGGCCAAGGGCTTGAACCCAGGTCCTTGTGCACTGGAGTGTGTGTGCTTAACCTAGCACGTCACCACCTGGCCCCTGAAACTGAATTTGTACTTTCCCGTCAGTAACCCCAAGAGCAGGCTAAATTTGACTTGTACTCGAGAAGACAGAATTCAAATCAGGACCCAACGTGGTGGTTTCTGAGATAAATTTCAGTTCTCCTCATGAGAATAGCCCACATTCTCTCCAACTGGTGAGGAGTTCCCCCCAAGAAATACAAAAGTTGTCATACTGCAGAAAGCTCTGAGAATGGAGATGAAAGAGGAAAACCCAGCCTGCTGGTTGCCTTTGTGAAAAGGCCCACTATGAGCCATTCAGCATGTGTCTCACAAAAGCAAACAGTCAGAGCTGAGGATGACACCCACCAAGGAGCTGTGAACAGGAGGAAATCACTGCATGAGACTAAGAAACAGCCCCCCAGAGGGGCAGGAACCAGCTCAGTCAAGACACTGACTAGTCAGCATGGCTGTATTACACCTTGCTTCCTTTACCTAATCATTTTTTTTTTTCCTTCTCAGCCACAACCACAGTTTTGGTCTATATAATATCTTTGCTTTCAGTAGCTGTCTGTGAGGTGTGAAAGGGAAGGAATGGTAGACAGGGCTGATTCACCTTGTATTCAAAGTATAAAATGGCTAAAGCATTGCTGTATTCACGAGCAAGCGGTGAGGCAGGGCTGCAGGCGTCTCTCATTCCCTCTCCCTCTCTATCCCCCCCCGCCCCCTCTTGATTTTCTTTGTCTCTACCAATAAATAAATTCATTAGTTAATTAACTGATTTAAAAAGAGCATTGCTATGGTGGTCCCAGGAGGTGGTGCTGTGGATAAAGCATTGGGCTCCCCAGCATAAGGTGTAGAGTTCAATCCCTAGTAGTACATGTCCCTGCGTGGTTCTCTTTCGCTCCTACTTCTCTCAATAGTAAATAAATAAAATCTCTCCTTTTTTTTTTTTTTTTTTTTTTTACAAGGAGAGGGGGCTGGGCAGTGGCGCACCTGGTTAAGTGCACATGTTACCAATTGTAAAGACTTTGGTTTAGGGGGGTTGGGTGGTGACTTACCGGCTTAAGCACACATAGTGTAAAGAGCAAGGGCTCTTTACACTATGCAAAGATCCCGGTTAGAACCCTGGCTTCCCCACCTGCATGGGGGTCGTTTTACAAGTGGTGAAGCAGCTCTGCAGGTGTCTGTCCTCTTTCTCTCTCACTATCTCTGCCTCTTCTCTCAAATTCTCTCTGTCCTATCTGGTAAAAATGGGGGGAAATAAATGACCACCAGAAGCAGTGGTTCTTAGTGTTGTCAGCAAAACCTGGAGGCAAGAAAAAAGAAAAAAAAAGTTGGCAATAGTACATATAGGTAGATAGACAGATAATTATTGAAATAATAGTTAACTCACATCTGTGACCTCGGGAGAACCACTGCAGTTTCCAATGAAGGGAATGGGGACACAGAACTCTATGGTGGTGGGAATAGTGTGGAATTGTAGCCCTGTTACTATGTAATTTTGTAAATCACTAGGTAAAAAAGAAAGAAAGGGAGAGCCTGTAGTAGAAGGGTTTCAGCACATCTGATCTTGGGGGCCTTTTTGTTGTAAATTAACTTAAAAAAGGGTTTGGTGGTTCAGTCTGCTTGTGGTACTTAAAAGGATTCACAACGGGGAGCTGGGAATTGGTTTAAACAATACACGGTTTATCAGGGTGAAACAGGTAAAAGGCAAAATAAGCACTTATCATCAAGGGTTAAATGTATGCTAGGTCTATAAAGTCTGAATATGGTTATCAAAGTTTAGTCCCATGAGATAAACAATTATCAGCTCTGGTAAGGGTTGCTCATGGCTGTAGAGGAATCTAAAAGTTTACCGGCCAGCAGAGTTACACGTGTTCAGTTCCCAGGAGAAGTAGCCATGGCACAACAGACCAGAAGAAGCTTCTGACCAGGAGAAGCAGCAGCCAAAGAGAGCTCATGTGCTCCAAGTCCCTTGCTTTTATACATTCCCTTCTCTGAAGCACCTCCTCAGGGTTAGGTCATTTATATGCTAATATCCCAAACTCCTGCTGGGGTCACCACACCTTTTTGTGGCAGGTTGTTGAGCAGGAAGCAGGCAATGGGGCCCAGTAGTGGCACAGCAGGTTAAGTGCACACAGTACGAAGCACAAGGACCCACACAAGGATCCCAGTTTGAGCCCCCGGCTCCCACCTACAGGGGAGATCACTTTCTGTCTCTCTCTATCTTCCCCTTGCCTCTCAATTTCTCTCTGTCCTATACAAGGAAGGAAGGAAGGGAGGGAGGAAGGGAGGAAGGGAGGAAGGAAGGAAGGAAGGGAGGAAGGGAGGAAGGAAGGAAGGAAGGAAGAAAGGAAGGAAGGAAGGAAGAAAGAAAGGCCACAGGAACGGTGGATTCCTAGTGCAGGCACCTAGTCCCAGCAGTAACCCTGGAGGCAAAAAAAGAAAAAGAAAAATGCAGGTAGTGCACTGGACGAGGGCTCCTGACAAGTGTTCAGCTAACAAGTCATCGAGGACAGTCTCTCAGTGACAGACTGCCTGGTGGGTTGTCTGGACCCCGTGCTGGGTGACAGTCCTGTTAAGCTGTGACAGATGAGCTCTGATGTCTCCATCCTGATAAACAGCCACTGCTGGGAAATTGTGCAGATGCAGCCACATCTGCCATGTTGTCCCCTCAGACTACTGCTAGTTCCCACGAGAGTTGGGACATTCTCGGAGTGCCTGTTCCGCCATGTTGTGCCCTCAGGGCATTGTCTATTTCCCCACCATAGTTGAAGTGCTTTGGTTACTCCTCCCCCTTCCCATTCTCACAAGAGTTATTATCCTATCCTGGAGTGCTATGGTTACTCCTCCCCCTTCCCATTCTCAGGAAAGCTACTCCTATAAAAGCCCTTCTCCTTCCCCACCTCTCTCTCTTGCCCCTCGCTTCACTTCGGTGCTTAGACACATGAGGCGGCCATTTTCGCTACCTCCACGTGGCCAAACCTGTTTCTCTCTCACCCAACTCTGAGGTGGCAGCGCAAATAAAGATTTGTGTTTCCTCTTCGCTCCGGACCTCCTCTCTCTCTTCTCCGTGGTGCAGAACGACAAGCCACAGGAAGTGGCTTTCCATAGAGAGCTGCTAGTGTTTCAGCAGTGGCAAAACTCCCTCTGTATATATCCAGGAGGGGTGATATCCTGTCTACTCAGCAAAGTCATGTGAGTCTCAGGAGCCTGGTGGTAGTGCACTTGGTGGAGAGCACTTGTTACAATGCACAAGGACCCAGGTTCAAGCCCCAGTCCCCACCTGCAGGGGGAAAGCTTTGCAAGTAGTGACACAGGACCACAGGTGTCTCTCTCCCTCTCTATTACCCTTTTCCCTCTTGATTTCTGACTGTCCTTATGAGATAAATAAAGTTTAAAAAATTAATAAATAAAAACTGATTTAAAAAAAAAGGAAAAAAGGTCCTTGAAAAAAGGACCTTGAAAAATTCATGTTAAGTGAAATAAGTGATAAACAGAAGGATGAATATGGGATGATCTCACTCTCAGGAAGAAGTTGAAAAACAAGATCAGAAGGCTAAAAAAAAAAGTACAACAAAAGGGAAAATAAATATAAAAAATTTTTAAAAGATACAAAGCAGGAAAAATTGTTTAATAAATAGGAACCAAAAAATTATTTAAAAAAGAAAGGTGAGTCTCTCAAAGAAGACATTCCTTTTTTTTGTTTTTTAAGATTTTATTTATTTATTAATGAGAAAACTAGGAGGAGAGAGAAAGAACCAGACATCACTCTGGTACTTGTGTTGCTGGGAATTGAACTCAGGACCTCATGCTTGAGAGTCTAGTGCCTTAGCCACTATACCACCTCCTGGACCACAAGAAGACATTCCTACAGCTAAATCCCAAACCCAGAGAACATGCCAATCATCCTTCTAGCTAGAAGCTGGGGAGACCTGTTCTCAACATCTGCAAGATCTTTTTAGTTGTGGGGCCCAAGAGCATTGCTACCATACCTTACTGCACCGGTCAGTTGTGCTAAGAATATGTATCTGCTTGATTCTCATAGCAACTGACTGCAGGGAGTGCAGACAATTTAAGGCATTAAGACTTTCCTGAGGGGTGGGGGAGGAGTACCCATTCAGGAAGGGAAACTCCTTTAGAGCAGCATGTACATATTTGGGAATCTTTCGAGAAAAAATCATGAATGGGGAGTGGAGCAAGCATATTGTTGAAAATCAGACTTTGTCTGCACACACAATGGAGCTGAGAGATGTTGTGTTTGTCTGTGTGGTAATGAGGAGAGGGATGAGTGTCAGTTGTGGGGTGATGGGGGTGGGTACTCTCCACTGCCTAGTTCTTTCCAGCCAGGGATCTGGGTTGTTTTGAGGGCTCAGTCCCCATCCAGTCAAAACCCAAGGGATGTAGCAAGATGGCTGCCCTCAGGGGCAGAAGCCACACCCTTCAATCCAGCAAGTCTCCCCTTCCTCCAATGGGGTTCTACATCATTCCTCTTTAAGAGCCTATCTTTGTTTGACTGAAAAGGGCAGCGGTGTACAGCAACACATGATTGGGTGGTGTGATATCAGGAGTAAGCCTATGTCTTGCAGTCATGAGTTTGGGGTCAGAGGGCAGAATTCTGAAATTCAGAGGGGAATGATTGAGCTGTGCTACGGAGAGTGGGGAGTGGAGTGGAGCTCACTGACTGTCTTTATGGAAGAAGTGCTGGGCCAATTGGTGAAGCCAACTGGAAGATTGTATGGTCAGTCCTTAATTAAATAAAAAAAGAATTACCTTATGATCCAGTAATTACCACGCTTGAGTATTTATCCAAAGGACACTTAAACACTAATTTAAGGGGCATGTACACCCCTAGGTTCATAGCTGCATTGTTCACAATAGCCAGAGTGGAAGTAGCCTAAATACCCATCCACAGATCACTGGAAAAAAATAAATGATAGGCTATCTGTTGCATGGAATACTACTCTGCAATCCAAAAAGATGATTTGGTATAACTTGGGAACAAAACAGGTAGATGGATCTGGAAGTGATTATGCTTAGAGAAATTCGTAAAGAAATGAAAGACATCTACTGGATGGCTTCATTTAGATGTGGAATTTAGAGAACTAATGCCCAGGAACTGGCAAAAAAAAAAAAAAAAAAAGAACAGAAGCAAGCGAACTTATTTCTAAGACCCGTGAGAACGATGGTGGTTCTCTCTCTCTCTTATTTTTTTATTGTTGTTGTTATTGCTGTCCTCATTGTTGGATAGGACAGAGAGAAATGGAGAGAGACAAGGGGAAGAGAGAGAGGGAGAGAAAGATAGACACCTGCAAACCTGCTTCACTGCCTGTGAAGTGACTCCCCTGCAGGAGCCGGGGCTTGAACCCGGATCCTTATGCTGGTCCTTGCTCTTTGCACCACATGCGTTTAACCCGCGGCACTACCACCGGACTCCCGGTAGTTCTTTTTTTTTTTTGAGGGGGGATATCTTTGGGTGACACAGAACTTTGGGGGTTAGTGTAGTGTGGAACTATACGCTGTAATCTTACAATCTTATAACCTACTATTAATCAAAAAGTAAAAAATACAAAGAAAAAGGAAAGGCGGACAGAGGTGTAGAGGATTCTGACACTCTGCTCTGAAACTCGGAGCAGTGAAATATGTGTGAAGGGTGGTATCCACGAATGACTGTGAAAAGCAATTTACAAAAAAGAAGTTTAAGTCCCAGCTGTCACATACGCTTCATGCAGATGATGCCCTGTGCTCCTCCTTTGCAATCAACCTGATTTATTTCATTTCCTCATATATTCGCAGCACACTGCTCAGATCTGGATTATGGTGGAGCTGGGGACTGAACCTGGCTTGAGACTTGAGAGCCCCAGGCATAAAAGTCTTTTTTTCATGACCATTATGTTCTGTCCTCGGCCCCAAAGTTATTATCATAATTATTATTGGTTTTAAATATTTTATTTTACCAGAGCATTGCTCAGCTCTGGCTTATGGTGGTGTGGGGGATTAAACCTGAGACTTTGGAGCCTCAGGTATGAGAGTCTTTTTGTATAACCATTATGGTATCTACTCCCACCCAAGTTATTACTGTTATTATTTTAAACCAGCTGCTGAAAAGTTGAAAAATCTTTCTGATCATATTGGGCTGGTATTATCTTGGGCTGTTGGAAAAGTCATGAGGTATTTTTTTGCTCTGTTTTTCTATGCAAAAATGTATCGTGACTTTGTAGATAACCCTATATTGTGGACAAACGTAACCAACGTGGTTTATTTCCATGGTCCTTGCTGTTAGGAGGATCTCAGGGGTGGGACACCCAGCAGAATGTTCCTTGTTGGGTGAAAGCACCCAGACTAAAGGCGGGGGGCAGGGGGAACCCACAATTGCAACTCTTTCCCTGCTATCTTCAACACCATGCAGGCTGTTCATGAGGCGGTCCTACAAGGCTCTTGAGACTTGGCCCCATCTCTGTTGGGGGTCCTGGCTGGAGATCCTTCTGGAATCCAGCTGTGTTCCCTTCTGGCTCCACCTGTTGTGAGATCTTGATCCATCTGGGCACATTTTAGCCTCCTTTCATCTTGTCTCTTCCCTCATTAGAAGGGACTTAAGACTACTTATAGCTAGAGCTGGGGGTGGGATGGGGGCATGGCTCAGAAATAAAGTGAGGGACTTGCATGGCCCAGGTTCAGTTCCTGGCACTACTTTAGGCCATAGTTGAGCACCTCATCTCAGAAGAATAAAAGTAAGTGCCTCTGGGGCTGGCAGTAGCACAGCGGGTTAAGCACATATGGTGCAGACCGCAAGGACCTGCATAAGGATCCTGGTTTGAACCCGTCTCCCCACCTGCAGGGGGAGTCACTTCACAAGCAGTGAAACAGGTCTGCAGGTGTCTGTCTTTCTCTCCCCTCTCTGTCTTCCCTTCCTCTCTTGACTTCTTGATTTCTCTCTGTCCTATCCAACAACAATGACAGCAATAACAATAACAGTAACAACCACAACAACGATAAACAATAAGGGCAACAAAAGGGAAAAGATAGCCTCCAGGAGCAGTGGATTTAGTAGTGCAGGCACTGAGCCCCAGCGATAACCCTGGAGGCAAAAAAAAAAATGTTAAAGTAAATGCATCATAAAAAGAATACTCACAGGTGCAGGACATGTTGCAGAGCATACATATTCATTAGTCAGTAGCTATTATTAATGACTTTCTGTTTAACCCAGGAAGATGTGAATTTTTTTTTTTTTGGCCTACAGGGTTGTCTCTGTGGCTCAGTGTCAGCACTACGGAATTCACTGCTCCTGGTGGCCTTTTTATTTATTTATTTATTTATTTATTTTTAATTTGGTTAAGACAAAGAGAAATTGAGAGAGGAGGGGAAGAGAGAGATGAGAGAAAGACACCTGCAGACCTACTCCATTGCTTACCAAGCGACCCTCCCTCACCTCCGTACAGGTGGGGAGCCGGGGGGCTCAAACTGGGATCCTTGTGTGGGTCCTTGCACATTATAATATGTGCGCTTAACCTGGTGCTCTAACACCTAGGCCCCTATCCTATTCTAAAATATCTTCAGAAGGGAACTCTACTCATCTCTCTCTCTATATATATATATATGTGCGTGTGTGTGTGTGTGTGCTTATGAAACTTTCCCCCTGCAGGTGGGGACCAGGGACTTGAACCCTGATCCTTGTGCATGTCAATGTGTGTGCTCTAACTGCCTGGTTCCTCATTCCTTTTATTTGTTTTATTCATTTTTCTTATGCTAGTGACAGAAAAGCTGAAAGAGGGGGAGGTGGAGAAAGAGAGACACCTGCACCACTGCCTCACCACTTGTGAAACTTGCCCCCCGCCCCCACCACAGATGGGGATCCAGGGCTTGAACCCTGGTCCTTATTCAGGGTTATGCATTCACTCTACCAATTATGCTACTGCGAAGCCTACTCCACTCATTCTTAAGTAGCTTATTTCCCTTTCTGATTTATATTTAAATTTGTTCTCTCTGGTCACATTGAAGATCCAAGACAAATTATCATTATCTAGAGAAGCAACTGCAGAGGCTAATTTCCTACTAAAGGTTAAATGCTAAGTCAGGGCCCTGGGAAAATTTGTCGGGCAGTTTTCAAATGCCAGGACACAGTTCCATAACAGCGAGATGTACAGACTCCACAGAATCTGAAGGCCGGTGATTCCCAGAGCTGAAGCATTTTAATAGTCTCATGCTTTGCCGACTGAGCTAGCTGGGCTCTCTGAAGCATTCTAGAAATGAAAAATCATCTGTGAAATACTGACTTCAAGTCCTCTCTGCAACTTGGCTGCAAGCCAGCTCTGCCACTCACTGTAGTTCCTCACTGCTGTGGGGCTAGCTGGGAACCAGGGACACAATCTCATATTTTAGCTTGTAGCTAAGATATCTGTTTTGTTTGTTTGTTTGTTTTTCTTTTTTCCACAGGGGCTTGGTGCACCATTCCTGGGGGACTCTTTTTTTTCTCTTTTCATATTTGTTGACAGTATATATATTCCCTTTTGTTGCCCTTGTTGTTTTATTGTTGTAGTTATTGTTGTTGTTGATGTCGTCATTGTTGGATAGGACAGAAAGAAATAGAGAGAGGAGGAGAAGACAGAGAGGGGGAGAGAAAGACAGACACCTGCAGACCTGCTTCACCACCTGCGAAGGGATTCCCCTGCAGGCAGGGAGCCGGGGGCTGGAACAGAGATCCTTACACCAGTCTTTGTGCTTTGCACTACATGTGCTTAACCTGCTGCGCTACTGCCTGGCTCCCTCTTTTCATATTTTTTATTTATTGGCTAGAGACAGAGAAATTGAGGGCAAGAGACAGACCGAGATCTGCAGCACTGCTTCACCACTCGTGAAGTTTCCTGCTTCAGGTGGGAACTGGGGGCTTGAACCTGGATCCTCATTCATTGTAACAGGTGCATTCAACTGAATGTGCCAACACCCGGCCCCCTCTTCCTTCCTTTTATTCTCCTTCCTTACTTCCTTCCCATGTTGGTCATTATGCCAGGTCCCCTGCATTGCTTGATGCTGTGGTCTATTTACATAATCATTGTTTTGCCTGAGACCCACCCTGCCTGCAGGGTATTGGTTTAATCCCCACTGGTTAGAACCTTCACAACAGCTGCTATGGAAGCTTGCTACCTTCGAGCTCTTTTCTTCTCTCCACCCCCTCTCCTAGCCATTTGCTTTTTCAACCTGCCACTTCTGTTTCAATAGAGATAAAGGCGTTTTCTCTGATCAATAAAGGAATTGCATTGCATTCCCGCTCCACCATGAGTACCCGGTTCCTCTCCCATGTCACTGAGTAAGCTGCAGCTCAGGTTGGCTCCAGTCGAGTTCTCTCCCCCGAGACGCAACCCAACATTCCCATATTTCCTTTTCTTTCTTCCTTCCATCCTTTCTTCCTTTCTTTCTTCCTCCTTCCCTTCCTTCCTTTCCTTCCTTCTTTCCTTTCTTTCTTTCTTTCTTTCTTTCTTTCTTTCTTTCTTCCTTTCCCACTTCCATTTTTCTTTCTTTCCTTCTCTCCTTCTGATAGAAGATGAAAAGCAGAGATAGAGACACAGAGAGAAGGAAAGACACCACAGCACCACCCCTCACCACTCTTGAAGCTCCCCCTGCAGGTGCTCCCATGCTGATGGCCCCAGGCTGGAATCCGGGTCCTTGTGCATAGCAAGGTGTGTGTTGTAGCTGGTGAACCACTTACTGGCCCCCCTGAGATGCTGTTCCGAGGAGCACTTGCCTCCTGTTCTCTCACTCCCCTGTCCCTCGCTTTTTGACTAGCCCACTCTCTTTCTACACACTCACCCAGTCACTCTTTTAAGTAACCCAGGGGCTTGGCAGGACCATTGTTAAAAAAAGAATTATCAAGATGAAGGCACTTGTGCCAAGTCCACCAAGACATAATACCGAAACTAGCTGTGGTTCCAGCCTTCTCCAGAGATATGTAATATGATAGCTTCTGGTCTGAAACACTGAAGTCATCTTTCCCACCCACCCCCAAGGAAGATGAGCACAGCTGTCATCAAACCTGTAATTCAAAAGACTGATTGTCATGGGGCTGGAGAAACAGCATAATGGTTCTGCAAAAGACTTTTAGACCTGAGGATCTAGGATCCCAGGTTCAACCCCCAGCATCACCATAAGCCACAGATGAGCAGTACTTTCATTAATATAAAATAAATAAAATATTTTTAAAAAGAAAAAAACATTGATTTTTTTTTTTATATTTCTTGCTTGAAAAAGTTTCATATGAGACAGAGAAAGAGAGAGGATGAGAGAGAATCAGAGCACCATTCTGGTCCATGCAGGCCTGGGGATCAAACCAGGGACCTCAGGCTTCTGAGTTGACACTCTACCCACTGAGCCATCTCCTCAGCTGCTTTTTAGACTGAACTCCAATCCCTCCTCCCCTCTCCGGCTTTCCGCCTGGGAACCTTTGTACGCTGGATGGGAAGCCATCCATTCATGATTCAATGACTGCCAAGTAGATCTTAAAAATGGACACACTGTGGTCCAGGAGGTGGTGCAGTGGATAAAGCATTGGACTCTCAAGCATGAGGTCCTGAGTTCAATCCCCAGCAGCACATGTACCAGAGTGATGTCTGGCTCTTTCTCGCTCCTCCTATGTTTCTCATTAATAAATAAATAAAATCTTTAAAAAAGTAAAAAATAAAAAATAAAAAATAAAAAATAAATGGACACACTGGGAGTCGGGCAGTAGTGCAGCGGGTTAAGCGCACGTGGTGCAAAGCGCAAGGACCACCAAAAGGATCTTGGTTTGAGCCCCCGGCTCCCCACCGGCAGGGTAGTTGCTTCACAGGCGGTGAAGCAGGTCTGCAGGTGTCTGTCTTTCTCTTCCCCTCTCTGTCTTCCCCTCCTCTCTCCATTTCTCTCTGTCCTATCCAGCACCTTTGAGACGCCTGCTCATTCTACACATAAGGACAACGTGTCCAGAAGAAGAAATTGCTTTGTTCTGCCCCCCACACACACACCCAGTGTGAGTGAGTGGTGTGTTTGAGCCTAAGACTGACTCTCTCTCTCTCTCTCTCTCTCTCCCTTTTTCTCTTTCACTATGTCCCTGCCTCGTCTCTAGTTGAGTGGTGTGTTTGAGCCTAAGTCTCTCTATCTCTCTCGCTCTCTCTCTCTTACCATGTCCCTGGCTCTTCTCCAAGTCAAGCAATCAAATTAAAATAAATTAGTCCCCTCTCTGTCTTCCTCCCCTCTCTTGATTTCTCTCTGTCCAAACCAACAATAGCAACAACAACAAGGGCAGCCAAAAATGGGGGAAATGGCCTCCAGGAGCAGTGGATTCATAGTGTAGGCACCGAGCCCCAGTGATAACCCTGGAGGCAAAAAAAAAAAAAAGGAGGGGGGAGAGAGACCCCAAAACTATTTTTTTTAAAAAAAGTAGAGTCTACAATAATTACAGAGAAAACATGAAAAAAAAATTATGTAGGGCCCCTGGTGGTGGCACTCCTGGTTAAGTGCACATAAGTACAAAGTGCAAGGACCCATGCAAGGATCTGGGTTTGAGTCCCCTGCTCCCCACCTACAGGGAGTTGCCTCACAAGTGGTGAAGCAGGTCTGCAGACGTCTATCTTTCTCTCTCCCTTTCTATCTCCCCCTCCTCTCTCAACTTATCTCTGTCCTATCCAATGGAAAAAAAATGGCCACCAGGAGCAGTGTATACATAGTGCCGGCACTGAGCCCCAGTGATAACGCTTTGGGATAAAAACAAATTAAGTGTTTGAAGGCACATATGAACCTCCATATGAATTTTTCTTTCTGAGCGAGAAAGAGAGAGATAGAGAGAGACTACAGCACTGCTCCACCATCCTTGAGCTTCCCCCATGCCATGGTACTCTCCTGTGGTACTGGAACTCTGATCTGGGGTTTGAACAGTGTGAGGCGGATGGTCTATGGATCAGGTCATCACCTGGCCCCACAGCTGGCTCTTTCTTTTTTTTTTTTTAATTTTTATTTATAATAAGGAAACACTGACAAAAACCATAGGATAAGAGGGGTATAAGTCTACACAATTCCCACCACCAGAACTCTGTATCCCATCCCCTCCCCTGATAGCTTTCCTATTCTTTAATCCTCTGAGAGTATGAACCTATGATCGTTGTGGGGTACAGAAAGTGGAAGGTAATTGCTTTCCCGCTGAACCTGGGCATTGGCAGGTCAATCTATACTCCCAGCCTGTCTCTCTCTCTCTCTTTCCCTAATGGGGTGGGTTTCTGGGGAAGCGGGGCTCCAGGACACACTGGTGGGGTCATCTGCCCAGGGAAGTCTGATTGGTATCATGTTAGCATCTGGAACCTGGTGGCTGAAAAAAGAGTTAACGTATAAAGCCAAACAAATTGTTGACTAATCATGAACCTGAAGGCTGGAATATTGGAGATGTCTCCATTTTGTATTTAGTAGGCTGATTTAGTTATATTCCAAAGGGCCCATGACTATACTAGTGTTTTGTTGTTGTTTTCTGAGCCTGACATCTATTATGGATCCAAATTATTGTCTGGGGAGATGATGTCATGGCTGGAAAAGGGGCTAAAAAGCTGGATCAGGCAAGAGAGTAGCTCCCAAATATGGAAAAGGTGTACAAATATTGTCGACTGTCAACCTATTGATTTGATGTGATCTGGGGCCCATATTCAGCTTATGAGCCTATGTGACCTCTGCATCCCTGTAGATCTGAGCTCACATTCTGTGGTCATGAGTAGGAATGTTCCAAGCTGCCCCAATATCAGGACCCATCTTCCTCAGGTGTAGCATAGAGTGTATTGTCCAGCCTCCCTTCAGAGGATAGAACATTCTCTGCCTTTGTTGATCCACGTTGAGGGCAAGGTCCTATGGGGGCCCACAAAGGGGTCTATTGTGTTGTTCCTGATAGAGATGACCAGTAACAATGGACAGAGGGATCTATCCGAGATCTAGGTCCATCATATCTGTGTGGGAATCTAAGGACTTCAGATTAGGGCTCCAGCTGATGGGGTGGACTGACAGTGACTAAAGAGTCATCGTTAAAGTATGCCAGTCTCTTGCCCTTACTCAGCTTTTGCAGTCATTACTTTGGTAAGGTTAGCTTTGGAGTGAGTGAGGGAAGTGTAATAGGAAGTAGGTGAGGAGAGCATCTAAGTTGAAGTAGGCAGTCTTTCACTATGAACTTTATGATGTCTTTTTTAGGTCTTTCTGCTTGCTTGCTGCATGAGAAAGACTTTTTTTTTTTAAAGATTTTGTTTATTCATGAGAAAGACAGGAAGAGAGAGAGAAAGAACCAGACATCACTCTGGTACATGTGCTGCCGGGGATTGAACTCGGGACCTCCTGCTTGAGAGTCCAGTGCTTTATCCACTGTGCTACCTCCCGGACCACGAGAAAGACTTTTTAAAAAATAAGTTTATTATTTATTTATTTATTATTTTTTAAAATCTTTTCTTATTGGATAGAGACAGTCATAAATTGAGAGGGTAGGGGAGATAGGGAGAGAGAAAGAGAGACACCTGCAGCACTGCTTCACCTCAAAGCTTCACCACAAAGCTTTCCCTCTGCAGGTGGGGACCAGGGGCCCTAACCCGAGTCCTTGAGCACTTGTAAATATGTGCACTCAACCTGGTGCGCCACCACCCGATCCCCCTAGAAATACTTTTTTATTGACGTCTTATGTGAACTTTTGCAGACTCTTAGTGGCTTTCTGAATTAGTGCTCTAATAAGTGTGTGTGTGTGTGTGTGTGTGTGTGTGTGTGTCCCTGAATTGTCCTTCTTTGGACACACTGACTTATGCTCATTTGCAACTGACACACGGCGGCATCATTTCTCATCCTTGAGTCGTAAATGGATCAAGAATAGCTCTCTTTGCAAAGCTATTCCTCCAGAGCTAGCCCGCAAGCCTGGTCTGGAGGCGAGCTCCCACGGCCCAGGACTGTGTGATGATGCAGGATGGCCACCAGGTGGCACCCTTGCTCTCTTTGTCGCTGTCCCTTGCTGACTGGCATTTTGAGTTGCATCTTTGATATTAGGGATTTGGGGTTGGCAGTCCAGGCTCTGAGGTTTGAGTCCAGAGTTGGAAGAGGAAGAAGGGACCATGCACTGATGGGATGGGTTTGGGGCCAGCGAGCTGAGAAGCCTGAGATGTCAGGGTCGGTCACGAGGCATGGGGGTGGGGGTAGCAGTGGGTTTATGGGCAGAGAGGACACACTGGGCTTTCAAGCATCAGGGTCATGGGCTTAGGGGAGTCAATGACAAGCCAGTGTGTCATCATGAAAGTAGGCCAGTCTCTTGCCCTTGTTCAGCTTTTGTAGTCCTTACTTTGATAATGTTAGCTTTGCAGTGACTGAGGGAAGTGTAACAGAAAGTATGTGAGGAGGGTTTCTAGGTCTAAGTAGAAACCATTTCATTAGGTGCTTTATGGTGTCTTTTTTAGGTCTTTATACTTGCTTGCTTCATTTATTGACTCACTGCAGACTATTTGCACTTTTGCTTTCAGGTATATATTCTGCCCTAATTTATGGATGCATGTGTATATCTGCCCTACTTCATGAGACCTGGTCTATATCTAGGTTTTGGGCCTTTGTTAGGAAGTGGACCAGCCAAAATGGAATTAAGGAGTCCTATGAGAAAGGAAATAATCTCACCTGAGTAACGAGGTTGAAGGTTTGACATACCATGCCTAATGTCTCTGGACCCAGTCCGAAGTGAAGCATGCCAAGGTGGTATGTGTTGCACTGACTAGGCTGGGGTCAGCAAATGCAGTATCATTTGGTATGAATTGAGAGAAGCATGCTAGAAAGTGAGCTCAACACTAGAGGTTCCAGGACTGGGGTCAATATGGACTTTATAGAGGAAGCAGGAGGTTCCTGCTGTCTTAGGGTTTATTAAGGCAATAGATAGTTATTGCTGTAATCAAATTATTTGGCAATTGGGTTGACTTTGGAACTCCCATTGTTAGGATTTGTTGTATAATACACAACATCACCATAATTTATACCCTTTGATGTAATTTATATATAGCTGTGTCTTATAAAGTAACTCCACTGGTTGCTCTGTTCTCCCTGGTCTAAGCTTTTAGGACAGTCAATATTTGAAAGAACAGGTCATTATTAGAAATATATTAACAGGGAGTCAGGCTGTAGTTTAGTGGGTTAAGCACAGGTAGTGCAAAGCACAAGGACCAGGATAAGGATCCCTGTTCGAGCCCTGGATCCCCATCTGCAGGGGAGTCACTTCACAAGTGGTGAAGTAGGTCTGCAGGTGTCTATCTTTCTCTTCCCCTCTCTGTCTTCCCCTCCTCTCTCCATTTCTCTCTCTCCTATCCAACAACAACGAAAACAATAATAACTACAACAATAAAACAACAAGGGCAGGACCGGGTGGTGGCGCACAACCTGGTTGAGCGCACATGTTACAGTGCACAAGGACCCGGGTTCGAGCTCCCGGTCTCCACCTGCAGAAGGAAAGCTTTGCAAATGGTGAAGCAGGGCTGTAGGTGTCTCTTTCTCTCTCCCTCTCTATATTCCCTTTCAATTTCTGACTGTTTCTACCCAATCTTCTTCTTCTAGCATTAGCCCTTCTTCCATAGCCAGTCAACAGCATCAGGTTGAGCCTGATGTAAAGTTTCGAGACCTCCTTTGAATCTGGAGAGGTGGCAGTCATTGACTATGTGGGTCATAGTCTGTCTGTAGCCGCAGGGGCAGTTCGGGTCGTCTCTGGCTCCCCAGCGATGGAACATAGCGGCGCACCGGCCATGGCCTGTTCGATAGCAATTGAGGAGGGCCCAATCATAACGTGCTAGGTCAAAGCTGGGTTGACGCTTGCAGGGGTCTGTGATGAGGTGTTTGTTCTTTACCTCAGCTGACTGCCAACTCTGTTTCCAAGAGACTGGAACAGAGAAGTTCAGTGTAGGCGTAGGGGACCAGATTGGGTGATGAGACGTCAAGCATTGGACAGGGTGGGCGAAGATAGCCGTGTATATTGGCAGGTCGAAGATATCCGCATATATTGGCAGGTCCGGTCGAGCGTAGACGTGGGAAATGAACTTAGATGATGCCGCATCCTGACGAATATCTGGCGGGGCGATGTTGCTAAGAACTGGCAGCCATGGAACCGGGGTGGAACGGATGGTTCCAGAAATTATCCTCATGGAGGAATATAATTTGGAATTGACCAAGTGGACATGGGGGCTACGGAACCATACTGGGGCACAGTATTCTGCAGTGGAATAGCATAATGCCAGAGAGGATGATCGTAGTGTGGAAGCACTCACGCCCCATGAGGAGCTGGCCAGTCTTGCAATGATGTGATTCCTCGCGCCCACCTTTGCTGCAGTTTTTATGAGATGTTAGTGAAATGACAGAGTGCGATCGAGAGTAACGCCAAGATAGACTGGCTGGGCTTCATGCTGGATTCTCGTACCGCCAAGCTGCACATTAAGCTCACGCAAGGCCGAAGCATGGTGTAGATGGAAAACAGATGATACCGTTTTTGCAGTGCTAGGGATTAGTCGCCATTTTTTACAGTAATCAGATATCAGAGACATGTCTACCCAATAAATAAAGATAATTAAAAAAATTGAAAAGAAAAACAACAAGGGCAACAAATAGGAATAAATAAAATAAATATTAAAAAGAAAAGAAAGTAAATATATTAACAGGTTGATACTACTGTTAAAATCACATGCTAGAAGTCTTAAGGGCTTAGATTGAAGGAACATATACTCAGCCTATGGTCTGTGCATTAAAAAGTTTGAGACATTAATCAGTTTTTCCCCTCTCATAGTCTGAATGGAAGTCTAGCAGGATATATTGCCCTTGATTGAAACCCTGTTTCATTCAGGGCTTGATAGATATCTTGCCATTCTCTTCTGGCTTTTAGAGTTTGAGTGGATATATCTGCTGCTAGTCTTATGGGTTTTCCCCTGTATGTGACTTTTTCTTTTTCTCTTGCAGCCTTTACAATCCTTTCTTTATCCTTACTTCTTTCCATTGTAACTATGCTGTGTCTTGGTGTCTTCAGGTCTGGGTTGATTCTATTTGGGAATCTCTGGGCCTCTTGAATCTTAATGTCTTTTTCTGTTGTTTAGGGCTGGGGATTTTTCTTCTATTATTTCCTTTAGGATGTTTACTTCCCCTTCCTTCTTTCTTCCTCTGGTAGGCCAATTATTACTTCTTTTGAGATTATCCCATATGTCTCTGTTATTGTTTTCATTATCTTTCAATCCCTTTTTCGATCTTTTACCTCCTTATTAGTTTTCTCTAGCTCATCCTTTGTCTGGCTAATTCTGTTTTCTGCTTCTGTTAACCTGCTTTCCCTTCCCTCAGCTTCTTTCTTCAGTTCAGTGACAATATTAGCATGTTCTGCTAGTTGTCCTTTTAGCTCAGCTATTTCAGCTTTCAGTTCTCTAATTACCTTGAGGTAGCTGGTATTTTCCTTGAGGGTCTCATCTGTTGTTTCCATCAATAGTTGCCCTCATTTCTGTAATCAACAGTTCCATTATTGTTTGGATACTTCTTTTATCTATATTTGTTTCTGATTTATTTGGAGTTTCTTCTGGGGTCCTATCCTCATTCATTGTGCTAGCAGTGTTATTTGCTTTTGATGTAACCATTTTTTTTTTTAGTGTTGTTTGTATTTCTCTGTCCTGTCATTCTTCAGTTGTGTTGTCTGAGTATAAGCCATACTAGATTCTTTTCTCAGATGAGTCACAAACCTCAGAATGTACAATAGCAGCTGAAGCAAAGATTAATGCAGTTCAATCAAGAACAGTTAGTCAAGCAACACCTCCACTCTAAAAACAAAAACCAACAATACAAAGGGAAAAAAATAAAAAAGGAAAGGCAAGAATAGGCAAGTATGAAACTAAGCTATCAACTATAAATTCTAGAGATAGTGGTGTAGCACCTGGGTCCGTGTTATAAAGAAATACACAAGGCACCAAAGGTGATGTAAAACAAAGAGCCTTTATTACTGGCCCCAGGGACGGACACTCTGGTTTACTAACGCAGTAGTAGCCAAAAATGTCCGACCCTGACTTGAAGTTTCAGCCCTCTTAAATAGGAATCAGCCCCCTGGGTCTACGTGACTCAGGGCAGGTTTCCTATCCTAATTTCAGGTAAACTTTACAACCTCAAGTTATCATAAGACAGTTTGTCCAGGGGCTTGTGGTGGTCTTTGACTAATGGTCACCTCCCTTCCTGTCTTCTAGGCTATTTTCTCATTTCAGTTCCTTATCTTTATTGTCCGGATGCTTTCCTCTTACTCAAGGCCTTGTCCCTTAGCCCTGAATTCTTTCTCTCAGAAGGTGTGCATTAACCCTTTTATTTCTGCAACAATATTTTTGCCTTCTAACAGTGGGAAGAGAGAGAGAAGGAAAGAGGAGAGAAACACAGTAACAGAGAGTGAGAAGAAAAGAAGAAAGAATCCACTCTTAGTAAGACTTCTTCTCTAAGATAATTCATGAGTGAGTGTCAATGAGTAAAAAAGAAAAAAAAAAAAGAAGCAGTGAAAGGAAAGAGATTTTTCAGATCATCTTTAATGAAAGAAAAGAGAAGTAGAGAAAAAAGTAGGGGGAAAGTTCCTCCCAGAATTTGTAGCACAACCAATCACCTATCAATGGAAAAAGCAGCAACAGCTACTTTTGCTCAACTTGGAGAGGGGGGAAAGAGACAAGCGCAAGTAATAATAATAGGATAAAATTAAATAAAAATCCCTAACAGTCAGTCTGCAGATTGAACCGGTACAGATTGGCTCCACACAGTCTCCTCTCCATCTCCTTCCTAAACCAAGCTAAAAACAACGATTACTAGAGATAACTATCAGGCAAACTCAAGCATTGGTGGAAAGGTACTTTACCCCAGGCAAGACGGAGGCCCTGATTGGTCAGGTATTCTGTCACTCAGAACTCCTGCTCCCTTCAGTGTCTTTAGAAAGACACAGCCTTGAAAGACACACCAGATAAGATCGAGGCCCTGATTGGTCAGGTATTCTGTCACTCAGAACTCCTGCTCCCTTCAGTGTCTTTAGAAAGACACAGCTTTGAAAGACACACCAGATAAGACCGAGGCCCTGATTGGTCAGGTATTCTGTCCCTCAGAAAGAACTCCAGCTCCCTTCAATATACTTTGAATGACACACATTTGAAAGACACCCCTGCTGATCCAGGAATCTTGATAAAGAAATTATCTCCACAGGAGTCCCACCAGGAATATCTGGTGTGTGGGGGGTGTTCAGAATTAGCAAAACAGAAAACTCCCAGTCAATCTCCCTGTTTCTTTTGTTCTTTTTCAGTCTCTGTTTGCCAGCCCAAATATGGATTATAGGACTCTTTCTTTAGGTCTTGTCTGCCCACCCAGTGCACCCCTACCCCACTACTGACCCAGAATTCTTCCCCTCACCCTAACTTTCCAGTTTTGAAGCAGCCACCTTGCAGAGCTCAGACCATGTGTTGTCTCCAACTCCCCATCTTGGCCTTACCTCTTTTTCTTTTCTTCTTCTCCCTGTACAATTATATTAATTTCCAGAAAACTGTGATTTAGTCCACAGTGATAAGAAGATTATCATTGTTAGTAAGCAAGTAGATGGGATTCATGAGGGGCAGAAATAAGATACTATCTATTTTAAAAACAGAAGCTGGAGGGGATTGTGAGGCCAGTGGGTCTGTCAGCCATCTTGATTGTGGCAGCCATCTTTTATTGTTGTCAGTAGACTGTCTTCCCTTGTTATCCTGCTGTGTTAAGGATCCATCATCCATTTATCACAATCTTTTGATCTGGTTACTCTTTTTTAAAAATTTTTATTAGTGATTTAATAATGATTAACATGACTGTAAGATAACAAGGATACAATTCCATATATTTCCCACCACCAGAGTTTCATGTCCCATCCCTTCATTGGAAGCTTCCTTATACTTGATCCCTCTGGGAATATGGACCAAAACTCTTTATAGGGTGCCGAAGGGCATCTGTAATTGCTTCTCCACTGAACATTGGCAGGTTTATCCATAACCCTATCCTGTTTCTATATTTCCCTAGTGGGGAAGGATTCTGGGGAGGTGGGGTTTCAGCACACTTTGGTGAATTGTCTGCCCAGGGAAGTCAGGTTAGTGTCATGGTAGCATATGCAATGTGGTGGCTGAAAAGTGGTAAGATATAAAGCAAATTGTTCAATAAACAGGGACACAAAGGTAAGAACAGAGCAGATTAAACTAGGGGTCTTTGTGTGGAAAGAAGCTAGGAAGTCTATTTTAGGTATATCCCAAGGGGCTCACGATTTTACTAATTTTTGCATGAGCCTGATAGCTGACATGCAGGTAGACTAAAAGTACTGTCAGGGAAGATGGTGTCAGAGTTGAGAATAGGAAGCTGAATTAGGGCAGGGAGTAGCTCCCAAATCAGGAGGAAAGAGGTTACATAGATTCCTGTGTGGAATATGGGCCACCTACCAAATCAACAGGATTTACAGACAACAATATTTATTCACGTTTCCTATAGTTGGGAGCTATTCTCTTCCCTGATCCTGCTTCCTAGCCCTTTCTCCAGCCATGACATCATCTCCCCAGACAATAACTTGGGTCCACCTGCATATCAGATGTCAAGCTCAGGCAAAAACTAGTAAAGTCACAGGCCCCTTGCAACATACCTAAAATAGACCTATAAGCTTTTTACAAAATGGAGACCCCAAATCTTCATCTGCAATATTCCAGCCTTTAGGTTCATGATTAGTCAACAATGTGTTTGGCTTTATATGTTAACTCTTTTTTCAGCCACCAGGTTCTAGATGCTACCATGATGCCAACCTTCCTTCCCTGGACAGATAACCCCACCAATATGTCTTGGAGCTCCACTTCCCCAGAGCCCTACCCCACTAGGGAAAGAGAGAGAGAGACAGGCTGGGAGTATGGATCAACCTGCCAATGCCCATGTTCAGTGGGGAAGCAATTACAGAAGCCAGACCTTCCACCTTCTGCACCCCACAATGATCATAGGTCCATATACTCCCAGAGGGTTAAAGAATAGGAAAGCTATCAGGGGAGAGGATGGGATACAGAGCTCTGGTAGTGGGAATTGTGTGTGGAATTGTACTCTTCTTATCTTATCTGGTCTTGTCAATATTTCCATTTTATAAATAAAAAGGAAGAAGAAAAAAATCCTTGAGACTGCTCAAGGAGATGAAATTGGACATTCACTGGACTCAGGGAGCAAGACACCATCCTTTCTGCTCTGAAAAACAGAACAGCTGAACTGAAAAAGAGAGTAACTTCTCCTGGGCAAGAGAAGTAGTCCTTTGAAAGCTGCCAGGAGCCATTTCTCTGCTTTATAGATGATAAGCTTTGAGACAACGGAACCCCTCAAGACAAATGTTAATTACCCCCTGGGCAGGCCATTTCCCCTTAGGTAAACCATTTATCAGTAATCAAGTGAGTCAACACAAGTGAGTCAACACATAGTTTGGTTCCTGCCATTTGTTGCAAGGAACATTCCTCTTTGAAGTTTGCTCCCCCTTCCCCTCCTCCAGCATTCCCTCTCCTTCCCCAAAGCCTTATAATGCCTGTGTTCACAATAAAATTTAGAGCTTGATCAGAAACTTGACTTGCTCTCATTCTTCGCGTCTCTTGTCCCTATCATTTCAGGTCTCATTGGGTTCCTAGCCCCTGCTCACCGCCCTGCTGGCCGGGGCATTCTGGCGCCCGAGCGTGGGGCAAAGAAGCCTTCTGAACCTAGAAACTCCGCTGATCGAGGGGGTAGGCCTACCCGAATTCACAGAGTCACCGCGGCCCGAGGGGGGTAACGCAAAGACTCGCAGAGATCGCCACGGAAATACCCGCCCGTGAGTCGCATCTGGGGAAGAGTGTCACAGCGGCTGAGGTAAGCAAAACCATGGGACATGAATTTAGCAAACAAGATTTATTCATTAAAGGACTCAAGGAGTCACTCAAGACACGAGGAACTAGGGTTAAAAAGAAAGAATTAAAAAAGTTTTTAGATTATATTGGAAATATTTGCCCCTGGTTCCCCCAGGAAGGCACTATAGATGAAAAGCGTTGGAGGAGAATTGGTGACTGTCTTAATGATCACTATCAGTCTTTTGGTCCTGAACGTGTACCTGTTTCTGCCTTTTGTTACTGGAATTTAATTAATGATATCTTAAAAATCTATAATAATCACCCTGATATTAAAAACCTTATTACAGAGGGTGAAAAGGTCCTCCGGCAACTTTCTCGTCCGCCGTCCAGGACAAAGACCCCATCTCCATGCCCTTCTGTGGTTATTGATCTTGATCCCCCGGTACCCAGTCAAAATAGAAAGCAACATCTCACAGCAGAGAACTACACTACAGTGGCAGAGAACAAGTGGGTCTTGGTAATAACCAGCTCAACCAAAAGAGCTTTTTTCTTTTTCATTTTGATAGGACAAGATAAAGTGAAAAAGGGTGGGGAGAGAGAAAGAGAGACACCTGCAGCACTGCTTCACCTCTCTTGAAGCTTACCCCCTATAGGTAGGGGATTAGGGGTTTGAACTTGCATTTTTGCTGATGGTAATGTGCATCCTCAACAGGAGAGCTTTGCCATCTCTGGTGACCTAAGTCCTGTCCCAGCAATGACCCAGGAACACCGTGGACAGCACTAGGGTAGCTCTAGGGATAATGGTGTCTCTCTCCCCTCTGTTTCTTCCTCTCCTTCCCATTCTTCTGTCTTTCCTTCTTTAAATAAAATATAGGATAGGATAGGATAGGATAGGATAGGATAGGATAGGATAGGATAGGATAGGATAGGATAGGATAGGATAGATGAGATGAGATCAAAACAGCATGTGTTTCTATTCAGTGCCATGGGCAGAATCAGGTGGCTGTAGCTTGTATCTTGTGATCAATTCTTCTTTGAACCCAAAATAATACTAAAAATTAAGTCCTGCACCCAAGGAAGCAGCTCAGATGGTTAAGCATCAGACTTGTATGATTGACGTTTCCAGTTTTATTTCCAGTCCTTCTGTAAAGACCAAAAGAGCATGCTGGTGTTCCTCTATCCCTCTTACTCCCTCTCTCTCTATCTTCTCTCTTTCTCTCTCTCTCTTACTCTTTCTCATGTGTAATAAATAAAACAAGTCTTAAAATATTCAAGAAAAAATGTTGAAGCCAACCATAGGATAATTACAGTGGGTCTCCAGAATTTGCTTTCTTTTCTTCCTTTCCTCCTTTAGTTTCCCACTCTTCCCTTCTTTCTTTCTTTCTTTCTAGAGAGACAGAGGCAGAAAGACAATGAAAGAGGCCATCACATTGAAGTGTCTTCCTTCAGTGCACTGGGGACCAGGTTGAAACCTGGGTTACATAGGGGACAAAATAGCATCCTATCCAAGTGAGCTATTTCACTGGCCCTGACATCCTGAAATCTAAGGGTCAAAAAAGATTCCTAGTGGATTGGGGTGTGTGTGTGTGTGTAATTCTATTTATTATTGTATGAAAAAAATACTCAAAGAGTTTGGGAGATTTTTAGCAACTTACTAGAAGACTGGAATCTTTTGTGTGGCTCATTGTTAGTGAAGAACTGGGGTCTAAGAACTCAGTTTCCAGCCAAAGCCAACTGTTACCTGTGAGGGCAGTAAGGCAGGCGGGATTCTAAAGGGGCTTCCCAGTGTTTTTGCCCCCCACCAGTCCACTTTAGTCTAGATGCTGATAGAGAGGGAAGTTGGAGATGTAATTAAACACCCTTAAGAGATGGAGATGGTTGACAGGGGCTTGATCCAACCAGGTGAGCCCTTCAGAAGCAGAGTGAAATCAGAGATTTACACTGTTGCCTTTGGAGATGAGGAGGGAGCAGTTCCCAGGGAATGGGGGCAGTCTTTGAGAACTGGGAATGGCTGACTGCTGGTCAGGGAGAAAATGAGGACCCTGATTCCACAAGCACAAGCACCAGGTCGCAGTCAATCGAAATGAGCTTAGAGAAAGAACGTGGGTTCTTTCCCAGGACATTGGGATGAGAACTCTTGGCCAATGTCTCCATCAGAGATTCCTGTTGTAGTTGAATCTATCTCAGATCTACACAGCTTTGAGACAGTTAGTTGGTGGGTCTTGTTTGAAATCACCAATTTCTTTCTTTTCTTTTTTTTTTTTTTTGCAGGGACAGAATAATGACTGCAAAGTTATTTCGAGTCCATGTTTTTAGAAAGCATACAACAGCACTCTGCCTGCATCTTGGAGGAAGCACTAATTAAAGTGTATCCAGCAAACCAAAACAAATATCAAGATAAGGGAGAAGAAACTGGGATGAACGATGAGCTTTTCCTTGTAAATCATTAAAGGGCATGCAGATGACTGCAATTTGTGGGATGAAGGGGAATGTAAATGTTAATGAGTGGGGCTGGCTCTTAAGCTTCCAAATTGTCCCAGCAAGACCCAGGACTTAGAAGAGACTGTTGGTAAAGTCTAGGTTTCCTATCCTAAATGACCTTTTCAGGCCATTGCTGATTGGATAAGAGAACAGAGCTGAGAAGTAGAGGAAGAGTGAAAATGAAGCAAAATGAAAACGATTTTTTTTTTTTTACTACTCAGTGAGAGTAAGGTGTGGAGATAAAAATAAAAAAAAAAAAACACCACTATATTGACTAAATAGTGAAAATAAAATAAGATGGGGGCTGGGTGGTAGTGCATCTGGTGGAGCTACGATGTGCAAGGACCCAGGTTCAAGCCGTCTTATCTCCATCTGCAGAAGTGAAGCTTCAAGAGTGGTGAAGCAGTACTGCAGGTGTCTCTCTGTCTCTTTTCCTCCCTCTTCCCTGTCAGTTTTTCTGTCTCTATCCTAAATAAACAATAAAAAATTAAAAACAAGGTGGAAGACGTAATGCCATGTATCTTGGTTGTAGCAAAAATGAGATGGTCTAAATTGCCCTACTCAGAGACAGGCCTCAGTTTGGATGAAATATCAAGTTCTCGTGTTGAAAGACAGGTGAAGAAGTATATTTACAATACAATGAGGAAGAAATGTCAACAATGGGAGCCGGGTGGTGGCGTACCTGGCTAAGTACACATGTTACAATCCACAAGGACCCAAGTTCGAGACCCCAGTCCCCACTTGCAGGGGTAAAGCTTTGAGAGTGGTGAAGCCCCGCTGCAGGTGTATCTCTGTCTCCCTTCCTATCTCACCCTTCCCCCCTCGATTTCTGTCTCTATCCAATAAATAAAAGTAAAGACAGAAAAAGAAGAGGGTGTCGGGTGGTAGCGTAGTGGGTTAAGCGCACAGGGCACAAAGCACAAGGACTGGCGTAAGAATCCGGGTTCAAGACCCTGCTCCCACCTTGCAGGGGTAGGAGTGGTTTCACAAGTGGTGAAGCAGGTCTGCAAGTGTCTTTCTCTCCACTTCTGTCTTCCCCTCCTTTCTCGATTTCTCTCTGTCCTATCCAACAACAGCAATAACAAGGGGAGAAAGAAAGAAAGAAAGAAAGAAAGAGAGAGAGAGAGAGAAAGAAAGAAAGAAAGAAAGAAAGAAAGAAAGAAAGAAAGGGGAAAAAATTGCCTCCAGGAGCAATAGATTAGTAGTGCAGGTATCAATCCTCAGTGATAACACTGGAGAAAAAAAAAAGTCAACTATGGATCATCAAGCAGATACATCTAAGAGAAATGTAAACTGAAAGGAAACAGAAGCATAGTTGATAAGCTCAACAGACCTTTAAAACCAAAGGCATTTATCGAGTCAAAGAAGGATGGTAGGCAATGACAAAAGTTAGAGTCCACCAGGAAGATGAAATAACCACTGGAGAAAATCAAAGATGCCTCATGATACAAAGAGAGGAAGCTGCAAACAAATAAAATGACCCCTCTTAATTTATATGTCCACCAGAATTTAAAGTTAGAGAATTTCAATAATACCCTCTGTCTCTGTATATCTCCAGTGATTTGGATAGACATGAAGTTGTGCAGGCAAAAAGTTTCATGCGACACAATAGGATCTATTTTGTTTTCTTAAGCTCATTTTTGAATTTATTTTTATTTTATTATTACTATTATTATTGCCTCCTGGGTTATCACTGGGGCTCGGTGCTGTCACGACAGATTCACTGCTCCTGGTGTCCATTTTTTCCATTTTATTTTATATTTTATTTTATTTTTTTATTTTTTTAATATTTATTTTATTTATTCCCTTTTGTTGCCCTTGTTGTTCTATTGTTGTAGTTATTATTGTTGTTGTCGTTGTTGGATAGGACAGAGAGAAATGGAGAGGGGAGGGGAAGACAGAGAGGAGGAGAGAAAGATAGACACCTGCAGACCTGCTTCACCGCCTGTGAAGCGACTCCCCTGCAGGCGGGGAGCCGGGGTTTGAACCGGGATCCTTATGCCGGTCCTTGTGCTTTGCGCCTTCCATTTTATTTTAATTGGATAGAACAGAAAGAAATTGAGAGAGGAGGGGGAGATGGGATGATAGGGAGAGAGTGAGAGAGAGAGAGAGAGAGAGAGAGGCATCTGCAGACGTGCTTCACCACACATGAAGCTACCCTTGCAGGTGAGGAGCAGGGGCTCAAAATCAGATCCTTGAGGTCTGGGGGGTAGCACAATGGGTTAAGCATGCATGGTGCTAAGTGTAAGGACTGGCATAAGGATCCAGATTCCAGCCACCGGCTCCCCACCTGCAGGGGAGTCGCTTCACAAGTGGTGAAGCAGGTCTACAGGTGTCTGTCTTTCTCTCCCCTTCTCTGGCTTCCCTGCTTCTCTTAATCTCTCTCTGTCCTATCCAACAACAACAACATCAATGGCAACAGTAATAAAAACGGCAACAACAAGAGCAACAAAATGGGAAAAAATGGCCAGCAATAACCCTGGAGGCAAAAACAAACAAACTAACAAAAAATATAGATCTTTGTGTGGGTCCTTGTGCTTAGTGCATTACCACCCCACCCCCTGAATTTTTGTTTAAAACCAGCTATGTACTTGTACAACAGTAAAGTTTAATAAGTACTAACATATAGAATGTTCACAGGCTGTCTCCCCTAACTATGCAGCAAGGCCATCTGATGGACATTAATTTTGTGAAAAGTAGTATCCTGCTAAAAATATCTCTGTCAAAGAGGAAATCAAAATTGATATAGAATTGTATTTACAATTTTTCAAATACAGAAAATAACTTTTTAAAAAATCTTTTTATTTATTTATTTTTTATTCTCTTTATTGCCGGGATAGCCTGAGGGTGCTTCTTCCCGAGCTAGTGCTCTCTGGCTTGGAGAGAACTCAACTGGAGCCGATCTAGGCTGCTGCGTGGGAGAGGGATCAGGAACTTGTGCCACACTAACTTCGCAGGAGATACACTCTGGAACCCTCGGGGCCAGAAAGCAATTTCCAAGTGTCTCTAATCAGAAGAGCAGCTGTTTTTATACTCTCCAAGTAGGGTGGAAACAGGATGTGATATAGAGAGGGTGGAGAGAAAAGTGACTGGTGAAAATCAGAGTGTGACAAGGAGGGGGCGGAGCAGGCGAGAATCCAATCACTGAACCACCAATGCCCTGGAGGGAGGGTGGTGCTTTATGTAAATAGACCAAAGCTTTGAATAGGATTAAATCTATCCCTATATAGGCATATGGTTAAGCAGAAGCCAGGGGGAGCTGGCATACACTTTATTTACTGGATTGAGAAAGCCAGAAATCCAGAGGGTAGGGGGACATAGAGAGGGAGAGAGAGAGGGACACCAGCAGCCCTACTTCACCACTTGCAAAGCTTTCCCCCTGCAGATTGGGACTCTGGGCTCGAACCTGGGTCTTTGTGTATTGTAGCATGTACATTCAACCAGATGTGCTACCACCTGGCCACTTACAAATCAATTTTTTTTTTTAATTTGTTTATTTTTAGTGACTGAGAGATGTAGAAAGATACACACAGACAGCAACCAAAGCACTGCTCAGCTCTGGCTTATGATGGTGCTGGGGACTGAACCTGGGACTTTGGAACCTCAGGCATGAAAGTCTTTCTGCATAACCACAATGCTGTCTCCCCAGCCCTGGAAAATACCTTTCAACCAAGACTTAAAGGATATAACTGAAGCTGCACAGAGAAGTTTTCCTTTTCTTTTCTTTTCTTTCTTTCTTTCTTTTTTTTTTTTTTTTTGCCTCCAAGGTTATTGCTGGGGCTTGGTGCCTGCACTGCTAATCCACTGCTTCTAGAGGCCATTCCCCCCCCCCCCGCTTTGTTGCCCTTGTTGTTACCCTTGTTATTGTCATTATTATTGTTGTTGTCATTGCTGTTGTTTTTGTTGTTGGATAGGACAGAGAGAAATCGAGAGAGATGGGGAGACAGACAGGAGGAGAGAAAGATAGACACCTGCAGACCTGCTTCACCGCTCCTGTAGCAATCCTGCCCGGGAAGGGGGGGGGGCTAGAACTGGAATCCTTCCACAAGTCCTTGTGCTTTGCACCATGTGTGCTTAATCCGCTATGCTAAACCTAAACCCACTGCGCTACCGCCCAACCCCTGTTTTTATTTTTTTTTAGATGCACTTAATAAATGGGAATATTTTATGATCCAGCAACACCACTCTTATGGATATATCCAAAGGGCATCAAGTCACTAATTCAAAAGGATATATGCACCCCAATGTTCATAGCTGCATTATTCACAGTAGCCAAAAAACAGAGGCAGTCTAAATGCCCATCAGCAGATGACTGGCTAAAGAAGTTATGGGATATATATTCCATGGAATAATGCTTTGGGAGCCAAGCGCATCTGGTTAACACAAACACGGTAGTGCACAAGGACCCATGTTCAAGCCTCAGGTCCCCACCTGTAGGGGGAAAGCTTCATGAGTGGTGAAGCAGGGTTGCCTCTCTGTCTCTTTCCCTGTCTACTTCCCCTCCTCTCTCAATTTCACTCTGTTTTTATTTAATAAATAAGTACATTTTACAAAAGTTTTTTTAAAATACTAGTTTGCCACCAAAAAAGACGGAATCTTTTGGAACAAAAGGGATGAACTGGGAGGTGATTCTGTACGGTGCAGTAGTGAGGTGGTGAAAGATAGTGACTGGATGGTTTTGCTCATTTGTGGACTACTGAGAGTTAGAACACACAGTCTTGCAAAAAAGAAAAAAAAAGGAGTAGTCCAACTATCTCTAAGACTTTGTGAGAATCATAGTGGTCTTAGGATGAGTGGGCACAGAAGTTTGGTGGGGGGAGCAGTCTGGAGCCCTTGTCATGAAATCAACCCTTTCCCCAAAGATGTTTTTAAGAGATGACACATTTCCGGTTCCCTATCTGTGCATTTGTTCAATTTCCAAATGTATTGATGAAGTTGTAGGCAATAAGTTCTTCTGAATGTTCCGTCTATACCTCGTTTGTTTTTACTAATCTTGCCTATATTTTATCCCTAATTTTTTTGTTTCATGATTAATCTTGAGGTTAATTTTTTTCTTTTTAAACTAGGCATTCTTAATTACCATCTTAGATATTGGAACTTTCTATTAAAGGTTTTTTTTTTTTTTTTAATGTATGTTGTTTTTTTGATGTTGGCGCCCTCCTTGCATATGATGGTACAACTGCTCCTGGGTCAACATGTTAATTCTTTTAAAAAAATAATTTACTATTTGTTTATTATTGGATAGGAATAGAGAAATTGAGAGGGGAAGGGAAGATAGAGAGGGAGAGAGACAGAGAGAAAGCTGCAGCTCTAATTCATCACTTCAAATGAGGAGCAGGGGCTAGAACACGTATCCTTGTGCACTGTGATGTGTGTGCTTAACCAGATGCTCCACCGCCTGGTTCCGACATTTTCATTCTTTATATTTTAAATATATACAGTGATAAAGAGGAAGAGATACCATAACACCCCTGCAACACCCATGAAGCCTCCCATGGTGATAGAATATTTCCATGCCCAGGACCTCACACAGAGAGACGGGCATTGTAGTGTGTGAGCCATATCTCCTGGTCTTGAATCTTTCTATTACAAGTTTGCATTTTGTTATCTTCCTTTCTTCTTTGTTTTATGGGGGCTTTGTGTCTGCTTCATTACATCACTCCTGATAGACTCTGCTTTCTTCCTCCCTCCCTCTTTCCCTTCTCTCTCTTTCTTTTTTCTTTCTCTCTTTTTAACTGCCATCAGGGTTAGTAGGGCTCGGTGCCTGAGATATAAATCCACTGCTCCAGTCATTCCCCTCTCTCTCTGTCTCTCTCTCTCTTTCTCCTTCTCCCCCTCTCGTTCTCTCTTTTCTTCTCTTCTCCACCTCCTCCTTCTCCTTCTTTTACTTGTCAGAAAGAAATATACATTTGTTCACTGTAATTTAATTTACAAGAACCACTCACTGTTGGCAGTCAGCTGACCGCCCAGGGCACACACTCAGAACAGCTGTCAGCAGGTGACAGTGTGAGTGACAGGGCATTCTCCAGGGTCCAGGCACTCCTCAGAGCTTCTGGGACACCAGGGGGCTCCTCTAGAGAACAACTCCACATCTCACACCACAGTTAGACTTTGTCTAATTTCTACAGTTTCTCAGCTTGCTTTCTGGATATTTGTGGTTTGCAAAAATGTACAGATTCCCCCCAGAGATGCTGTGAAATCACTCCTTCTCTGAGCCGATCTGTTCCTTCTGCACCTCTGGCCCCCCTCCCGTTCTCCCTTCTCTGGATCATTCTGTCTTTGCCCAGGGCAGCTTCCAGGAGTTTCTTACTGAGGGGAAGTAGGTATTGAAGATGTCTGTACTCATCCTCATTCTTGAAAGATAAGGTGTTTGTTTCTAGTTTTAAGACTCTCTGCTACTCTGTCTTTGTAGAGGCATTGCTCTGGTTAGAAAGTCAGAGGTAGGGGGCTGGGCAGTGGCTCATCTGGTTTAGTAAACCTGTCAACATGTCAACAAGCTCAGAGCCCCCACTCCTGTAAGGGGTCTGCTTCATGAGCAATGAAGTAGGTCTGCAGGTGTCTATCTCTCTTTGTCTCTGTGTTTCTCCTTCCTCTCTTGATTTCTCTCTTTACTAGTAAAAATTAGAATTAAAAAGGGGGTCCAGGGGAAAGATGGTTGTTGGAAGCGGTGGATTGGAAGTGCTGGCACTGAAACCCAGTTATAACTTTGGTGGCATTAAATAAATAAACAAACAAACAAAGTGCTTGCTCTGGCAGCACATATACTAAAATTGGAACAGTAAAGAGAAGATTAGCATGGCCCCCATGCAAGAATGATATGCAAATTCCTGAAGTGTTCCATATGTTTTGAAAAAAAAAGATCAGAAGGGAAAACACTAAGCAGAAGTTGGACTGGAGTTGGTGTATTGCACCAAAGAAATAGACCCTGGGGTTGGAGTGAGGGGTGGGGGAGTTCAGGTCCTGGAATGTGATGGCAGAGAAGGACCTAGTGGGGGTTGTATTGTTATGTGGCAAACTGGGAAATGTTATGCATGTACAAACTATTGTATTTATTGTCGACTATAAAACATTAATCCCCCAATAAAGAAATTTTAAAATAAAAATAAATGGAGAAGGAAAGAAAGTCATTTGTAGCATTCACATCTGCCAGATTTCTCTGGTACAGTCCCTGCCCTGCCTCACACACAGTGGGGCTGCAACATAACCCTAACTGACTACAAGAATTACTTGTTGACCTTGGTGCAGGTACCAGGAAAAGGAGAAGAGTCTCGCTTGTCTCTGACTTCTCTCACTGTAGGGCAACAACAGCAGGAGACCAAATAATGATATATCAAGTTCAAAGAATGTCATTTCAAGGAATAGAACTGATAAAAGTTAGATTCAGAGGCTAATAAATGCTGTTATTACTAGGCTGGAAAGTTAGTGTAGTGTTTTGCAAAATGATTTTCTTTTCTTTTCTTTTTTCTTTATTGGGGGGTTAAGGGTTTATGGTCAATAGTAAAATACAGTAGTTTGTACATGTGTAACATTTCTCAATTTTCCACATAATAATTCAACCCCCACTAGGTCCTCTTCTGCCGTCATGTTCCAGGTCCTGAACCCTCCCCACCCCCACCCCAGAGAGTTTTACTTTGGTGCAATACACCAACTCCAGTTCAAGTTCTGCTTTGTGTTTTCTTCTTTTTCAACTTCTTTTATTACTATTAGTAGTAGTGCTTTAATAATAAGTGGCAAGGTACGATTCATACAATTCCCACCACCAGAGTTCCATATCCTATCCCCTCCATTGGAAGTCTCCCTCTTCTTCACCCTTCTGGGAGTAAGAACCAAAGATCTCTATGGGGTGCAGAAGGTAGGAGGTCTTGCTTTTGTGATGCAAAAAGATTTTCATGCCTGTGTCACTAAAGGCGCCAGGTTTAATCTCCAGCACCATTATAAACCAGAGGCAGTACTCTGGTAAAGAAAACAAAACAAACAGACCAACAAACAGTTTAAAGAAGTAAATCAATAAAATTCCATTACTATTAAATTACTATTTTCTTTTCTTTTCCTTTCTTTTTTTTTAAAGCTTTTTTCCCCCTTTAGTTGACCTTGTTTAACACTGTTGTGTTTATTGATGTCGTTGTTGTTGGATAGGACAGAGAGAAATGGAGAGAGGACGGGAAGACAGAGAGGGGTAGAGAAAGACAGACACCTGCAGACCTGCTTCACCACTTGTGAAGCGACTCCCCTGCAGGTGGGGAGCCTGGGGCTCGAACCTGGATCCTTCCGCTGGTCCTTGCGCTTTGCACCAAGTGCGCTTAACCTGCGGTGCCACCGCCTGACTCCCTTTATTTTCTTTTTTAAAATTATCTTTATTTATTGGACAGAGACAGCCAGAAATCAAGAGGAAAGGGGTGATAGAGAGGGAGGGAGGGAGGGAGGGAGGCAGGGAGAGAGAGAGAGAGAGAAGACTGCTTCACCAATTGCAAAACTTTCCCCCTGCAGGTGGGAACTGGGGACTCAAACCTGGGTCCTTGTGCATTGTAACATGTGTGCTCAACCAGGTGCACCACCACCTGGCCCCATAAATTACTGTTTTTCTAGGCACATATGTACTGCCTTGCTGAGAGGAATTTCTTTTTCAGCTTCTAATATTTATGTATTTACTTATTTATTTATAACTATCTTTATTTATTGAATGGAGACCATCAGAAATCGAGAGGGTAGAGGAAGATAGAGAGGGAGAAAGCAAGAGAGTGCTTCACCACTTGCAAAGCTTTCCCCCTCCAGGTAGGGACTCGGATTCAAACCTGGGTCCTTGCATATTGTAACATGTGCACTCAACCAGGTGAACCACTACCTGACTCTCTTAAGCTTCATTTTACATCCTTGTGATTTTATTTCTTAAGTCAGAAGCACATATGAAAAAGCTGGGGTAACATATCCTACCAAAGTCAAAGAAAACGTATCAGACATGTAACAAATTTAATGTGAGTCATTACATCATACAAAACTATGGGCTCATACTCTGCTGGGTATACTAAGGTCTAGTGGATTAGTAGATGTAGGAATGGTTCTAGCGTTTGAATTCAATTATTAAAATACAAGGTGACCAAACAAGCTAAGAAAACATGACCTTGTCCAAGCAAATTCCCTAAGCATCAATTAAATAGCAGCCATGTCACTACTTGAATCAATTAGCAAGGACTCCATGCTAGATAAAGTGTTCATTCAGTCACAAATTGGTCGTGTTTTCTGCATTAGTGCAGCCTCTCACTGCTGCCATACTTCTTCCCCAAATAAATCATTGCTTTCTAGAAAGTACATTTTCTGCAAGCTCTAGCCACTTGATTTTGCTGCAAAATGTCATTTGCTTTAAGCTAAATTTTTCTTTTTCTTTTTTTATTCTACTGAGGTTATTGCTGGAACTTCATGACTGCACAACTACTCTGTTCCCAGGCATTCCCCCCACCTTTTTTTTTTTTTTAACATAGTAAGTGAGATGGAGGGGCAGACAGAGAAAGAGAGACATCACCTGGTTGGATGAGCAAGGATTCAGGTTCAAACCTCCAGTCCCCACCTGCAGGGGGGAAGCTTCTTGAGTGGTGAAGCAGTGCAGCAGGTCTCTCTCTCTCTCTCATCTCCCCACTTCTTCTTGATTTCTGGGTTTTGTTTGTTTTTAGATGAATCCAAGTGTTCTGTGGGCTCTCTCTTTTTTAAAAACCATATTTTATTTGGTAGGACAGTGAGAAATTTAGAAAGAAGAGGGAATTAGGGATGGAGAGAGACACCTACAGACCTGCTTCACCTCTTGTGAAGCTTTCCTCCTGAAAGTGAGGATAGGGGCTTCTTGATTTCTGATTGTCTCTATCCAATAAAAAAATAGACACTTGAGAGAGAGAGAGATATATATCACAGCTCATGAAGCTTCCTTGAAGCAGTAGTTCTCATAAGGTGGCTAGTGACTTGAACTCAAGTCCTCACACATGCTGACATGTGCACTGTGCCAGCTGGGTCATCTCCTGGTCCCCTGTATGCTGTTTTTTTTTTTTTTTTCACAGTGACTAAAAAAATGATTTATCTCATTTGGCAAGGGGTACTTATTTGACTTAATCTACTCTCCATGTATGTTTGTA
The DNA here is from genome assembly GCF_950295315.1 of Erinaceus europaeus. Classification (NCBI taxonomy): domain Eukaryota; kingdom Metazoa; phylum Chordata; class Mammalia; order Eulipotyphla; family Erinaceidae; genus Erinaceus; species Erinaceus europaeus. The sequence goes on from NC_080163.1 coordinate 15,932,534, forward strand.
AAGAATGAAGTTATAAAGCGTGGAATTCATTTACTGGCTGGCAGTTTCTAAAATGTAAAAACATTGATGTGTAGTGTTTATCTTTAAGATATGGGTATTTTAGGGGCCACGTGGTGGTATGCCCCAGTTTTAAATCAATAATACATTATAAAAAAATAAAAATCCTGGGAAGGTGTTGCAATAGATATAGCGCTGAGGTCCTAAGTTTTATGTCTGGCATTGTATATGCCAGAGCAATGCTCTTGCTTGTCCTCTCTCTCTCTCTTCCTCCCTGTTTTGCCACCAGGGTTATTATCACTGGGGCTCAGTGTCAGCACTTCAAATCCACTGCTCTCAATGGCCTTTTATTTTATTTGTTTCTATTTTATTTGATAGGACAGAGAGAATTGAGAAGGAAGGAAGAGATAGACAGACAGACAGACAGACAGAAAGAGACCTGCAGACCTGCTTCACCACTTGAGAAGCATGCCACTGCAGGTGGGGAATTGGGGATTGAACTGGAATCTTTGCACATGGTAATATGTGTGTTCAATGTGGTGCACTACCTCCTGGCCCCAATAAATCTCTCTCTCTCTCTCTCTCTCTCTCTCTCTCTCTCGTAACAACTGGGGTCAGGCACTGGTACACCAGTGGTTAAGTGCACACACTATAGTGCACAAGGGCTCAGGTTCAAGCCCCTGGTCTCCACCTGCAAGGGCAAAGCTTTTCTAGTGGTGAAGTAGAGCTACAGGTATCTCTCTGTCTCTCTCCCTCTCAATCTCCCTCGCTCCTCTCAATTTCTAAATAGAAAGGTAACAGCCTGTTGCACAGAATGCAGCTGTCTTGTAGAGTTGATGCTAATGTCTGTGGATCCTGCCACGGGCTATAGAAGGACTCCAGTCAAATGATACTGCTATGACAAGTCTGCAGTAACAGCAGCAACACTCAGTGACTTAAAGCAGTAGGCTTATACTTCCCGCCGATGTTGCCTAAGAACACATGTCTATCAGGACTGGGTGAAGGCAAAGGCACCTTTTCAACTTGCTTCCACTGGGCAGAAGAAGATGGAGCTGGGAAACCTTGAACTGGCAGTGAAATGCTCAGCTCTGGCTTATGGTGGTACCGGGGACTGATCCTGGGACCTGGAAGTCTCAGGTATGAATGACCATTATGTTATCTCCCCAACCTCAGTTTAAGGCTGTTTTGCTTCATGTCAGACATGGGTGTGACATCTGTAACTTTTCAGATACTGGGATCTGTCAAGGATTCAGACAGATCTAAGGTCCTATTCATGTAGGATCTGTATCCCCCCAACTTGGCAAAGCATGGGGGGAGGGGGAGGAGTGTGTGAATGGTACTTGGAGAACAATAGTATGGTTTTTTGTTGTTGTTGATCTGGAAAAAGAATTCCCAACCTGACTAACGTTTCAGACTTAAAGCTCCCTGGAGATGTGATGAACAAGCCCCAGAGAGAGAAATGAATCTGGACTGCCTTCAGCAGACGTTTCAGATGACTTGTCTGTAGGTTTTCCTTGCAAAGCAGCTAAGAGGAAAGAAAGAAACTAGTGACTCCCCCTGCCTGCTGAATGGATGGTGATCTTGTGTCTTTTTTAAATGTTTATTTTTTTAGTGCCACCAGGGTTATCACTGGAACTTTATTCCTGCACTGCAAATATACTGCTCCTGGCAGCCATATCCCCTCTCTCTTGAGGACCCCTTTCTTTCTTATTAGATGGGCCCGAGAGAAATAGAGAGGGGAAGGTGAGACAGAGAGGGAGAGAGAAAAAGACACCTGCAGACCTGCTTCACCTCTTGTGAAGCTTTCCTTTTGCAGATGGGGAACTGGGGCTTGAACCTGGGTCCTTGCACATGATGATGTGTAGTGAAATACAAGTACTCTCTATTCAGAGCATTTCGTAAACACTCATGGCAGTTTTTTTTTCTTAAGTCTTTTTGTTTGTTTGTTTGTTATTCATAATGGCGTACACAATCCTAAGATTGCAAGCATAGTTCCACACCACATCCACTATCATGGTTCTGTGGTTCAACCCTCCTAACAATAAACACCATAGTTCTCACAAAGTCTAAAAAAAATACTTCCTAGTTCTTCCTTATTTCTTGCTTTTGCAACTTCTGATGTTTCCATTCTATAAAAACCACATGAGTGAAACTATACAGTAGTTGTCTTTTATCTCTTCCCTTATTCTGCTCAGCACAATCATCTTCAGTTCCATCCATTTTGTCCCAAAAGACACAATATCATCTTTTTTGATTGCGGAATAGTATTCCATGGAGTATATGTTCCGTAACTGTAGGACTATGTTAAAGCTTGGCAGAGCTTAGGGAAGCTCTCCCATCCTCAGATGGAGGTCTGGAAAGACACCCCACTTGTTAGCCTCTCTCCTCATAGAGATGAGTCAAGAGGGAAAAGTCTCCCAGACTCAGTTTCTCCTTGTCAGTCTCTCAAGCTCACAGAAATCTTACAGGCCTCTCACACTTAGTTTCTCCCTGCTAGCAGGCCACATGGCTGCCTGCTTTATAGTCACTCAAAGTTCACACATCCACTTCATCTTTTGATCACAAAGGAGAACACACTCTATCATACACCCCTATCACCAGACAGAGAAAGCCCCAAAATCTTATTTCCTTGTGTCTTTTGATATCTATGATTTACATCAAGCCTTCTCTATCTCACCTTACTGGTTTAACCCCTATGCTTCTCTCAAATGCCTTTGGATAATTAACTTGCCTTCATCATGGAGACTAATTGTCTTGACCTTTATGTATCACATCAATTCTTGTCATACCAGCCGCCTACCATAGGGGCAAGCTGACATTTAATAAACCTGTAATTTCTGACTTATTTGAAAATTTTTCTTTGTTTAAATCTTTATATATATCCAAGCCTACCCCCAAATAAAACGAGTGTTTGTACCAGAATACTCCCCAGTGTCTCCTTTCTGTATCACTGAGCCCTTGAGCTAGCGAGGGAGAATCGGTGACTTGCCTCCTGGCTGAGTCACCCCATGTGAGCACCAGCACATAACTTCTTTGTCTACTTATATTTGGATGGACATTTAGGCTGCCTTCACATTTTGGCTATTGTGAACAATGCAGCCGTGAACATAGAGGTGCATAAGTCCCTTTGAATCAGTGTTTCTATGACCTTGGATAAATGCCTAAGAGTGGCATTGCTGTATCATATGATAATTCCATTTTTATTTGCTTAAGGATTCTCCACAGGGTCTTTGAAAGGGGATGCACTCCCTCTTTTTCTCCACAGCCAACACCTGCCATTTCCTCTTCCCGTTGTGGGACTCAGGGAACATTTTTCTGTCTGATGAATCTTTCACATCTCAAGGCATTTCATCAGGGTAGCAGTGAACAACTTTATTGTGCCATCAGGATTATCAATGGGGCTAAGTGCCTTTACCACTCCACTAAAGACAGAAAGGAGGGACATCTGGGGTTTGAACTGGGATCCTTGTGTCTAGGAACATATGCACTCTAAGCAAGATACCTCCCAACCCACTGGCAGTGAACGGCTTTACTCAGTGATTCTTCACTGGAAGGACAGACTGTGTCTCCCCTCCATCAAACAAAGCAACAGGCAGAAGGAAAGAAAGAAAAGAAGGAAGAGCAACCAGCTGCAGCCTCCAAGTCTAAGTAGGGGGCCTTGACTTTGCTCTGGTCCATTGCACAGGACACCTGTTCTGATGTGGATTCACGCTGACACACCTAGTGTTTAAATGCTTTTTTGTCTGTGTGCATCCGCCAAAGGCAGTCCAGCCCTGTGTGTGCAGCACTGGAGGGCTGTGGAAACTGGCACCCATCTAGAGGAGGAGTGCATTGATCTCACCCAGGCCCAGGAGCTGCCTGTTCTCCCAAGTCTCTCTGTCACTTTGAACCGTCTGGGAACCTGAGCAATGACAGGTAAAGGCAGTCTAACAAGATCAGAGCTAACAGTTGACGGGAAGAGCCTGAACTTGAAGGTTCCAGAGCCCACTACCACCACCACCCCACCCCAGGATCCTCCCTGCCACTTCAGAACCTTAGAAAGAGCAGTCAGTCCTATGTGTTTCTTAACAGGGGCTTGCACCAAGCTGGGTGTTTACCTGACACCACCCCTACACACACACACACACACACACACACACACACACACCCCAAGCCGGGTGTTTACCTGACCACCTCCTACACACACACACACACACACACACACACACACACACACACACACAAACACACACACACACACTGAGTAGGAAGTCGAATTCATTCCAAGCCCCATTCTAGGACAACTTGGATCAAATGCAGTGAAATGAATATGACCAAGGAGACTGCAAGAAGGTAGAAGACAGTCCAGGGCAGAGGTGGGTGAGTTTAACGCCCCCATCTGGGCGGGGGGTGGGGGTGGGGGTGGGTGGACGACTACCAGGCATCCCCTTGGGTGGCTCCAGGCTCCGCCCCCACCTCCTCTCCCTACCTACAGAGCCCTTCTGGCTGGGTACCAGGAGATGCATAGCATCTTCTGTCCTGTGTCCCTTCCAGGGCATTTCTCTGCAGACTGTGCACAAAACGGGCTTAAGACATGTGCCCCCGCAGGAAGAAGGGGTCCTGGGGTCCAGGCTGGGCCTGGGGGCTTATCCACAGGGGCTGCAGCAGGAGCTGCTTCCTGATTTTTTTTTTTCTTTTTCTTTGCGGGAGGGGAATGGGGTTGTGGGATTTCACACCGAGAGCACCAGAGCAGAATTCTAACACAGGGAATCACGAACTGCGGGGTAGGACGCCGTGGTTCCTCTTTGCCCTTGAAAGGGCCGCTTCATCCCTTCTTCTGGCCACGTGGCCCGCAGCCAAACACAAACAGGTCACGCGGTGCAGAAAACTCAGGAAGGGGGTGGGGGTGGGGAGGGCGTCTTCTTTCTGCAAAGCCTAGGACTGCGATGGTTTTATTTCCCTCCCCACCATCTGCTAATAAAAGCTTCTACTCCTGTCCCACTCCTCTTGCTCTGCTAGTTATGAAAATACCCTAGTCTTTCTACTCGCTCTCGCCCCTTGAACTTGAACATGGAATGCACTGCAAGACGGCTTCTCTCTTCGCTCCCACCCCCTCCTGGACTTGGGCAAGACAGCTCCCTTCTCTCTCTCTTTCTCTCCTCCCCCCTCATTTAAACTTGTTTCTGGAATGCATGCGAGGCAGCTACACACACTCTCTCTCTTCTTTCTCTTCGTTTCCCCCCCCTTCCGGCCCCTTGAACTTGTTTCTGGAATACATGCAAGGCAGCTGCTCTTTCTGTCCCTCTCTACTAGGGACTTTACGCGCGGCAGTCTGCTCAGTAGCGGTGGGCCAGCAGGAGGCTGCAGACATGGCTGCCATTCACAGAATTTATGAAAATCCCCCGCCCGCTCCCCCACTCCCCCCCGCCGCCTGCTCCCCGCCAAGCCCAGCAGCTCCCGGAGGGCGGCTGGTCCCCGGGGAAGCGCGCGCCCGCCAAGAGCTATAAATAGCGCGGGGCGGGAGCGCCCTAGCTGGAGCGGGCGGGGTGGGGTGGGGGAGATCCCGGCTGGGGAAGCCTGCGCCGGGGGGCGGGGGGCGGGGGGCGCTGGGGAGCCTGCAGCTCCTGCGGCAGCCTGGGAGGGCGCGGCGTGCAGGGCTGGGGAGCAGGCGCCCTGGCAGGCGCGCGGGGGAAACCCCACTCCCCACCCTCCCCCACTCCTCTACCCCTACCCCCAACCCCCCTCCCCAGCACAGTTTAACACCTGAACCTTCGCGCACAGGCAGAAGGAATGGAACATGTCTTTAAAAAAATGTAGAAAGGGGATGGGGATGGTGGTTCAATGCAGACGGTGAAATTAAATCCCAAATTGGGGCTTGGGAATCCAGGCTCCCTCCCCCCACCATCACCACCCGCGGGAGGGGGGCGGGCAGAGCAGGTGGGTGCGATTCTGGTGCAGGCACTCCTCTCTGCTGCCTCAAGGTCGGTGGCACCCTGAGCATTGCACCCCCCCCACCACCACCACACACACACCTCCCAGTCCCCCGCCAATCAATCGGGCGCCTCCCCGCCAGCCCAGGGCTCCGGAAGGAGGGAGTCCCCAGCTCCGGGGGGGAGGGCAAGCCCGCGACCCAGCTCAGACCTGGAGACCGAGACAGGGGGTTGAGGGGGTGGGATCGGGGGTCTCCAGGGTTGAACCCCAAACGGGTGCCCGCGGGCAGCGGCGCCCCCAGCCCGCACCCCAGCCCCGGGCCCGGGTGGCAGGGAGCAGGGAGCGGCCCCGCAGGACCCCGGCTCTCCCTCCATGGAAGCGGTGTCTCCGCCGAGGCTCCCGGGGAGCGGGGCTCGGGCTGCGGCTGCAGGTAAGCCTCATCCAAGCGGATATTGGGGGTGGGGATGGGCGCGCGCTTTAATGGGGGTTCATCCCCCAAATAGGCAAGATGGAAATCCTTTCCCCCCCTCCCCGCCCCCGCTGGCGGCTTCCTCCTTTTATCTTTACCTTGCCCCTCCCATCCCTTAAACACCCCAGGGTGGGAGGGGAGGTGGGGTGGAGGGCCCTGGGGTAACTGGGGAGCCTGCACATTTCTCCTCCCTCCCCCCAGAGGTCAAGGCCTCTCACCTTGCTGGGCATTCACCTCTCTGCTCTCCCCCACCCCCACCCAGCCTCTCAATCCTTTCTGGCCTGACTCAGTTCTCTGGCCCCTCCACCTCCCTCAGGCAGGCGCTTTGGATTTCCTCTTTTCACACCCCCATCTCTTTTCCCATGAACCCTCAAAAAGGCAGAGCTAGGGGGCCCGGTGGGGAGTGATTCTCTGTGTTCTATCCTGCTGGGGCGACATGGGGACTGGAAGCATTAACTCTGCGCCATGGCTGAGCAGAGAGAGGTCCTGGTCTGTGCTGTTAGCCAATTTCTTTCATGGGTGGGTGGGGGTAGTTTGTGCTGGGAGGCGGTTAACCAGACCATTTTCTTAAGTAAACTGCTACTTCCAAATACCAGCCCCCTCCCCCAGCTGCTCTGCTTCCCTGAGGGGGGGGGAGGGGGGGAGTGTCCTCACTAGGCCAGGTGTCTGGTATTCCCAGATCAGGCCACCACCATGCCACAAGGTGACACCAGCAGTCACACTCTCAAGCTGACAGCTGGCACTGCCCTAAGGACAGGCTTCACTAACCCACCCAGACCTAGGGACACCCCCAGAGGTGAGGGCGGCTACTACCATTCATTCAAGTCTCAGGTTAACCCAGGAACAGAGTGATGTTTACAGCTGGTTTCCTAGCCCCACTCACCCTGTTATCATCCAATACTTTCACCCACCCTTCTGATCCCAGAGTAGTGCTCCCCAGGGTAAGGACTGAATCCCTAGGAACTCCCACAGTACTAGCTGGAGTCAGAACTGGGGCAGTGTGACACTACATCCTCATTCCTCATAACCGGAATCCCACGGTTAGGGATTGAGGCTAGATTGATATCTAATGGGAAATCCGTGTGCCTACCTGTTCAACAAGAGATCCGCATGTGAATATCCACAGTTGTGAAAGCCTGAAGGCAATTTCAGTGCCCACTATGGAGACCTAGAGGAATATTATGCGGCAGCCAACAATGGTTAAATGAAGTGACGGCAATAGACTAGGCAGTCTGGCCTCCAGCCATCTACTAGTGCCTGGATTGAAACCCTGGTGGCAAAAAAAAAAAAGGAACATTGAAGACACTCCAATCTTGAGCTCTTCTGTAGTCACTTGGATTTTATCTTTCTTTTAATACTATCTTTATTTATTCATTGGATAGAGACCACCAGAAATCTGGAGGGAAGGGGAGAGAGAGAGAGAGAGACAGAGAGGCAGAGAGACATCTGCAGCACTGCTTCACCCTTCAAGAGACTGTCCCCTTAACCTCCACCCCGAGTGGGGCCTGGGGGCTTGAACCTGGGGCTGTGCGCGTTATAACCTGTCTGCTCTACCCAGTGCGCCACTGCCTGCCCCTCGAAAGGCATATTTTTAAGATTGCTCTATTAGGAAAATAAGAATACGCAAGCCAGTTGCTGCCACGTGGATACAAGTTGTCATCTGTCCATAATAGGTGTCTGTACACCGTTCCCACCACCATCTTGGGGCATCCTCCAGCATCATGCACTGGGCCCCCAATGTCTCCTCGACCCTCCCCCACTTCAGCTGAAGCCTCTCTGTGTCTCCTGACTCCTCGATGGCATGTAGGGGGTGTTCCCTAAGCCCCTGGATAAATGAGGAATGGTTTATTCATCACCTCCGGATCAAAGTGCTGTGCAGGGCCAGAACGAACTCATGTCACTGCACATTAGCAGGGAAAAAGACCGTTGATTTTGTTTATAAAAATCCCTGATGGGGAGTTCATGGTATTTGGCAGAGGCCAAGGCAACACTCAGTCTGTCTGAGCTGAGGAGTTCAGGTCATTGGAGCAACAAGGTGTGTGATGTGCAAGGTCAGGTGTCATTAGCAAGTGGGGATGAGGCCGCTGTGTCCCCACATGCATGGGGACCAGGATTTGGGGGCAGCCCTAGGAGAGCCTGGAGCGGGAGCTGTGAGTTGGAGTAGTTCTCGGAGGGAGAGAAAAAGCAAGCTGACCTCACCTTCTCAGTTCCCTCTTCATGTCTCCCTGAGGAAGCTTGACCCTGCTGGAGGACCTGGGTTCTAGATCTTGCAGCTGGTGGGTTCTCTCAGGCCCCAGAGAGGAAGCACACCTGTGAGTGGGCGAGGCCCTGGGGGAAGGGGAAGGGAATCTGAGATGGGTCTAATGGTTCTGCCACACTTTGCTATTCTTTGACTGAACTGTTATGGGTGGTGACTCTCTTTTGATACTTTTTTGGTTATCACTGGGGACTTGGTGCTAGAACTATGAACCCATTGCGCCTGGTGGCCATTTCCCCTCATTTTATTGGATAGGACACAGAGAGATTGAGAGAGGAGGGGGAGACAGACAGACAGATAGATAGATAGATAGATAGACAGACAGATAGAGACACCTGTAGACCTGCTTGTGAAGCTTCCTCCCCTGCAGGTGGGGAGCTGGGGGCTCGAACCGGGATCCTTGTGACAGTCTTTAAGCTTAGCACTATGTGCGCTTAACCAGGTGTGTCACCGCCTGGCACCCTGGGTGTTGCTTTTGCACAGTCTGTTCTGAGATGAATCTCGAGAGTGTAGAGTCTGTCCCACTTGGGGTCCTATCAGTTCAGCACTAATTACTGTGGGGACCAGGACTGACTGGTCTCTCTCCTTTCAGCTACTCTCTTCCCCCACAAAAAACAGCACTTTTTGTCTTCAGTACCAAGGATCTGGTTCTTCTGTCACTGTTTTTTGTTTGTTTGTTTGTTTGCCTTTTTCCCCTCCCTTTCAGAATCTAGTCATTTCCAGCTTGAAAGTGGTGAGCATTCTTTATAGTCTTGATAGAAACCAGATTCTAGTGAGCTGTCACTTTGAAACTGCCACCCTCTTTGATAAGCTGTTGACTCAGGCTTTGCTTTCTTTCTCCCTGGTCAGGCTTTCTTTCTCTTTTATTTATTAACATTTATACTCCCAAAGGGGTAAATGTTACGAGAAGATGACCAAAGGGATCGGAACTCCACTTTTATCAGGACTAGAAAAGAGAAGTGGGGAAAAGAAAACAAAAAAGAAAGAAGGATATTTGGAAATAGTAGATGTGACTTAGAAAGGAAGAGAAGACAGAACCATAGTGGAAAAAATGGGCACAAGTATATAAATATAGATAATTATATAGATAATTATAGAAATCTTAGTGAACCGTTATCTGTGACCTTGGGAGAACTACTGCAGTTTCCATTGGAGGGGATGGGGGCACAGAACTCTGGTGGTGGGAACAGTGTGGAATTATAGCCCTGTATTCTTATGATTTGTAAATCAATATTAAATCGCTAATTGAACATAATTTTTTTGTTTAATTTATTGGGTAGAGACAGAGAGAAATTGAGAGGGAAGGGAGAGATAGAAAGGTACAGAGAGAGAGAGATACCTGCAGCCCTGGCTCAAACTTCCCCCCTGCAGGTGGGAGCAGGAACCTGAACCTACCTGGGCCCCTGGTGCACTGTAATGTGTGCTCTCAACCAGGTGCACCACCTCCCAGCCCCTCCTTTTAATGTTATCTTGTTTTTGTTTTTTTTTTTTTGAAAATGGGACAGAATTTCTGGGTGTGAGCTTAACGCCACGGTTCCTTACCTCCTGAAGAGGCTGGGTTAATCCTGGATGTCAGTGTCTGTATATGACTGAGCTGTTTAATGAGGCCGCCCAGCCCCAGGCAGGCCAGCGAGCTGTTACATAAGAGAACCCAAGCCTCCTTAACACAGGGATGGTGTGACCGTTTAGAGTTCAGGTTTTCAGGGGAAAAAAACTTGGTTGTTTCTTAGCAATCTGCTGGTGAGATTTCTGCCCCCCCCCCCTTCAGTTTTCTCCTACATGTAAGCAGTGAAGATGCCTTAGCTCACTGGGAAAGGGAGGAAAAACATTTTGCCTGTGATTCCTGTTGGTTTCCTATTGGTGCCATGAGTGGAGTTGCTTTTTTTTTTTTTGGCCCCCATGGTTATTGCTGGGGCTTGGTGGTGCTAGTACTATGAATCCACTGCTCCTAGCAGTCGTTCCCCCCTCCCATTTTATTGGATAGGACAGAGAGAAATTGAGAGAGGAGGGGGAGATAGAAAGGGAGAGAGAAAGACATCTATCCGCAAACCTGCTGTGTTCCTCCTGCAGGTGGGGAGCTGGGGGGTTGAACCAGATCCTTGAATGGGTCCTCGTGCTTAGTACTATGTGCACTTAACTAGTTGCACCACCACCTGGCTCCCTGAATGTTGCTTTTTCTATTTTTCTTTTTTCTTTTATTTATTTAAGAAAGGAGACATTAACAAAATCATGGGGGGGGTACAATTCCACACAATTCCCACCACCCAATCTCCATATCCCATCCCCTCCCCAGTAGCTTTCCCATTCTCTATCCCTCTAGGGAAAGAGAGAGGCAGACTGGGAGTATGGATTGACCAGACTGTTGCTTTTTCTATGGACGGTCCCTCCCTTCCGTCTGCCAGACACCTTGGCTGTTGGTAGTTTTCTTTTCCGGTTTTAGGTTTCCGGTTTTAGGTGGGTGTCCCCTGCTCATCCTTTGTTAAGGAGTGTTAAGAGCTAAGCATGGGAAGCGTTCAGTGTTAAGAGAGTGAGAAAGAAAGATGGAAAAAGGCACCTTTATACTCTCCTCCTGTGACTGATCCATGACCAAGTTCAGCCGCAGGCTCGTGGTGTCAGTGATGAGGGATACCTGACTCTCTTCACAAGGGAAGGGGGTTTGGCAGGTGGTTGAGCCTCAGCTAGTCCTGCTTCCTTCCCATGAGCTTGAGTTTCCTGGGTGTCATCCTGAACAAGTGGGTCAAGCCCTGGATCTTGTCATTGCCCTGAATGGAAAGTCTTCTCTCTCTCTTTAATTTTTAAAAAATTATTTATTGGATAGAGACAGCCAGAAATCGAGAGAGAGAGAGAGAGAGAGAGAGAAAGAAAGGGGTGATAGAGAGGAAGAGAGGCAGAGAGACAGACACCTACAACACTGCTTCATCACTTGAAAAACTTTCCCCCTGCAAGTGGGGGAGGTGGGAGGGGGTGGGGGGCTCGAACCTGGGTTCCTGAGCACTGTAATATGTACATTCAACCAGATGTGCCACCACCTGGCCCCAGGAAGGTCTTCTCTGTATGGAGCTAATTATACCTACATGCCAGAATCTCTAACAGTAAATGAAATACGGTTCAGACTGGCTGCAGGAAGGATGGGAAGGTCAATGTGATATGTAAATCCTGAGGAGGGCCAGCTGGATCCAGATTCAAGCTGTGATAATAAGACTTTGTTTCCTTTCTGCATATTTCTCCCCCTAACTCTTGGTTCTTTTTCCTCAGACAGCCTTGTCCTCCATCATGACTTTCTTGTGGGTCCATAATGTAAACCAACAGATCTCAATGTTACCTCCAAAGCTTAGTTTGGCTTTTTATTTTTAAAATTTGTTTATTTGTGATAGAGACAGAGAGAGATTGAGAGGGGAAGGGGACACTAAGAGGGAGAGAGATAGACACTTTCACTGCAATGTGTATGTTCAACCATGTGCATCACCACCTGGTCCCCAAGCTTAGTTTGGCTTTTTAACAAAATCCTAGGATTGAGTTGCTATGGATGGCTGATCACTTCAGTTAGGAATGTCATCCTAAGTCCTTTTTCAGGCCTTCCCAGGACCTTGCCTTCACTATGAAGCAGCAATGGTAAGGACTGCCCCAATCCTTACACAGGAGAGGCTGGGTCATCCTGCCCTGCCACTTGAGGAAGACTGCTCCTGAAATGAGTGCATTTCTAGAATGTTCCCAGCTGTGGCCATGAACTGTGAGCTCAGACTGACAAAGACTCAGAGATTACACAGGCCCCTTTGCTAAATATAAATATATACGGGCCCTGGGCTAGATGGATGGGCAAACAGCTAATTTTATTCATAGATTTGTTTCAAGATTGGGAGATACTCTCCTCCTTAATCTAAATTTCTAGCCCTTTTCTCTACTCTGACACCTTCTTCTCAGACAATATTTTTGTACAACTTCATGTTAGCTATAAACTCAAGCAAAAACTGTAATTGTATACAATGGTCTCCTAGGAACATCACTAAAATGGACTTCTAGCTTCTTTCCACCCTAAGATTCCTATTTTCATCTGCTCTGTTAATACTTTTTGGTTCCTGTTCTTTAATCATTTTGTCCCACTTTATATCTTGCCTTCTGTCTTTAGCCATCGAGTTGTAGACGTTACCACGACTCCATCCTGACTTTCCTGGGCAGAGGACCTCACCTATGTATCATGGAACCCCACCAGGGAAAGGTAGAAATAGGTTGGGGGTATGGATAGACCTGTCAGCACCCATGTCCAGTAGAGAAGCAATTATAGAAGCCAGACCTCTCACCTTCTGCACCCTCAAAATAATTTTGATCCATTACTCCTAATGGGGGTGAAATGATAGAGGGAAAGTGACCAGAGGCCTCTGAACTCCAACTCCATCGGGATCTGGAGAGGGAAGAGAAAAAAAGGGGGGAACATTTGGATGTAGTGATAGGTGTATGTGTGACGAAGAAAGGAAGAGAAGCTGGCAATATAAAAAAAGGGCGGAAAATATATACAAATATAGAAAGGTAGTCATAGAAATAATAGTTAAGTCATATCTGCAACCTTCAGAGAACTGCTAATGGTGCAGTGTTGTGCCTCTGTTATATGGTAATTTTGTAAATCAATATTAAATCACTAATTAAAAAATAAGAATTGCAGTGGATGGGCTAGTTTGATTTGGAGGAACTCTGAGTGGTAGTGGGGAATTCCCTGAGAGAAATTATACTTGCTGTACCTCCCTGCTGCCCCCCACAAAAGACTGCAAGGCCGGACAAAATACTGAGCTGCTAGTACTTTAGATAGACGCTCTCTGCCTTTGAGCACAGAGTTCAGATTTGAGAACTCATATGTCTGGTTTCTGCATTTCTCCTTCTCCTCCTTCTTCTCTTTCTCCTTCTTTACCTTCCTCCTTCTCCTTCTTCACCTTCTCCTCCTCTCCTCCTTTTTAAAACATTTTTATATTTATTTATTTATATTTCTTTTTGTTGCCCTCATTGTTTTTTTATTATTGTTGTAGTTGTTGTTATTGATGTCATCGTTGTTGGATAGGACAGAGAGAAATTGCGACGGACCGCTACAGCGGAAGAGCAGCAGGAAGGAGCAGAGACCCCAAAAAGACCGGTGGTGGTGGGGGGTCAGGAGTCGGCGCAGGGGAGAACAGAATACACCACACTCTGTTGGAGGGTGAATCTGAACTCCATTTTTATCCAGCCAGTGAGAACTTATATATCTTTCAGCCTTACATAAACAATATCTGAAACAGAAAGTAAAGCTCATTTCTTAATTAGATGGCCTTGCAGTTTTACACAGAAATGTCGTACTTTATGGGGTGATGCATTTCTGAGTAATAGGCTTAGCAGATAGTATTTTACGTAGAGTTTTAACATATTTCATAAGAGGAGGTGAGTAAGTATTATTAAGAATTTTTCCTAAAACTTTATGTATTTGATGACCCATAACTTTGTCCACCTCATTTCCTGTTCATCTGTATCTAATCTGGGAACAGGGGCTGTTTGTCCCCGATTACACAACATCATTACCATGTACATAATGAAAACAATAATCAGAGTTTTCAATTTAGATCTGCTCAGGATGCCAAGACCCACTCCCAGAATTCTTCCTCCTTGAAGAGAGTTTTCTAGGGTGCTGACCCTGTCAGACCCATCATTCTGGAGTTGAGTGGGGCGTGGCAAGAAATGGAGAGAGGAAGGGAAGACAGAGAGGGGGAGAGAAAGATAGACACCTGTAGACCTGTTTCACCGCCTGTGAAGTGACTCCCCTGCAGGTGGGGAGCCGGGGGCTTGAACCGGGATCCTTAGTCAGTCCATACGCTTAGTGCCACCTGCGCTTAACCTGCACTACTGCACGACTCCCTTCCTTCTTTTTGAACAGTAATTGATTTTTACCAGAGCACTGCTCAGCTTTGGTTTATGGGGGTTCAGGGGATTGAACCTGGGACCTGGGTGCCTTAGGCATGAGAATTGGGTAGCATAACCATTATACTATCTCCCCCACCATTCTTTTTTTTTTTTTTTCTTTCTGAAAACAAACCCAGGGCTCAGTCAAACCCACGCCATCTCCTGGACCTATAGAGACCGGTGGATAAATGGTGCCATGGTTTATTAGTTGACAAGTGGTAGGCTACTGAGAAAACCTCAAATACCAGTGTGGGCAGGGCTGTGCCCCTTATCAGGCGAACCACAGGGAAAACAGCCAGGAGAAATCAGCTACTCGGGGAAGCCCTGGCCACAAGCACATGGCAGCCAGTGTCTTTCCTGGGGACCCCAACTGGCGTTTTCATGGTGGCCTTTACTCTTCTGCGGCCTTCCCTGGACTGCAGCCCAGTGTCCCTGGGCAGGAAATGGCACCTGTCTGTAAAGTGTTGATGCCTCGGCTTTCCTCTTCCCACCAGTCTTAGTCAAGCTGTGGTCCCGACCGACTGCATTACAAATCTCCGGGGACCTGGATGTCTGCTCTCTCCTTGGATCTCCTGCATTCGGAGTGATGACACAGGCCCGCATTTTCAATTTCTTGGTTTGGCCTCTGTAGTAGGAGGCTCCTCTAGGATGATTAGAACTTTTTATTGTAACATTTATTTATTTATTTTTTTACTTATCTTGATCTATTGGACAGAGACAGCCAGAAATAGAGATGGAGGGAGATGATAGGGACAGATGAGAGACAGATGATGAGAGACAGAGAGACCACTGTAGTCATTTGTGAAGCTTCCTCCCTGCAGGTGGGGAACAGAGGCTTGAACCCAGGTCCTTGTGCATTGTAACATATGCACTCAGACAGGTGTGCCACCACCTGCCCTCCTCCCCTTCTTCTTCTTTTTTTTTTTTTTAATTTTCTTTATTTAATGTTTTACATTCAATGGTAAATACAGTAGTTTGTACATGCATAACATTTCTCAGTTTTCCATATGACAACACAACCCCCACTAGGTCCTCTCTCATCCTTTTTAGACCTGTATTCCCCCCTACCCACCCAAGAGTCTTTTACTTTGGTGCAATACGCCTGTCGGGAAATTGTGAGGATGTGGTAAGCCTGGCAGGGTTTGACCTGAGGAGTGCGTCTATTCTGTCATTGTCTCTCTCTACCGAGAGGTTGAGCAAGAAGGGACAGGAGTAACCCCAAAGGTTTGCCCCATCTTATCAGACTCCCTGCCTCACAGAGCACCCTGCATTCCTGATACTATGGTCATTATATAAAAAGAAAGGGGGAGATGTCAGGAAATTGTGAGGATGTGGTTGAGCTTGGCAGGGCTTGACTTGAGGGGACATCCATCCTCTCATCTTATCAGACTTATTGTCTACATAATCATTGTTTTGCCTGAAAGATCCCCACCCATTCCATTCTTTTGATCTATCTTCTTTCTACCCTCAAGACCCTCCCTGCCTACAAGGTAGTATTATTAATCCTACCAGTTAAAACCCTTGCAACAGTTGCTAAGGAAGTTCCTACTTTTCTCAACCCTTTTGCCTTTCTCCGTCCTTTACAAACCATGTCAAGCCATTTCTGTTTCTGACTTGCCACTTCAAGGCCTGCCCTTTAAAAGCTTTGGATCTCTGATCAATAAAGAATTGAACTGCCTCGCCACCATGGACACGCCCGGGAAGAGGCACCCCCATGCTAGCCAGGCATATGCCAATTCCAGTTCAGGTTCTACTTGTATTTTCTCTTCTGATCTGCTTTTCAGCTTCTTCCTGAGAGTGAAATCATCCCATATTCATTCTTCTGTTTCTGACTTATTTCACTTAACATGAATTTTTCAAGGTCTGTCCAAGATTGGCTGAAAATGGTGAAGTTGCCATTTCTTATAGCTGAGCAGTATTCCATTGTGTATATATACCACAACTTGCTCAACCACTCACCTGTTGTTGGACACCTGGGTTGCTTCCAGGTTTTGGCTATTACAAGTTGTGCTGCTGTGAACATATATGTAGATAAATGTGAACATATATATAGATCTTTTTGGATGGGTGTGTTGAGTTCCCTAGGATATATCCCCAGGAGAGGAATTGCAGGATGATAGGGTAGGTACATTTCTAGCCTTCTGAGAGTTCTCCAGACTGTTCTCCACAGAGGTTGGACCAATTGAAATTCCCATCATCAGTGCAGGAGGGTTCCTTTGACCCCTCAACCTCTCCAGCATTTGCTGCTGTTACCTTTTCTGATGTATGACATTCTCACACCCTCCTTCCCTTCTTATTGAAAGTATTTTTTTTTCTTCCTTTTTTGTCCCCAGGGTTATTGCTGGGGCTCAGGGCCACACTACGAATCCTCTGCTCCTGGTGGTCATTTTTTGCCCCCATTTTACTAGATAGGAGAGAGAGTTTGAGAGAGGAGGAGGAGATAAGGAGAGAGAGAATGAATAGAGAGACACCTGCAGACTGGCTTCTCCTCTTATGAAGCCACACCCTGCAGGTGGGATTGAAACAATCTTTTTACTAGGATAGAGGTAATTTGATTTCTGTGTAGTTAACTATTAAAGATTTGGGGTTTGACTCTCTGTCTTAGCTCTCAGTTAAGAGGACTTTGGTGTCACTATAATGCTGAGATTCTGGCCCAAAATTAATATTAAGTGGAGAAAACTGAGAAAGAGTGAGGTTATATGTAGGGGTTTAATACAGTTGTCCATGATTTAATGAACATTTGTGTCCTTGTCTTCTTAAAAAATATTTTTATTTATTTATTACTGAATAGAGACAGAGAAATTGAGAGGGGAGGGGGAGAAAGAAAAGGAGAGAGACAGAGAGACACCTGCAGCACTACTTCACCACTCGTGAAGCCTTTCCTCTGCAGGTGGGGACCAGGGGCTTGAACCTGGGTCCTTGCACACTGTAGTGTGAGCACTTAAACATGTGCACCACTGCCCAGCCCCACTGTCCTTGTCTTCTTTGCTGAAGACTCTGCGTCGATTCTGTGTATGGAACATTTGATTCCTGCTTTATTTATGCTGATTTAATTTGAGAGCCTCTCCTTACATTGTGGTCTTCAGTTACGCGATAGTAACCACCATTCCCAACTTTTTCATTCAGGCACTTACAGAGTTTGACTCCCATAGATCATTGGTCATATATGCTGTATGTCTATTTTTCTAAAAATTCTGACTACTGCTTTAATAATGATGGACAAGATTGTGGGATAAGAGGGGTACAATTCCATGCAGTTCCCACCACCAGAGTTCCATAGCCCATCCCCTCCATTGGAAGCTTCCCTATTCTTTATCCTTCTGGGAGTATGGACCAAAGATCTTTATGGGACGCAGAAGGTGGAAGGTCTGGCTTCTGTAATTGCTCCTTCTCCAGACATGAACATTCACAGGTGGGTCCATTCTCCTAGTGTATATTTCTCTTTCCTTAGTGGGGCAGGGCTTTGGGGAGGTGAGGTTCCAGGACACATTGGTGAGGTCATCTACCCGTGGAAGTGAGGTTGGCTTCATGGTAGCACCTGCAACTTGGTGGTTGAAAAGCATTAAGATATAAAGCAGAACAAATTGTTTAATTATCAGAAACCTAAAGGTGAGAATAGAACAGATGGAACTAGGGATCTTGATGTGGGAAGAAGCTAGAAGTCTATTTGAGGTATATTTCTAGGGGCCCATGACTTTACTAATTTTTGCCTGACCCTGACAGCTAACAGGCAGGTGGGCTAAAGGTATTGTCTGGGAAGATGGTGTCAGAGTTGAGAACAGGACTAGAAACTGGATTGGGGCAGAGAGTAGCTCCCAAATATGGGAAAAGTATATCAATACTGTTAACTGTAACCCTCTTTCATCTGACTTAGGGCTCATGCATATTCATATTCAGCACAGGAACCTGTGTAACCTCTACATCCCTGTCAGTCTGAACTCTCATTCCATGGTCATAGCTAGGAACATTCTAGGTTACACTCATTTCAGGGCCAGTGTTCCCTGAGTGGCAGGATATATGTCTATTTCTAAAAGAGTTAGCAAGTTACTCCTTGAATTAACATATTTTTTAAAAGACTTATTTCTGGGGGCTGGGTGTTGACCCACTAGTTAAGCTTACACATTACCATGCTCAAGGACCTGGGTTCTAGCACTGGTTCCTACCTGCAAGCAGGGGGTGCTTTATGAGTAGTAAAACAGGTCTGCAGGTATCTCACTTTCTTTCCCTCTCTATCTCTCTCCCCTCTTAATTTCCCCCAGCTTTAGCAAATAAAATAGAAACAAGGAAAAAAAAAAAGAAAGAAAAATGGTGGCCAGGAGTGGTGGATTTGCAGTGCTGGTAGGAAGCCCTAATGATAACCCTGGTGGCAATTAAAAAAAAAAAGGTTTCCCCTCTTTTATAAATTGAATAGTAATTTGTGAAACTGTAAGTTAATAGAAATGTATATTAACACCATTCCCACCACCAAAAGTCTGTGTCCCATCTCCCTCTACACCCTGTGAAGCCAAACATCCACTCTCACCCTCCACCCAGAGATTTTTACTTTGGTGCCCTACTCCAAACTCAGTCAGATCTTGCTTTGAGTTTCCCTTTCTATTCTTCTTTCTCAGTTTATGTTTATGAGTGGGATCATCCCATACTCATCTTTGTCTTTCTGACTTAGCTTACTTAACATAAGTCTTTCTAGCTCCCTCCAGGATGGGCCAGAGAAGGTGGGTTCATTGTTCTTAATAGCTGCGTAGTATTCCATTGTGTAAATATACCATAGCTTTCTCAGCCACTCATCTGTTGTTGGGCACCTGGTTTGCTTCCAGGTTTTAGCTATTACAAATTGTGCTGCTATGAATATGGGTGTACACATATCTTTTTGATTGTATGTTATGGAGTCCTTAAGATATATCCCTAGGAGAGAGATTACTGGGTCATGTGGGACGTTCTCCAGACTGCTCTCCACAGAGGCTGATCGACGCCCATGTTCAGTGGGGAAGGAATTACAGAAGCCAGACCTTCCACCTTCTGTGCCCATAATGATCCTGGGTTCATACTTCCAGAGGGTTAAAGAATAGGAAAGCTATCAAGGGAGGGGATGGGATATGGAGTTCTGGTGGAGGCAACTGTGTGGAATTGTACCCCTCTTGTGCTATGATCTTGTCAGTGTTTCTACTTTATAAATAAAAACTTTTTAAAAAAAATATTTCTTTCTCAGTCTCTTTATTTTCTTCTTCTTCCTCTTCTTCTCATTCTCCTTCTTCTTTCTCCTTCTTCCCTTTCCTCTTCTTTTTCTTCTTCATTCTCCTCCTCTTCTTTTGTCTTCCACAACCATTATGCTTTCTACTCTCACCTGATTTATTTTTTCTTTATAAGAGAGAAGGCAAGAGAGAAGCAGAGCATCACTCTGGCACATGTGATGCCAGATATTGCACTTGAGACCTTGTGTTGAGAGTCCAATGCTTTTCCCACTGTGCTACCTTCTGGGCTGCCATGTATGGTGGAAGTATGAGATATCTTTTCTTTTTCTTGAAAATTAAACTGATATGCATTGTAATCTTACAGTCTTATAACCAACTGTGAACTACAAAAAAAAAAAAAAGGGAAAAGTTAGACAGGTTAAACACATGCTTACATTATTAAAAAATACTATTTTTAACCCCAGAGGGAGACTCTTAACTGTTTGTAATGAAGAACTCATAAAACCATTCACAGTTCTTCTTCTTCTTCTAGCGTTTGCCCTTCATCCGTAGCCAGTCAACAGCATCAGGTTGAGCCTGATGTCTGCTTGTTGCTGGCTTTGAAAGTGACTGGGATCCATGTGGATTCAGTCGGCTAGGAAGGATCGTCAGTTTCCCCAATAAATGGGATACTCACGGGATGCACCACGAGAAGTGATCACAGTTGAGTCTTTTTGCCATCTCCCCAGCCCATCTCTGGTTCTTGGTTAGTCATTTCAAAGTCCGAGTGAAAAAAAAACTTAAAAAATATTTAAAAAACCAAAGCAAATAGGGTCAGGCAGTGGTGTACCTGATTAAACATACACATTACAGTGTGCAAGGATCTGGGTTCAAGCCCCTACTTGAGAGCACTGGTCTGGGCTGAGCTTCACAAGTAGTGGAGTCTTGTAGGCACAGAGCCCCAGCAATAACCCTAGTGGTAAAAATAAAAAGAAATGTCACCAAGAGGGAGACTGAAGATAGCCCACCAAATAGGATACATGCTTTGCACACTTGGGGGTTACCATGTGGGGGCTGCGTTGTCCTTTCTCACTTTCTGAGTCTCTCTCTCTCTGAAAAAGCTGGCTTAGATATGGTGGGAATTATGCGTGCATGAAGTCCTGACTCTGCAAAACAAACTGCCAGTGAATGTCGTCCAAAAAGTTCACCATTTCTGAAGTTTGGAAACCGGTAGAGCTCATGCTCTGCATGTGTGAGGTCCTGGGTTTGACCTGAGGCACTGCATACAAGAGTGGTCTGACGTTTTACTCAAATCCACATGGATCATTCTCAAGGATAGACCATATGTTAGGCCACAAAGACAGCATCAGCCAATTCAAGAACACTGAAATCATCCCAAGCATCTTCTCAGACCACAGTGGAATTAAACTAACACTTAACAATCAACAAAAGATTAGTAACAGTGCCAAAATGTGGAAGCTCAACAGTACACTTCTTAACAACTTCTGGGTCAAAGAGGAAATCAAGGAAGAAATCAAAATTTTTCGAGAGTTCAATGAAAATGAAGACACAAGCTATCAAAATATTTGGGACACAGCTAAAGCAGTCCTAAGAGGGAAGGTCATAGCTATACAAGCACACATTAGGAAACAAGAAAAGGCACAACTAAACAGCCTGATTGCACATCTTAAAGACCTAGAAGAAGAACAACAAAGGAATCCTAAAGCAACCAGAAGGACAGAAATTACTAAAGTTAGGGCAGAAATAAATAACATTGAGAATAGGAAAACCATACAAAAGATCAATGAAAGTAAATGTTGGTTCTTCAAAAGAGTAAACAAAATCGACAAACCTTTAGCCAGACTCACAAAACAAAAAAGGGAGAAGACCCAAATAAATCAGATAGTAAATGAAAGAGGAGATATCACAACAGACACTGCAGAAATTCAACATATCATGCGAGGCTTCTATGAACAACTATATGCCACCAAGCTAGAGAACCTGGAAGAAATGAATGATTTCCTAGATACCTACCAACTTCCAAAACTAAGTAAAGAGGAAGTGGATAACATGAACAGGCCAATCATAGCTAATGAAATTGAAACAGTTATCAAAAATCTTCCCAAAAATAAAGGTCCTGGACCAGATGGTCTTACAAATGAATTCTACAAAACTTTCAAAGAAGAACTAATACCTCTACTTTTAAAAGTCTTCCAGAAGATTGAAGACACTGGAATACTCCCTGCCAGCTTCTATGAAGCCAACATCACCCTGATACCAAAAGCAGACAGGGACAGAACCAAAAAAGAAAACTACAGACCAATATCTCTGATGAACATAGATGTGAAAATATTGAACAAAATTCTAGCCAACTGGATACAGCAGTATATCAAAAAGATTGTTCATCATGACCAAGTGGGGTTTATCCCAGGCATGCAAGGTTGGTTTAATATACGTAAATCAATCAATGTGATCCACCACATCAACAAAAGCAAGACCAAAAACCACATGGTCATATCAATAGATGCAGAGAAAGCCTTTGACAAAATACAACATCCCTTTATGATCAAAACACTACAAAAAATGGGAATAGATGGAAAATTCCTGAAGATAGTGGAGTCTATATATAGCAAACCTACAGCCAACATCATACTCAATGGTGAAAAACTGGAAGCATTTCCCCTCAGATCAGGTACTAGACAGGGCTGCCCACTATCACCATTACTATGCAACATAGTGTTGGAAGTTCTTGCCATAGTAATCAGGCAGGAGCAAGGAATTAAAGGCATACAGATTGGAAGAGAAGTCAAACTCTCCTTATTTGCAGATGACATGATAGTATACATGGAAAGACCTAAGGAATCCAGCAAGAAGCTTTTGGAAATCATCAGGCAATACAGTAAGGTGTCAGGCTATAAAATTAACATTCAAAAGTCAGTGACATTCCTCTATGCAAACACTAAGTTAGAAGAAATTGAAATCCAGAAATCAGTTCCTTTTTCTATAGCAACAGAAACAATAAAATATCTAGGAGTAGACCTAACCAAAGAAGTGAAAGACTTGTATACTGAAAATTATGAGTCACTACTCAAAGAAATTGAAAAAGACACAAAGAAGTGGAAAGATATTCCATGTTCATGGGTTGGAAGAATTAACATCATCAAAATGAATATATTACCCAGAGCCATCTACAAATTTAATGCTATCCCCATCAAGATCCCAAGCACATTTTTTAGGAGAATAGAAAAAATGCTACAAATGTTTATCTGGAACCAGAAAAGACCTAGAATTGCCAAAACAATCTCGAGAAAAAAGAACAGAACTGGAGACATCACACTCCCAGATCTCAAACTGTATTATAGGGCCATTGTCATCAAAACTGCTTGGTACTGGAACATGAACAGACACACTGACCAGTGGAATAGAATTGAGAGCCCAGAAATGAGGCCCCACACGTATGGACATCTAATCTTTGACAAAGGGGCCCAGACTATTACATGGGGAAAGCAGAGTCTCTTCAACAAATAGTGTTGGAAACAATGGGTTGAAACATGCAGAAGAATGAAACTGAATCACTGTATTTCACCAAATACAAAAGTAAATTCCAAGTGGATCAAGGACTTGGATGTTAGACCACAAACTATCAGATACTTAGAGGAAAATATTGGCAGAACTTTTTTCCGCATAAATTTTAAAGACATTTTCAATGAAACGAATCCAATTACAAGGAAGACTAAGGCAAGTATAAACCTATGGGACTACATCAAATTAAAAAGCTTCTTCACAGCAAAAGAAACCACTACCCAAACCAAGAGACCCCTCACAGAATGGGAGAAGATCTTTACATGCCATACATCAGATAAGAGTTTAATAACCAATATATATAAAGAGCTTGCCAGACTCAACAACAAGACAACAAATAACCTCATCCAAAAATGGGGGGAGGACTTGGACAGAATATTCACCACAGAAGAGATCCAAAAGGCTGAGAAACACATGAAAAAATGCTCCAAGTCTCTGATTGTCAGAGAAATGCAAATCAAGACAACAATGAGATATCACTTCACTCCTGTGAGAATGTCATACATCAGAAAAGGTAACAGCAGCAAATGCTGGAGAGGGTGTGGGGTCAAAGGAACCCTCCTGCACTGCTGGTGGGAATGTCAATTGGTCCAACCTCTGTGGAGAACAGTCTGGAGAACTCTCAGAAGGCTAGAAATGGACCTACCCTATGACCCTGCAATTCCCCTCCTGGGGATATATCCTAAGGAACCCAACACATCCATCCAAAAAGATCTGTGTACACATATGTTCTTGGCAGCACAATTTGTAATAGCCAAAACTTGGAAGCAACCCAGGTGTCCAACAACAGATGAGTGGCTGAGCAAGTTGAATACTACTCAGCTGTAAAAAATGGTGACTTCACCATTTTCAGCCGATCTTGGATGGACCTTGAAAAAATCATGTTGAGTGAAATAAGTCAGAAACAGAAGGATGACTATGGGATGATCTCACTCTCAGGCCAAAGTTGAAAAACAAGATTAGAAAAGAAAACACAAGTTGAACCTGAAATGGAATTGGAGTATTACACCAAAGTAAAAGACTCTGGGGTGGGTGGGTGGGTGGGGAGAATACAGGTCCATGAAAAATGATGTATGAAATAGTGGGGGTTGTATTGTTAAATGGGAATCTGGGGAATGTTATGCATGTACAAACTATTGTATTTACTGTTGAATGTAAAGCATTAATTCCCCAATAAAGAAATAAATTATTTAAAAAAAAAAAAAGAGTGGTGTGACCAAATAGGTCACCAGAAATGGAAAGACAGTACTCCCCTCTCTCTCCCTTTCTCTTTCTTTCTCCCTCTCTCTCCCTCCACCTCTCTGTCCCTCTCTTCCTTTCCCTCCTTTCCCTTTCTTTCTCCCTCCTTCTTTTTCCCTCTCTCTCCCTCTCTTTCTACTTCTCTCCCTTCTCTCTCCCTCGCTCTTTTTCTCTTTTCTCCCTCTCTCTCCCCTTTCTCTTTCTCTTTTTCCTTCCTCCCTCTGCCTCTCTATCTCCATATCCCCCTTCCTCTTCTTTCCGCCTCCCCCCTTTCTCCCTTTCTCACACAATTTGGCAGAAAAAAAAACAACTTGGACACACAAAAACTTTTATATGTCTAGGAGGTTGCTCACCCAGGAGAACATCATGGACAGTGGAACAGTGCTGTAATCTCTCTCTCTCTCTCTCTCTTTCTGCCTGCTTGCTTCTCTCTCATGGCACTGAGGAGAGGGAGGGAGTGTACTGTATGAGTCTCCTGCAGGACTTTCCTTTCTCCTGCATCAGTATCGCCTTATTGAACGAATGGAATGTTCACTTAGAGGATCCTGGTTGTCCTCAATGTACATTCCTTTTGGGCTAGCCAGACGAAAGAGGGATGACTCAAGCTCGTGGTGGCGAGGCAATTCAAATCTTTATTCCAGAGTCGAGCAGTAGCACACCTGGTTAAGCCATGTGGCGCCAACTGCGATGGCTGGCCGTCAGCCTCTCGGTCTGCTCGTGTGCTTCTCCAGGCTGGAAAGATGAGGCAAAACTTGGGGGTTCTTGTGTCCCTCCTTTCTTGACCTCTCAGTAGAGAGAGAGACTGACAAGATAGACGCACCCCTCAGGTCAAGCCCTGCCAAGCTTAATCACATCCACAAGACAGGTGTCAGTGCACCTCATCCTCCACCAAACCATCACTGCTTCCTCTACCCCAGGGGCTTAGGCCCTGAGTGTTCCTCTTGTACCCTCGGAGTCCCCACATCTACTGCCATTGAGCACAGCCCACTGAAGATGCAGCCTATAATGTCCTTTGCTTTGTTTCTCAGATCCCACCTGTAAAGTGAGATCATTCTGGATTGCTCCCCCTCCTCTTCCTCCTCCTCCTGACTTATTTCACTCACCAGTGAGTGTCCTGCATTTCCACCCATGTTGCAGCAAAGAACGTGCCTTGGTTTCTTACAGCTGTGTAGTACCCCACTGTATTTATGTCCTGGCTTCTGGCTTCGTCAACCACTCATTTCTTGTTGGACATTTGGGTTGTTTCCAAATATTGGCTGTTACAAATGACCCTTCCATGAACGTAGCTGTGCATAGATACTTTCAGATAAGTGTTTTTGTGTTCTTTGCATAGAGGCCTAGGAGAAGAATTATTGGGTAATACCATAGGTTGATTTTTTTCTCTTTTCATATTTGTTTTTTAATTTATTTATAAAATGGAAATATTGACAATACCATAGATCAGAGGGGTACAATTCCACACATTTCCCACCACCAGAATTCCGTATCCCATCCTCTCCCTTGATAGTTTCCCTATTCTTTATCCCTCTGGGAGAATGACCCAGGATCTTTATAGGGTGCAGAAGGTGGAAGGTCTGGATTCTATAATTTTTTCTCCGCTGAACATGGGTGTTGGCAGGTGGATCCATATTCCCAATCTATTTCTCTCTTCCTCTAGTGGGGCAGGGCTCTGGGGAGGCAGGGCTCCAGGACATATTGACACCTGGGTTATCGATGGGGGCTTAGTGCCGGCTCTGAATTCACCACTTCCTGCAGACACTTTTTTTTCCCCTTTCTATTTGTTTTTCTTTTTGCCTCCAGGGTTATTGCTGGGGCTTGGTGCCCATACCATGAATCCACTGCTCCTGGAGGCTATTTTTTTCCCTTTTTGTTGCCCTAGTTTTATCATTGTTATGATGATGATTATTATTGTTACTGATGTTATTCTTGGACAGGACAGAGAGAAATGGAGAGTGGAGGGGAAGACAGAGAGGGGGAGAGAAAGACACCTGCAGACCTGCTTCACCACTTGTGAAGCGGCCCCCCTGCAGGTGGAGAGCCGGAGGCTCAAACCAGGATCCTTACTCTGGTCCTTTCACTTTGTTCATGGCATGTGTGCTTAACCCGTTGCGCTACCGCCCGACTCCACTTCCTTTCTATTTTTATTTGATAGAACAGAGAAATTGAGAGAGGAGGGGGTGATCGAAAGCAAGAGGAAAAGATAAACACCTGTAGACTGGCTTCATCATTTGCAGGTGGGGATGGGGTTTGAACCTGGGTCCTTGCACATAGTAATGTGTACACTCAATTGAGTGTGCCGCAGCCAAACCCCCCCCCCCCAGTCAGTTGGTGGATTTCTAATATCTTCAAGGGTATTCAAACTGCTCTGCTCAGGAGGCGCACTAATTTGCATTCTTACCAAGGTGGGGATAGGAGGGGTCCCTTCTTTCCACATCCTCTCCAACACTTGCTTTGTCTGTGATTTTTGATGCAGGCCATTCTCACAAGTGTGAGCTGGTATCACTCTGTTATCTACATTTGCATTCCTGTGATAGTGATGGAGCCTTTTTCTATATACCTGTTCACCATCTTATTAAAATATCCGTTTTTAAATAGGATTTTTTTTTCTGTTGCTGAATTTTGTGAATTCTTGATAGGGCTTATCCTATTCTGGTGACATCTGTTTTGGTGATGGTTTTAGTTTGGTGTTATCCCCAGTCATTTACTGTTTCCTCTGTTTTCCTTGTTGTTGGCCTTGAGCTTCCAAAGATAGATTTATTTATTTTATTTATTGTCTCCAGGGTTATCACTAGGACTCGATGCCAGCACTACGAATCTGGTGGCCATCCTCCCCACCCCCCTTTTTTATTAGATAGGACAGAGAGAAGAGGGGAGACTGAGAGGGAGAGAGAAAGATAGACACCTGCAGACCTGCTTCACTGCTTGTGAGGTGACCGCCCCCCCTGCAGGTGGGGAGCCGGGTGCTTGGACCCGCGTTCTTCAAAGACCTTTCCAAAGCAGATATCGTGTAGTGTTCTGTCTGTGTGCTCTTATATGTGTTTGATGGTTTCTAAGGCATCAGGTAAGTCATTGATGCACCCCAGGTTTATCTTTGCACATGGAGGCGTGTGCTGGGTCCGTCTCATTCTTCTTTGTGTCACCACTTCATTTTCCCAATACCATTAATTAAAGAGACTGTCCATAAATTTATTTCTGGGATCTGAGATTTAGTCCCTTGATCTGAGTGCATATTTATTTTTTTGAAGCGACTCCCCTGCAGGTGGGGAGCCCGGGCTCGAACCAGGATCCTTACACCAGTCCTTGCGTTTTGTGCCACCTGCACTTAACCTGCTGCGCTACTGCCAGACTCCCAGTGAGTGCGTATTTTTATGTCACAGTCTGAATGCCTGCCTCACTCCCAGGCTCTGCAGTGTTTAATGACCTTGGTGTCACCTCATACACACATACGCACCACCAACACCGCCACCATGCTGCATGCACACAGGGTGAGAGACTCAGTGACACGCTATACCACAACCTGTGGGGCCTGCCTAACGCTCCCACTCCATCCTGAAGGATGCTCGTGCTGTGTATGGGGTCCCCCACAAGCATCCTAATACTTCTCAGGCTTCTGAGTGGCTGAGTTGTCCACAGTTTCGTCACCAGCTTGTCTCCTGGGAAGCAGGTGGGACTGAGGGCTGACATTCCAGGAGCAAAAAGTAGAGGGCGCTGTAGTTCGAGTTCTCACAAGTCTTACTGTTTGCTTGTTTCTGTTTCCTTTGGATTTTTTTCCTCCCCTCCCCCCCCCCCCCTTTAGCAAGTTCATGTGAATCAGATCTCTAGATTCCACATGTGAACGAAACCGTCTGGTAGTTGCCTTTCTTTACTTATTTCACTAAGCATCATCACCTCCAGTTCCATCCAGGTTGTCCCAAAGGATGCAGTATCATCCATTTTGATTACAGAGTAGTATTCCATGGAATATATACCCCCAAACTTCTTTAATCAGTTTTCTGATCATCTGCCATCCTTTCTTTCATACTTTCAGGATGGTTATTGGAACTGCTCAATTTGCAGCACTGCGGTGTCTGCAGTGAAGTAGGACTATTCAGATAGCTTACTTAGCAAGTCTTTTATTTTTTTTTTGCCTCCAGGGTTATCGTTGGAGCTTGGTGTCAGTACTATGAATCCACTGCTTCTGCTGGCTATTTCTTCCCCCCCCCCATTTTATTGTACAGGACAGAGAGAAATTGAGAGGGGAGGGGGAGACAGAGAGGGAGATGGAAACGCCTGCAGACCTGATTCTCTACTTGTGAAGTGTCCCTCCTACAGGTGGTGAGCCAGGGGCTGGAACCTGGATTCTCGTGCTTCGTACTATGCGTACTTAACCAGAACCCTTATCCCATGAAGTTTGTTGCTTGCCAGAAATATATTTCTGAGGTGGTAGAGACCTGTTTCTCTGCAGAAGCACCATTAGCAATGTGCTCCCTGACACTGGGAAGCTTCGTGAGTGGTGAAGCAATGCTGCAGGTGTCTTTCTATTTCTCTCTTCCCTCTAGATTTCCTTCTTATCTCTATCCAAAAAAGAAAGAAAAGGGGAAAAAATGTCTGGAGCTGGAGACATAGCTCCCCAGGTAGGGCGTGTGCCTTGTCACATGGAAACTGTTTCAGCATCAGAGGCTGCCTAAGACTGTGGTCCCTCTCCCTTTTGTCTGTCTGTATCTGAATCAATGAGCAGCCAGGAGCAGTGAAATCGTGTGTTTTCTAGGCCTCGGGTCTCCTTCAGGGCACAGAGTGGGCCTATGGATGGCGGAGAATGTTCTGAGGTTTAACCTTTCTGAGTGATTTAATATTGATTTACAAAATTATATGTCAACAGCTATGTAATTCCACAGCGTTCCCACCACAGAGTTCTGAATCCCCAGTCTCCCCACCGCAAGCCACCGAAGTTCCCCTAAGGTTGCAGACATTGGCCAGCCATCCTCTCTGCAAGTATCTGTCTACATTTATACTTAATGGCCCCCTTCTTCTTCCAGGTACCTTCCTCTCTTCCCCTCCAAACCACTCGTGACAACATTATTACCTCCAAATGTCTCTCTCCTTTTCCTCCTCTCTCTCTGGGTGCTGGAGGAGCTGGAATTCAGAGCCCTCTTCTTCCTCCTAACACTTCTTCTCCACTAGGAGTATGGATCTAGGTTGTTTTGGGGGTGGGAATTCTGGGTTCTGTTATTGCTTCTCCACTGGATGTGGGTGTTGGCAGGTAGCGCTATACCCCCAGCCTGTCTCTATCTTTCCCTAGTGAGGTAGGGCTCTGGAGAGGTGGGGTTCCAGGACACATTGGTGAGGTTGTCTGCCCAGGGAAGTCAAGAGGCGGGGATAGGATACAGAGATCTGGTGGTGGGAACTGTGTGGAATTGTACTCCTCTTATCCTATGGTCTTGTTGGTGTTTCCATTTTATAAATAAACATTACAAAACAAATAAATGAAAATGAAATAAATAAAACAATAAAGTTTGGAAAAAATATCTTTATTTATTGGATAGAGATAGTCATAAATCGAGAGGTTAAGGGGAGAAAGAGGAGAGAAACAACAACACCTGAAGCCCTGCTTCACCACTCATGAAGCTTCCTCCCTGCAGGTGGGGATTGGGGGCTCAAACCCGGGTCCTTTTGCATTATAATATGTGCACTCAACCAGGAGTTCTACCACCTGGCCCCACCTCCAGCTTTTCTTTTCAGGGCTTTTTCTTTTCTTTTTTGACTTTCCTGAATTTTATTTATTTTTTTTATTATCTTTTATTTATTGGATAGAGATACCCAACAATCAAGAGGGTGATAGAGAGGGAGAGAGACAGAGAGACACCTGCAGCCCTACTTCACCACTCGCAAAGCTTTCCTCCTGCAGGTGGGGACCAGGGGCTCGAACCTGGGTCCTTGTACATTGTGATACATGCGCTCAACCAGGTGCACTACCACCCGGCCTCTTCAGGGCATTTTCTATGATCTCTGTTGTTGCTTTAAAAGATCTGCTTCAGGCTGGGAGTATGGATCGACCTGTCAAAGCCCATGTTCATCAGGGAAGCAATTACAGAAGCCAGACCTTCCACCTTCTCCATCCCACAGTGACCTTGGGCCCATGCTCCCAGAGGGTTAAAGAATAGGAAAAACTTTCAGGGGAGGGGGGGGATGGGATACAGAGTTCTGGTGGTGGGAATTATGTGGAGTTGTACCTCTCTTATCCTATAGTTTTGTCAATGTTTCCTTTTATAAATAAATAAAACAAATTTAAAAAATTTGCTTCATCTAAAGCATAAAGCATATAAGTGGTTGAAGAAAATGACCCGCAGTGCCAGGGGGACTAATCCATGCTGCCAGTGTCACAGCAGACACCAGGGCAGCCTCTTTAGGGACACTCCAATGTCACACCTCTGATGGCTCTTACAAATGATCAGAAGGGCTTTACAAATAATGAAAGCCACCTTAGGGGCCTCCCCTCAAGTCAGAAGCCACACTGGAGAATCACATCAGTGATTCGGGGTAGGTTAGAACACAGAAGAGTTGGGTCAGCCCCTGGGGAAGCAATGACCTTGGCCACGACCTGACCACTGGTATCTGACCCCTCCTTCTCTTGCTAGTATGAAAGGTAGGAGAGAGATGTTTTCTGGTTTGGCTCTCCGCCTCCTCCTCCTCCTCCTCCTCTTCCTCCTCCTCCTCCTCCTCCTCCTCCTCCTCTTCCTCCTCATCCTTCTCATCCTCCTCCTCCACCACCACCACTTTCTCCTCCTCCTCCTCCTTCTTCTTTTTCTTTCTGGGGAATTAATGGTTCATAGTAAATACAGTTATTGGTACATGTGTAAAATTTCTCAGTTTTCTTCAAAACACTCTCACCCCAGTCTAGGTTCTCCTCCACCAACATCAGGACTTGCAAGCCCCTCCCCCTGCCCAAACCCAGTCCTTTAGTTTGGTGTAATACACCAAGGCCAGTTCAGGTTCTGCTTTCTGTTTCCCTTTTTTGTTCTTCCCTCTCTCTCCCCCACTCTCTCCCCCTCTCTCTCCTTTTTATCTGAATACCTCAAGAGCTAGAGAGATACAGAAAGAAACCAGAGCACTGCTCAACTCTGACTTATGGTGGTGGTGCTGGGGTTTAAACCTGGAACCTCAGGTCTGAAAGCCTTTTGCAGAACCATTATGCGCTCTCCTCAACCCTACTGTCCTCCCAGCCCCTTATTTCTCAACTTATATCTATGAGTCATATCATCCCGTATTATTTGTGGGTAACAAGATTGTAAGATTATAGTGAATAGCTCCATACCACACTCACTACCAAAGTTCTGTGTCTCTGACCTCCCACCTCCTAAATATAACCAACATCGTTCTCACCAGTCTTAAAAACAGTTAACTTGCTTCTGTTTTTATTTTTTCCAAGTTTATGTGCCTCTGTTCTCTGGATTTGACATGAGCAACCCACCTGTAGTTGTCTTTCATTGCTTATTTTGCTGAGCATAATCAGTTCCAGTTCTATACATTTTCTCCCAAAGGACACAACATCATCTTTTTGGATTACAAAGTAGTATTTCATGGACTACACACCCCATAATTTCTTTTTTTTAAACTTTAAAAATTTTATTTGTTTATTATTAGATAGAGACAGAGAGAAATTGAGAGGGGAGAGGAAGACAGAGAGGGAGGGGGAGAGGGAGAGGGAGAAGGAGAGGGAGAGGGAGAGGGAGAGGGAGAGGGAGAGAGAGACCTGCAGCCCTACTTCACCACTTGTGAAGCTTTCTCCCTCCTGCAGGTGATTTGAACCATGGTCCATGTGCATTGTAACACAAGCATTTAAACAGATAAGCCACTGCCTGCCCCCCTCCCCACCCCATAATTTCTTTAGCCAGTCATCTGTGGATGGACATTTAGGCTGTTTCCACTCTTTGGCCATTGTGAATAATTTAGCTACGAACACAGGGGTGCATATTAGTGTTTCATGTCCTTTGGATAAATACCCAAGAGTGGTATTGCTGAATCATAAAATAATTCCATTTTTATTTGTTGAAGGACTCTCCAACCAGTCTTCCAAGGGAGCGGTACCAGTTTGCATTCTCACCAGCAGTGTAGCGGAGTTCCCTTTTGCTCCACAACCTTGCCAACGCCTGTCATTTCCTGTTTTGGTGATATAGCCGGCTTCGTTTTCATACATAGGCATTCTTGCATTCTCTCCTTTTTAAAATTTTCAGTTGAAATTATATATATAATAAAGAAAAGGGAAATTGAGTGGTAAGGGGAGATGGAGAAGGAGAAATACCAGCAGTACTGTTTCACTACTCCTGAGGCTAACACCCTGCATGTGGGTCCTGGAGGCTTGAACCTGGGTCCTGGTGCATGACAGCCTATGTGCTCTACTGGATGCCTCACCACCAAGTCCCATAAATTATTATCATTGAAAAATATTTTATTAATTTATTCTGTATCTATTGAACGAGAGAGACATTGCGATGGAAGGAAGAGCTAGGGAGAGAGACAGAGAGGCACCTGCAGCCTTGCTTCACAGCTTGTAAAACGTTTCCCCTGCAGCTGGGAACCAGGGGCTTGAACCTGGGACCTTGCACATTGTAACATATCTGCTCTACTCAGTGTGCCACTGCCTAGCCCCCCCCCCCCAAATTATGTTTTAGTATATTTTTGGATGGATGGATGGATGGAGGGAGGGAGAGAGAGAGAGAGGCAAAGAGAGAGAGAGAGACAGAGAGAGAGAGAGACTGACTTGCAACATTGATTCCCACTGCACGTGAAGCTTTCTCCCTGCAGGTGGGACTAGGGACTTGAACCCAGGTCCTCACACAATGCAATATGTGCACTTCACTGGGTGTGCCCCCCTCCCCCATACTCTTTATTCCATACCTATTTTAGGTTATCTTGAAGCCAGCACTCGGATGCTAAGAGCTTGCAAGGGGGCTTTTCAGGGAGTCCCTTCCTCCAGTGCCCTGAACCCCAGGGATGAGTCATGCCCAAGAAAGAGGGGAGGAGCCATGGAGTATCCAGTGGGAGTAGAGACTGATGCTCATGGGTGGGGTCTTAGAGAAGGTGGGGGGTGGAGCTCTCTGTGCTGCTTGAAGCTAGAGACACAGATTTCTTTTTCTCTTTTTTCTTCTTTCCTTTTTTTTTTTTCTTTCAAAGTTATTGCTGGGATTCACTGCCTGCACTGCAAATCCACTGCTCCTGCTAGGACCATATTTTTCTTTCTTTCTTTTTTTTTTTTTTTTTTGATAGGACAGAGAGAAATTGAGAGAGGAGGCAAGAAAGAAAGGGAGAGAGAAAGACACCTGCAGACCTGCTTCACTGCTGTGAAGTGACCCCCCCCCCCATAGGTGGGGAGCTGGGGGCTCGAACCTGGATCTTTGCACAGGTCCTTGCACTTTGTACGTGGGCTTAACTGGGTGCACCACCATGCACCCCTTTTTTCCCTTCTCTTCTCTTCTCTTCTCTTCTCTCCTCTCCTCTCCTCTCCTCTCCTCTCCTCTCCTCTCCTCTCCTCTCCTCTCCTCTTCTTCCTCTTCCCCTCCCTCCCTCCCCGTTTCTTTATTCTTTCTTTTTTTCCCTCTAAGGCTATTGCTAGGGCTCGAGATGGCACTGTGAATCCACTGTTCCCAGCAGCTATTTTTCCTCCCCTTCCCACTCTATTTTATTGGATAGGATGGAGGGAAATTGAGAGAGGAGAGAAAGATACCAAGGGAGAGGGACAGAGAGACACTTGCAGACCTGCTTCACCACTCACAAAGCTTCCCCTCTGCAAGTGGGGAGTAGGGACTTGAACCCTGGTCCTTGTCCATGGTAATATGACACGCAGGTTTCTTACAGAAGAATCTTTATTTATTTTGGATAGAGACAGAGAAAAATGAAAGTGTGTGTGAGAGAGAGAGAGAGAGAGAGAGAGAGAGAGAGAGAGTGTGAAAGACTTGTGGCATTTTTCACCTCATGTGAAGCTTTCCACTAACAGGTGAGGACTGAGATTTGAATCAGGGTCTTTGTACATTCTAATAGGCATACCACTTCTCAACTCCCTTTTCTTTCTCCCTCCCTCCCATGCCTTTTCTTTTCTTCCTTTCTTCAATCCTTCCTCCCTTCCTTCCTTCCTTCCTTCCTTCTTTCCTTGCTTCCGTCCTTCCTGTCCCTCATTTTCTCTTTTTCTTCCTTTCATTCTTTCTTCCTTTTTGGTAGGGGAGCTCTCTCACACACATGATTTCACTGCTTCTGGCCAATCTTTTCATTCATGTAGACAGAGAGGAAGAGACACGCAGCACCAGTTTCCCCCCAGTGGCACTGTGATGCTCCTGTCTCCTCTATGGCCCCCAAGGCTTGAACTTGGGCAACAGATCTCAGGCACTTGCACTAGCCAGAGAGCTGTTTCTCTGACCCCTCTTTATTTTCTGTTTGTAGCTTATTGTATTATAACCCTTTTCTGTTTCACCCATGTTTAATCACTTAGCTTTCAAAGCAAAAGGTCTGGACAGTGGTTTATACCTGCAGAAGCTGGAAAAGTTCCTCTAGGCATTGTTTTAGTCTACAGTTTTGAAAAACCCATTGACCTGTCTCCAGACAGTTGCCATATTGGGATCCCAGGTGGCAAAAAAATGGACTTTGAAATGAGAAAAGGGGATTTCCACACTTTGCGAATAGTAAGAGAAGGAACACCTAATGCGATTCTTTAAAGGTTAAGTGTAACAGAAGCTGTCTCAGGAGGAAGAGCTGCACTGTAAGTGAATCGCAGAGAAAGAGTTTGGGCCCTGGGAGTGTATCAAAACTGACCCTTAGCAGATGGTCATCTTTCCTTTTATTTATTTTTTTATTAGTTGCTTTTCTTCTTCTTCTTCTAGCGTTTGCCCTTCTTCTGTAGCCAGTCAACAGCATCAGGTTGAGCCTGATGTCAAGTTTCGAGACCTCCTTTGAATCTGGAGAGGTGGCAGTCGCCCACATAGTCATTAGTTGCTTAATAATGATTAACAAGATTGTAATATAACAGAGATACAATTCCACTCAGTTCCCACCACCAGAGTTCCCTGTCCCATCCCCTCCACTGGAAGCCCCCCTATTCTTTATCCCTCTCTGGGAGTATGGACCCAAATTCTCTATGGGGTGCAGAAGGTTGGGAGGTCTGGCTTCTGTCACTGCTTCTCCACTGGGCATGAACTTTAGCAGGTCAATTCATACCCCCAAGCCTGTCTCTATCTTTCTTCTTAAATAATTTTCTATTAGTGTTTTAATGTTTGATTTACAAAATTACAAGATAAAGGGTACAACTCCTTACTATTCCCACCACCAGAGTTCTGGATTCCTTTTCTCTTGACTGGAAGCTACAGCAGTTCTTTCAAGGTTGCAGATGAACTATTATTAACTATTATTTCTAAGACTGTCTGTCTATATTTGTATAGATTTGCCCTTTTATTTTCCATATGGTTCCATCTTCTTTTCCTTTCCAAGTGACATATACACGACACAGCACAGCACTATTGGAATAAGGGCGTCCATTGTCCAGCTGGTGTAGGAACATCTGGGACCAAGAGATGTTGTCCTCTGCAGCCCCCTCCTCAACTCACCTCACCCTCTGTGTGTTGGGGGTTTGGGTACTGCAGGAAGCCAGCCCTTCAGCTCTCTCGGCTCCAGCTCCCCACTCTCTTTAGCCTCCCATATTTCTTTCTTAAAAAAAAATTTTTTTTTTAAAGATTTCTTAAATTCTCTTTTCTTTTCTTATTAAAATTTTTTTATTTATAAAAAGGAAACACTGACCAAACCATAGGATAAGAGGGGTACAACTCCACATAATTCCCACCACCAGAACTCTGTATCCTATCCCCTCTCTTGATAGCTTTCCTATTCTTTAACCCTCTGGAAGTATGGACCCAAGGTCATTGTGGGATGCAGAAGGTGGAAGGTCTGGCTTCTGTAATTGCTTCCCTGCTGAACATGGGCTTTGACAAGTTGATCCATACTCCCAGCCTGCCTCTCTCTTTCCCTAGTGGGAGAGCGGACCTCCAGGACACATTGGTGGGGTTGTCTGTCCAGGGAAGTCTGGTCGGCATCATGGTAGCATTTGGAACCTGGTGGCTGAAAAGAGAGTTAATCATGTAAAGCCAAACAAACTGTTGACCAATCATGGAGCTAATCTTTCATAAGGGGGCCCAAAGTATTAAATAGAGGAAGGAGGCTCTCTTCAACAAATGGTGCTGGGAAAAAAATTTTTAAAAATTATCTTTATTTATTTATTTATTGGATAGAGACAGACAGAAATCAGGCGGTGTGGGGATGATAGAGAGGGAGAGAGAGAGAGAGAGAGACAGAAAGGCAGCCCTGCTTCATCACCTGCAAAGCTTTCCCCCCTGCAGGTAGGCACTGGGACTTGAACCTGGACCCGTGCACGTTGTAACATGTGCGCTCAATCAGGTGTGCCACCAGCCGCCCCTCCACCCCGTAGTCATTTCATTCTTGCTGCTGCAATAAGTCACCAGGGCTTAGCAGCTTAAGACCACACAGGTTTCTTATCTCCCTGCTGTGAACTTCAGAAGTTCAGAGCGAGGCTGACTGAGGACAAACCAAGCTTATGGAGGTCATGCCCAGCTGAGACTGCTTCCTTCTGGAAGCCCCAGTGGGAGATCTTGTCCCTCTCTTTCTCAGCTTCTAGAAACTGTCCTCATGGTTTTTTTTTTTTTTTTTTTTTGGGTGGTGGCATCCCTTTCCCTCCCTCTGCTTCATTTCTTGCCCTTTTCCATTTGACTTTGGTGACTCCATTATTTTATTTTTTTGGATAGAAACAGAGGGGGTGGGTAAGAGAGGAGGGAAACGACGAGAGACACCTGCAGCCCTGCTCCACTGCTAATGACTCTTTTGTCCTGCAGGTGGGGGACCCAGGACTTGGACCTGGGTCCTGGTACAAGGTGGCAACCTGTGTGCTCTACTGGGTTAGCCATCACCTGACCTTGGCGACTCCTCTTGTAATAGTCCTGTGGGTGTGTTAACTCCTCTCAGAGAAACTCCTGTGTTATGGTCCTCAACTCAGTTCCTTCTGAAAAGCCTCTTGTATCAGGAAAGGTAGCACTCACAGACTCCTGGGGTTAGACCTTATCCATATGTCTGTCTGTCTGTCTGTCTCTCCCCTCCCTCGCTCCATGACATATTTTAATATTATCTTTTGGAAACTATCACAGTCTCAAACAAAATCCATTATGATTTAAAACACTCTTTTTATTGATTTTCATAGTTTTTTTCAACCTGGCAGGAGCCAATACTTTATCAATTTTCTCTTAACATTAGGAATTCAAGAGTTTGCAATATATTTGAAACTGAAGGACATTTTTTTTCCCAATAGGACCCAGGATTTAATACAGTTGTCATTTGGAAAAGTCTTACCTCCTGCCAGATGGAGAAGGGTTTAGAGATGAATCCAGCTCTGTTGATAAGACTGTTTCCCTCCCCTTCTTTTATTAAGGGATTAATTTTCTGCAGGATACTCTCAACCCCCAGCCTAGGTCCCTCACTACCATCTATAACCCCCCCACCTCCCAGTCCTTTACTTTGACATAATCCACCAAACCCAGTCCAAGTCCCTCTTGGTGTTTTCCCCTTTTGTTCGTATTTTTTTTCCAATTTCTGTCTGTGAGTGAGATCATCCCATATTCATCCTTCTCTTTGTGGCTGATCTTACTGAACAGGATTCCTTCAAGCTCCCATCCAAGATGGGGTGAAGAAGGTGGAGTTATTCTAAATAGCTTGGTACCAGAGCTCATTTTATAGACTAGAATAAGAAAGAATAAAAATGGAGGGTTCTGGGCTCAGAGAGATAGTTCACCTGGTAGAGTGCCTGCCTTGCCATATGTGTAGCATAGGTTTGAGCCCTGGTACTGCCTGAGAATGTCTCCCCACACCCCCCCCCCCACACACACTGGAGATGGTTATGGTATTATGGTCTCTCATATATATATATATATTTACATATGGACACACGCACAGACACACACACACACACACACACACACACACACACGTGTACACACACGCACTTGGAACTTGGAGCAGAGAGATTTGTCTTCACATCTTGAATGTGACTTCATCCCTGTCATCAGACTGGACAAAGGCTTTCTTGTTCTCAGAATGGTAGAAGTCGGGGCTGTAGATGAATTCATGGCTCTCCCTCCCAGCTTTGAACTCTCACAGCTTGACATCATATGTGCTTATAGTACAAGCTAAATGATTGGAATTAATTTTGCTGAGGATTCAGTCTTCCCTGAGCGCCCCCCCCCCCCAACAGGATCAATCATGTTCTGGAAATAATAACTCCACAAATCAGATGCAAGAAGGCTTTTTCTGTAGGCCAAGAAGTGTATCCAGAACCTCGGGGCCAACCACACGCCTGCAGATATAGGCCAAGGTCACACGCGTTGGTTTGTATGTGGGCCAGGGTTCTCAAAGCTTGGCCCTGAAGCTTTGAGTAATGAATGAGCATTTGAGGTACTTACTTACTAAAAATGGATGTTTCTGGGCCTCAACCCAGATCTAATTATAAAGGAGGATAATTGGCGTGTTGTGAGGGGCTCAAGGCGAATCATTTTTTTTTTCCTCCAGGCTTATTGCTGGGGTTTGGTGCCGGCACTGTGAACCCATTGCTTCTGGCGGCTATTGTTTCCATTTTATTGGATAGGATAGAGAGAAATTGAGAGAGGAGGGGTAGATAGAAGGGGGAGATAAAGACAGCTGCAAACTGGCTTCACTGCTTGTGAAGTATTGTCGCCCCCCCCCCCCCAAGGTGGGGAGCTGGGAGCTCAAACTCGTATTCTTGTGTGAGCCCTTGTGCTTAGTGCTGTGTACACTTAACCCATCATGCCACTGCCCAACCCCACCCCCCTTCCTGGTGAATCATTTGAGGAACAAAGTTTGAGAATCACTGACAGACATAAGTGCTGACGACCGCTTAAAACATCAATGGTTACATCTCAAAACTGGGAGCCTTCCCCTGTCTGTGTTCATCTTGGTGAGGTGAGGGGGGGCACAGAGGCTTAGTGGGGGTGAGGGTGGGGGTGGGGTGACTGCTTCCTGCCTGAGTCTCTGTAGCTGCTATAATCAAGAGTCAGGACTGCTCTCCAGTAGTTGGATAAGTAAGCTTTTTTCAGTCTGACCCGATTACCTGTCTTTTAAACAATCAGTCTCTATTTTATTTTTTCCCAAGAGCTTACTGAGTTGGAAAAGTCTGTGGAATAAAGGTCTGTAGAGGTAATTTGGTTGACTTTCATTATTGAGGCTAGGGAGGTTCCCATTCAA
Organism: Erinaceus europaeus; assembly: GCF_950295315.1. NCBI lineage: Eukaryota > Metazoa > Chordata > Mammalia > Eulipotyphla > Erinaceidae > Erinaceus > Erinaceus europaeus. Next base: position 15,972,351 of record NC_080163.1, read on the forward strand.
AACGAAAAAAACAAAAACAAAAAACTAAAACTTCCATTTAAATAATGTAGTTAGCTGAGGAGAGAGCTCAGCGGTAGTACATAGGACTTACATGTGAGAAATCCCAGGTTTGATCCCCAGCACCACCAACAGCCGGAGCTGAGCAGTAGTCTTGTAAAAATGGTGTGTGTATGTGTGTATGCCTCATTTCTGAAGCACTGAGAACCATATTTAATTACGTAATTTGAAGCATCTATGCTTTAAAAAACCTAAAAGGTCACATTAGAAATGCCTTTCTGTAGGGGAGTCGGGCGGTAGTGCAGCGGGTTAAGCACACGTGGTGCGAAGCACAAGCACTGGCGTAAGGATCTCAGTTCGAGCCCCTGGCTTCCACCTGCAGGGGAGTCGCTTCACAGGTGGTGAAGCAGGTCTGCAGGAGTCTTTCTCTCCCCCTCTCTGTCTTCCCCTCCTCTCTTTATTTCTCTCTGTCTTATCCAACAACAACGACATCAATAACAACAATAATAACTACAGTGACAATAAATAAACAAGGGCAACAAACGGGGAAAAAAAAGTTATAGACACAAAGAAGGGGGAGGGGGTAGAATAATGGTTATCCAAAGGTACTCTTCCTGCCTGAGGCTCCCAGAGCTCAGGTTCAACTCCCTGTACCACCATAAGCCAGAGCTGACCAATGCTCTGGCCAGAAATAAATAAATTAAATAAATAAATAAATAAATGGCAAAAGGGAGGAAAGGGGAAGAGGAAGGAAGGAAGGGAGGAAAGAAAGAATGAATGAAAAATAGTGCACATGACTTTTACATATAGTGTCCTGTCCTTTGTCTTCTCATTAGGCTAAGAGACAAGGAGTGTTGACTTGGTAAGTGTTTTTTTTTTAAATATTTATTTATTCCCTTTTGTTGCCCTTGTTGTTTTGTTGTTGTTGTTGTTGTTATTCATGTTGTTGTTGGATAGGACAGAGAAAAATGGAGGGGGGGAGAAAAAAAGAGACACCTGCAGACCTGCTTCACCACCTGTGAAGCGACCCCCCTGCAGGTGGGGAGCTGGGGGCTCGAACCGGGATCCTTACGCTGGTCCTTGCGCTTTGCGCCACCTGGGCTTAACCTGCTGCGTTACCGCCTGACTCCCTGGTAAGTTTCTTGCTGGATGTGGTGTTAATACATTATTTCTAACTCTTGTTTTAAGACATTTTAGGACTGATAAAAGTAGTAAGCACATCACAGTCCTTGAAGACCAGTGCTCTTACTTTGGATGAAGGACAATAAAACATGGCGGAAGCAGAGATATGGACTCTCTGCTAGTCCAGTATGACCAGAATAGAAGAGAACAGTCTCATAGACTCACTCCTGTCTCTCTGGAGATAGGGGACACCTGCAGCCCAGAACTTGGCTTCTAGCTAAAAACAACTGGGACTCTACACAAGTAGGAACCCTTGGTCTGGAGTTAGGTAAAGCTTCAGGGATTTTTTTTTAAAAAAATTTATTTGTTTATTATTGGATAGAGACTGAGAGAAATTGAGAGGGATGGGGAGATAGAGAGGGAAAGGGACAGAGAGACACCTGCAGCCCTGCTTCATTACTCCTGAAGCTTTCCCCCTGCAGGTGGGGACCAGGGGCTCGAACCTGAGTCCTTGCACACTGTAACATGTGTCCTTAACCAGGTGCGCCTGGTCCAAAACTTCAAGGGTTTGTTGCCTGCAAAGTAAGATATGCTCCCAAACGACCTTGGAGATGTCAGGAGGCTCAGGGGAAAAAGGCTTCCTGGTCCAATGTGGGCAGCTTCAGCGGCACGAGATGAAGAGGGTGAGTCACATACAACAGTGTATTTAAAAAAGCATGTGAGCCCACAGTGGTTTTATGGATCTCTGTGCTTAGACAGAGATCATCAGCTTTGTAGATCTTTCCAGATTGCACCTTATTCCTTTCACTTTGAATATGTGGAGAGAATTTCAGAGGAGCAAATGAGAGAGGGAAGCCGAAGCACCATTTCAGTGCATATGGCACTAGGGTTCGAACTGGGATCCTCAGGCAGTGGAGTCCTGCACTCTACTCGCTGACCTATATTCAACTGCTTAGAGATTATCGCCCACCCCCCCCCCCCCAATGTGCCTGATAAATAATGCTCCAGAGCTCCTCTGCCTTTCAGGGACTTCAGCTCAGTGGCTTTAAGTTTATACTATAATAACAGAATGTCCTGTCAACTCAAACATCTAATCCTCAATGGAGCAAAACCTGTTTGATCTCAGTGTTTTAATCTTCTACTATATGGACAGGTTTGGTTTTTTCTAATGTGTTGATGATCTCTGAACTGTTTTTTTTTTTTAGATAGAGACTGGTGGAGAGAGAGAGAGAGAGAGAGAGAGATGGGAGAGGGGGAGTCGGGTGGTAGCGCAGCGGGTTAAGCGCACGTGGCGCAAAACGCAAGGACCAACATAAGGATCCCGGTTCCAGCCCCCGGCTCCCCACCTGCAGGGGGCGTCACTTCACAAGCGGTGAAGCAGGTCTGCAGGTGTCTGTCTTTCTCTCCCCCTCTCTGTCTTCCCTTCCTCTCTCCATTTCTCTCTGTCCTATCCAGCAACAACATCAATAATAGCTACAACAACAACAAAACAAGGGCAACAGAAAGGAATAAATAAATATTAAAAAAAAAAAAAAGAGAGAAGGGAGAGGGAGACCATAGCATTGAAATCTTCTGTGTGGTGAAAGTCAGGATCCAATCTGGGTCTCACACATGGCAAAGCAGCACACTATCTAAGTGAATTATTTTTCTGGACACAAGAATTTCTGAATTTTTAATATATACATATATATATCAATAACTTTGACCTTGACTTTTGTAGATTTTAGATATTTAGGCAGAGAAAGAGTGAAAGAAACCGCAGCACAGAAGCTTCCATCAGGGTCATGGAGCGGGGTGGGGGGGAAGGGGGATGTTGGGGGGCTAGTCAGGCTGCTCCATCTCCTCCTTTTCCTCCTTTTCTTCCTCCTCCTCTTCCTCCTACTTCTCCTCCTCCTAATCCTCCCATTTCTTCTCTTGTTATTGTTATTATTATGAATTTGTTGATGATAGTACCACTTAGCTCTGGTGCTGGTGGTTTAAGCTCCTCCTCTTCCTCTTTCTTCACATACTTTGTTAGTGATTTAATACTAGTTTATAAAATTCTAGGGGAATCATTCCACATCATACCCACCACCAGAGTTCTGTGGGTGCTATCACCAGGGAGTAGCTAGCATGAACGATGCCAGCTGGAAACAGTGAGGGGTTGGCGAGCCAGACACCAGCTCCCTTTGCCAAGGCAGGGGTCATGCAGGCTTTGGCAGGGGCACCTCCACCTCATTTGCACTGACCTCTATCCTTTGCGGCTGGTGCTCTGGGGGACCGTGAGGGCACCAATGAAGGAAGTAGTTAACCTCAGAGTGCTGGCAATAGAACAAGCATTTATTTACATTATAAACCCAATGACAAGCAAGACATGCAAATAAGCGTGTGGGTGGAGAAACAGAAAGTGTCCAAGTGAAATTGTGGTTCATCTTCTACGCTGAATTCAAATCATTTCAGAAAAACTGAGCACCCCCACCCCTCCATCCTCTGCACACAAAGACTCCGCATTTGCCCTTGGGCATGAGAGCCCTGCTCACCCCCACAATGTGACTGTCTGCAGGCTCATCGTGCCTTTCTCCATCCTCTCAGTTTAGAGACGAAAACTGTTCCTGTCAGATGCTTTTCTTAGATCTGGAAACTTTCAAGGCAGAAACCCATGGAGTCAGCTAGTCAGCAGCTGCTATATGCTTTGACTTCAGATTCCTAGGCGGAACAGCCAAGATCCTCCTGAATCTATGAGCGGTAGTACTAGGGGCAAAGAATTGGGCAAGATGTGGACAGTACAGAATTTACCTGAGATGCGGCACCTTCATTTGTTACTCACACCATTTGTCTTTGATTCTTGTCTGTGAGAGGGAAAGGGAGACCACACTGGAGAAATGATGGAACAGAGGTGGGCGTGGCTTAGACAGGAAGAAGGCGGGGCTTTAGAAAGTCTCACCTGGAAGAGAGGACCAATAAAAGAGTCAGGTCATTTAAACAGACCAATGAGAAGTTCCTTCCAGGAAGACAGGCCAGACATTGAGCCAATATGGCATTTTGTCTTAATGACCCATGAGTGTCTGTATGCATGAGATACCTGATTCTGGCCTCCCCAGTTGCTGGTGGAATTTACTGTGATAAATCAGACACTAATCAGGGTGCTATATATATAACACACATCTCGAACAACGGCATGTGTATATGTGTATTAAAAGTGTGAATTTTGGAGGCTAGGTGGTAGGTAGTACACTTGATAAAGCACACACATTACTGTGGGCAAAAGCCAAGGTTCAAGCCCCTGGTCCTCATATGCAGGGAGGAAGCTTGCAGAGTAATGAAACAGGGCTGCAGATATCTCTTTTTCTCTCCTCTCAATTTTTCTCTGTCTGTCAAATACTAATAAAACAAAAGTGTGAATTTCCCTTCAAAGAGGATCCGCTTCTTAAACCTGATTCTGGAGCTTTCTACTATTAAACTAGTTCGAAGTGCTTGCTCCTCTTCCATCATCAAACTCCTCCTTGCCCTTGAAGGTTTTTCCTCTTTTTGGAATGACTGGCAGCTGCCTAGATTATGTCATAATCACTCATATGAACAAGGGGATTAATGAAGTCAGGCCTTACTCTCATTACCCAATGAGCAGTGTATAATTAAAGTGCTGTATATGGAGAACGAAACAATCAATCAAAACCCCAAGGTATCATAAAGAGTTATAGAATCCTGGTACGAGCACGGTGTGTAGTTCTGCTTCTTCTTCTTCTTCTTTTTTTTTTTTTAATTATTTATTTATTTTTAAATTTTCTTAAGTTTATTTAAAATTTTTTTTTTTTATTGGATAGAGACAGCCAGAAATCTAGAAGGTAGGGGAGACAGAAAGGGAAATAGAAAGAGAGACACCTGCAGACGTGCTTCACCATAGTCCTAGAGGGTTAAAGAATAGGAAAGCTATCAGGGGAGGGGATGGGATACAGAGTTCTGGTGGTGGGCAAAGTGTGGAGTTGTACCCCTCTTATCCTATGGTTTTGTCAGTGTTTCCTTTTTATAAATAAGACTAAATAAAAATAAACATTGTACTAAATGCCAACCCTTTTTCACCTGAAAAATGCTTCGGCTCTCCCTCAGAGCACCACCTGCGTTGTGCAGCTTATAAAAACAACAGTTAGTATTTCTCTGTGGGGTGTGAGTTGCTGGGAGCCTTACAGGAAGGCTGATGGTCAAGCCCTTTTGCACATTCAACCTCATCATCCAGGCAACGTTCTTGAACCTCTGTGGGTGATGACATCACTGTCAGCGTCACTTTTTCTTTTCTTTTTTTTTTTGTTATCTTTATTTATTGGATAGAGAAAGCCATAAATCAGGAGGGAAGGGGACTACAGAGAGGGAGAGAGACAGAGAGACACCTGTAGCCTTCCTTCACCCCTTGCAAAGCTTTCCTCCTGCAGATGGGGGCTGGGGGCTCGAACCCGGGTCTTTGCTCATGGTAACGTGTGCGTCTAACCAGATGAGCCACCACCACACACACACATACCCCCCACACCGCAGCCACTCAGAGTCACTTTCTAACTGATGTTGGTCCCTAGACTTCTGTTACCTTGCTGGAATCACGTGCAGGAGGCTGTCTTTCAAGAAAGCATTTTAGGTGTCTTGGGAAATGTTGGCACACTGGGGGAGGGGAAAGGTAATAGCTGTGATTGAAAGGGAAAAGGCGATTTCTAGTGGACAGCCTCTGGGACCCAAGCCAGCTAATGAGCTTGCCCTCTCATTTGGTGTCTGGCTTCAGATTGGTGAGGACTGGGTGGATCATCTCACTTGGTGCTGATGGAAGCCTCTATACCACACTCTTGGCAGTGGTGGCTCTATCCAGTGGATATAACACAAATATGTGCTTGTTGGAATCCCTGGACCCACTTAGTGCAAGGCTTAGTGCATGATGTTCATGTGAGAATGAGATTGGGACTGAAACAGCAAGCCTTAGTTGGGACAGGCAGTGGCATACCTGGTTAAGTGCACACATTAGTAATAAGCATTGAATCGACCTTCTCGTGGTGCATCCCGTGAGTCCCCATTCATTGGGGAAACTGAGGATCCTTCCTAGCCGAATGAATCCACATGGATCCCAGTCACTTTCAAAGCCAGCAACAAGCAGCTCCTGACAGCTTTCAACCTGACGCTGTTGACTGGCTACGGAAGAAGGGCAAACACTAGAAGAAGAAGAAGTAGTAATAAGCACAAGGACCCAGGTTTAAGGCCCCACTCCCCACTGCTTCACAAGTAGTGAAGCAGGTTTGTAGGTGTCTCTCTCTCCTTCTCTCTCAATTTCTCTCTTTCCTATCTAATAGAACAAAAAAAGAGAAAAAAAATGGCTGCAGGGAGTGGTGGATTTATAGTGGTGACTTTGAGCCACAACAATAACCTTGGAGGAAATTAAAAAAAAAAAAAAAAGAGGAAGAAAGAAAGAAAGGGAGAGAGAAAGAGAGAAGGAGAGAAAGGAAAAAATAAAAGATTAAAAACACATCTTTGGAGCTGTGGGCCGCTGTGCAGGACTGAGGATGAGGAGCTACAGATACTGAAAAGAATGATGCAGAAGGCAGAGGGTAGGAGAAGCTTCACTCCAGCGATGCAGTGCTGCAGGTGTCTTTCCTTGGAACTATTTCTCCTTCTTTGTTTCTACCTCTCACCTTCTATCCAAAAGAAAAAATAGAATACAAATGACTGCTGGTGGTGTTGGATTCTTGCAGGCACTGGATATTAGGAATAATCCTGTAAAAAAGAGAGAGACAGAGAGAGAGAGAGAGAGAGACCAACTAGAATGTTTTAGGTGTGGTGATGTAGTGTTGCCATTCTTGCCCCTGTGCAAATATTGCCCACTGAGCTCTTCAGTTCCACAGAGAAACTGAAAACAATTATTTCAGATGCTCAGGTGGCATTCTCTCAGTCCCCCCCCCCCCACACTCTTGAATTTGGGAAAGTTCTACTTGAATTTCACTTTCCCGCCTGTGGAAACTGCAAGGAGATGTGACTTCACAGTGGCTGTGGCTGCCTACAGAGTTAAACTGAAGACTTTTCCATGGATCCCAGAGGACATGTCCTCAGCTCTTGCCTCCCTGGACAGTCACTCACCAGTTAAGTTTCCTTACAGCCTGGCTATCTGTTGCCTCAGGGGCTGTTAGCTCTTGTTTGAAATGGTTTTTGTGGGCACCTCTGCTGGGCAGAAGCCAAGACAAAGCTGGAAACGTGAGTGTGCATGACCAAGAAGGGGCGTTTAATCTCTGGCTTTATTTTTAGTGGAGAGATCAGGACATGACTAAGCAGATTGGAAGAGCTTGTTTCAAAGTCACTGGGAGGGACTGCAGCTCGAGAACCTGACTGAAATCTTCGGAGGCTCTCATCACTCCTGTTACCTACACACCCTGGGAGACTATGCTGTGGACCTCAGGGACTATTTTCAGCAAGACTTAGGGGGGCAGCCTATGTCTTGTCCTCCCCCATCCCAGCCCACCTAAACTGTGCTGGCCAGTTCTGAGTGAGTGCCTCCATCTTTCTTTTCCTAACCAATATGGCGGCTACCACAGCTTTGACCCTATTCCCCCCAACCCTGAGGAGTAGCCAGCACCAGTCCCCAGGGGTCCTCTCTCATCAGCTGTGGCAGACTGCTTTGGGGGATCGTAACCCACCTGTGAGATGACTTGGGGGGGAACCCAAGGATCTAGGGTTGTCATGAAGTGAAACTTGGACTGGGTGTAGTGTTTTGCAACAAAGCAAAGGATTCTGGGGGAAGGAGGGGAGCAGGGGGAGTGGAGAGGGTCTTGGGATCCCAGTTCATCATAGTGAGAAAGGACCCAAGTTGGGAGTGAGAGTGTTTTGTAGACATTTATCATGGTGAGACAAGAAAGTTGTTTCAGCAGCTATACTGTAAACCGAAAAGCCTCCAAATAAAATGATTTTTTAAAAAAGTTGGTGAGGGACTGGATAATAGCACACTCACTTGAGTGCATGCATTACTATGCTCAAGGACCTAGGTTCAATCCCCCTGGCCCCCACCAGTAGACGGGAGACTTCAGGAGTTGTGAAGCAGGACTACAGGTGTCTCTTCCCCCTCTTTTTCTACCTCCATTTTTCTTTTCTCTCCCTCTCAATTTTTAAAAATTTTTAATTTTTTAAAATTTATTGAGTAGAGACAGCCAAAGGGTGGGTGGGGAGAATAGAGAGGGAGAGAGACAGAGAGACACAGGCAGCCCTGCTTCGCTACTCGTGAAGCTTTCCCTCTGCGGGTGGGGACGAGGGGCTTGAACTTGAATCCTTGTGCATTGTTAGCATGTGTGCTCACCACCTGCCTCCTACTTCCTTCTTTATTTCTTTCTGTCCTGCCAAATACAAATAAATTTAATTGAAAAAACAACAAAAAGAGGGAATAAATAAATAAATTTATATTTTAAAAAAAGAAATGGCCATTGGGATGAGTAGATTTGCCTTGCAGGCATTGAACCCCAGTAATAACCTTGACTGTTAAATAGAAGAAGGAGAAAGGGAAGGAAAAGAAGAAAATAAAGAAAAGAACCTAAGACAGGAAGGGCAGGCTCTTCGGTGGGAAAGGCCCCTCATGGCAGCCAGTGCAACACTGGCAAAAGCTGCTTTGTGAGTTTCAGTTTGCCACCAGGGATATTGCTAAGGCTGAGCGTGCCTGCACTATGAATCAATTTATGACTCCAGCAGCCATTTTTTTTTTAATTTGGTAGGACAGAGAGAAATTGAGAGGGGAGGGAGAAATAGAGAGGGAGAGAGAAAGACACCCACAGTCCTGCTTCATTGCTCCTGAAGCCTCCCTCCTTCCCCGCCCACCGCAGGCAGGGAATGAGGGCTCAAACCTGAGTCCTTGAGTACACAAGTCTGTGTGCTCCACCAGGTGCACCGCCACCTAGGGGCGCCAAGAGCTGCATTATGAACCCTCTCGGAGCACTTGTGTGGCGCAAGCCACTCTGCACCACACATACGTGCCTGTGTGTTATCTTAACGTCATCTCCACAGCTAGGCCTCAGCCAGGCTCTGCTGTTCTCATTCTACTTTCCAAGTTGCGGTCAGGCTTAGGGAGCTGACATGGCTTGTCTAAAGTGGTAAAGGCTGGGGGGGGGGGTCTATCAGACAGAGCCATCTGGGCAAAAGACACAGGCTGGCCTGGCTGTTGTCAAGGGCTTGTGCAGTGCTGAGCTGCTGTGTGGTGTGAACATTGAGAACAGCTTCCCTGCTTTGAGGCTGGAGAGCCAGGCAGCCTCTAGCCTGCAGGAAAGGCCAATCCTTACTTCCTTAACAGCCTGTTGAGTCTCAGTGCTGCTGGGACTTATTTGGAGGCCAGCCCAGTCACCCACCACACACACACACACGCACACGCACACGCACACACACACACACACACAACATTTGTTCACTAAGTGAAAACATCTAGAACAACTAAGGGAAGTCCAACTGGCTTTCCACCAAAATGAACTATTTCATTTAGGACAGTGCCCTTATCTCTGACCATCATTGAGCCCTGATACTTTCCTTTGAGAAATCATTCCAAACCCCCAAATGTTGTGGAAATGTACCTGTTTGCTGCAGTTTCATTAAATTATACTTAGGTTCATTTTTCACCTGGGCAATGAGCTCAGGCCAGTCCATGATAAATCGTTTCCTCCCATGTGACAGAACTGGAGGAAGTTAATTTAGCACTGCTGCAGGCATCTTAGGCTTGCCTGTCTCCTCTTTTATTCTGGGGCTGTGGTGATTAATAGGATTACAGTGGAGCTATCTCAGCTGCCCATTTGTTTATTTCATTACAGGATCAGCTGTGATGCTGTCATTGCAGGACCCTCCTAGTTTGGAAGCCTGGTTCCCTGGGTCCATAATGCAATAAACCCCTTGTTGTTCCTTGGCCTCAGGGGGTGCTGAGCTGGAAGCCAGCCATGTTATAGGAACTTGGATCGTTTGTTGAGAAAGTATTGATGCTGGAGCCCCTGGCGGTGAGTGATCGCTTGTTCTGTGCTGAGGAAATCGATGCCCCCCACGCCCCCCACCGCCACACACACACACACACACACACACACACACACACACGCACGCACGCACGCACGCACACCAGAAGGGGGGGCCACTTTGTACTCTGGGAACCAGATTTGTGGCAGAAGTGGAAGGGAACTGGCGAGTGGCTGTTCGTCTCACTTGGCATTCAGATTGTGAAACAACCTCCCCATTTGGTGGAATGTCAAGAGATGTTGACTTAGTTGTTTGTGTTAGACAGAGACAGAGAAGAGAGAGGGAGAGGGAGGGGGAAGGAAACTGGTTGAGGAGGGGGTGGGGGGAGAAGGAGAAGACACCATGGCACCGAAGCTTTCTTCAATGCAGTGAAGGCTGGTCTCAAACCCATGCCACACACGTAGGGTCTCAGGGGATCTGACTCTCAGGAGTTCCTGGGCCTGGTATGGGACTTGATGGAACCCAAGGCTCATTTTTCCCCACGTGGTGCCTTTGCTACTCTTCATTGCCTGTGGTGGGCGGGTTGACCAGTTATCCTGAGGTGCTGTGGAATCTGACTCCGTGGAACCGTTCCAGGACTTCATGCCTCAGCCTGTATCCCTGGTTCCAAGTGGGCAATTTGGTGACCTGGTAGTGCCATGGGCTATTAGAATGGTGCTGAAATTTGGGTGATGGTCTGCTGTAGGATAATCTTAGGGACCTGAGGTATGTACGGTGCTCCCTTCTCCTTGGGGCTCGAGCCATTAATATGACCCCATGTCCTGACTCTTGCTACTGTGTCAAGGCCACAAAGACCCCCTTCCCCCAGCCTCTACCACTAAAAGCAGCAGGCCTGGAAGCTGGTTTCATTGCCCATGATTCCTTGATGCCAAAGATGGTTGCTTGCACAGTTGTTGGTCTCTCCTGGAGCAACTGTGCCTGTCCCGTGGAATCCTCCAGCCAGTGATCCCTCATACTCACCATGGAAGTGGTGATGTCACACTCTTCTGGACTTCTGGTTAGACCAGGAGAGACTTCCCTGCCCCCAGAGGATGTTCCTTTTATCCCCAATACTAATGAGGTCAGTAGCAGTCACCAGGAGGACCACACTCCAGGAACACTGTGATTGCATCTTAAAGACTTGTTGGGGGTGGAGGCTAAATGGTGGTACACCTGGTTAAGTGCACTCATTATAGGACACAAGTTCAAAGCCCTGGTCCCCACCTGCAGGTGGAAAGCTTCACAGTGTTGAAGAGGGCTGCAGGTGTCTCTCTGTCTCTCTCCATTTTTGTCTCCCTCTACCCTCTCAATTTCTCTTTGTCCCTATCCAATAATATATAAATAAAAATATTTTTAAAAAGAGATTTGTTGGGGGCTGGGGAAACAGCATTATGGTTTTACAAAAAGACTTCATGCCTGAGGCTCTGAGAACATGATGCCCCAGGTTCAATCCCCAGTACCACAGTAAACTAGAACTGAGCAGTGCTCTGGTTAGAATGTCTGTCCCTCTCTCTTCCTTTCCCTCCCTCCCCCTCTGTATCTCTCTCATAAAAATAAATAAAAGAGAAAAAAAGAGAAAATCTTCAGGTGCTGGGTGGTGGTGCACCTGCTAAGAGTACATGTTACAATGCACAAGGACCTGAGTTCGAGCCCCCAGTCCCCACCTGCAGGGGGAAAGCTTTGCAAGTGGTGAAGCAGTGTTGCAGGTGTCTCTCTGCCTCTCTTCCTCTCTATCTTCCCCTTCTCTGTCAACTTCTGACTGTCCCTATCCATTAGACAGATAAATAAATAATAATTTTTTAAGTTAAAGAAAAAGAGAAAATCTCCAAAAGGAAGAAAAATATTGTTGGAAGTTGTGGGATTGGAGGCCTTGTCTTGTGTTTGTACCACATGGTTCTGAACATTGAGTTTCATGTGGGTCACACACTGGCCATCACTGTGCTCTCTACATTCTTGACAGAAGAGGGTCATTGTGGTGGGCTCCTTCAGTGAGGGCCACTAGGAGCCAGTGTCCTGGGCAGCAAGGGAGTGGAATGGAATGGGGCCAGGAGTGGTGGTGTGACCAGAGTCACATAAATGGGCTTCTGGAGTTGCAGGGGCAGGAAGACCTGCATTCCTGAAAGAAACAGGCTGCAAAAGCCCGGGCAATGTGAAAACTAGGACCATGACTACCTTCCCCTCACAGCAGAAGAGACCATAGTAGAGAGACTAAGCCTGGATGGGCATAGATGGCGCCCAGATACTGAGAGGACTCTTCACCTACAGTGACTAGGAAGTAGACGTTGCTATCTTTCAATCATGCCTCTCTCTCTCTCTCTCTCTTCTCTTCTTCTTTTATTTATTTTTTTTGCCTCCAGGTGCTGGTGCTGGCACTATGAATCCACTGTTTCTGGTGGCCATTTTTTTAATTATTATTCAATAAGACAGAAATTGAGAGAGGCGGGGAGATAGCAAGAAGGGGAAAGGGGGCCAGGTAGTAGTGAAGCGGGTTAAGTACACATGGTGCAAAGTGCAAGGACTGGCGTAGGGATCCCAGTTCGAGCCCCCGGCTCCCAACTTACAGGAGTCACTTCACAAGCAGGTCTGCAGGTGTCTATCTTTTTCTCCCCCTTTCTGTCTTCCCCATCTCTCTCAATTTCTCTCTGTTCTATCCAACAACAACAATAGCATTAACAACAATAAACAACAGGGGCAACAAAAAGGGAGAAAATAGCCTCCAAGAGCTATTTTCATAGTGCAGGCACCCAACCCCAGCCCCAGCAATAACCCTGGAGGCAAAAAGGGAGAGAAAGATAGACACCTAAAAAAAAAAAAATTGGAAAGATAGACAGTTGAAGAACGGCTTCACTGCTCATGAAGCATCCCTTCTGCAGATGGGGAGCAGGGGCTTGAACCCTGGTCTGCTTGACCGGGTGCACCACCACCCACCCTCCCCCTGTGCTTTTCTTTCTCTGTTAAAGTCCTGATCTTACTTGAGCCCCTGAGTTCTATATGGAGACTGAAAAATTAAATTCTCATGTTAGACAAGGGCCCTGTGAGATGGTTTGCTGAGGACCACCCACACAGGGAATGAGTTCATAATCCCTTGAAATCAGGTGTTTTCTGCCCCCCCAACAGGTATTGGAGCTGACTTTAATCTGGAATTTTCTACTTCTGAGCAGAGAGGGGGAACGAGAAAGGGAGGAGCGAAGAGACTGCTGGGCTGAGATCTCAAAAGAAAAATGGCCCCTAAGCTTAGAAAGAAGTTTTGGGTGAGCAAACATTGACTTCAGAACACTGGAAGGAAGCCAATGTGTTCTTCCTTTTTGTTGTTGTTGTTGTTCTAATTTTTTTATTAGTGATTTAATAATGATTGACAAGATTGTGGGATAAGAGGTACAATTACATATAGTCCCCACCAGCAGAGTTCCATGTCCCATCCCCTCCATTGGAAGCTTTCCTATTTTTTATCCCTCTGAGAGCATGGACCAAAGATCTTGATGGGGTGCTAAGGTGGGAGGACTAGCTTCCGTAACTGCTTCTCTTGAGGACATGGGTGTTGACAGGTCGGTCCATACTCCCAGCCTGTTTCTATCTTTCCCTAGTGGAGCTGGGCTCTGGGTTCCAGGACATGTTGGTGAGTTCATCTGCCCAGGAATTCCAGTTGGTGTCATAGTAGCATCTGCAGCTTGGTGGCTGAAAAGCATTGAGATATAAAGCAGGACAAATTGCTTAATAATCAGGAACCTAGAGGTAAGAACAGAGCAAGGGTCTTCTTGTAGGAAGAGAAAGCAGTTCTTTTAAGTTGAGGATAAAGTCCCATGTTATTAAAATATATGTTGTATGTACTTGAGAATCCAAAGCATCAAAATGTTCTGCAGTAGATACAAAGAGCTTTTATATTTATTTATTTATTTGCCTCCAGGGTTATTGCTGGGGTTCAGTGCCTGCACTAGGAATCCATTGTTCCTGGAGGTCACCTTTTCCCTTTCATTGCCCTTATTGTTTATCATTGTTGTTGTTATTACTACTGTTATTACTGTCATTATTGTTGGATAGAAAAGAGAGAAATCGAGAGAGGAGGGGAAGACAGGAGGAGAGAAAGATAGACACCTGCAGACCTGCTTCACTGCTTGTGGAGTGACCCCCTGCAGTTGGGGAACTGGGAGCTTGAACTGGGATCCTTACGCTGGTCCTTGCACTTGGCTCCATGTGCACTTTACCCGAGGAGCTAGCACCCAGCCCCCACAAAGAACTTTTAGACAAGGACATGTCTATTCACTATAGAGTGGAAATGTATGACAGAGAAGACAGAGAGAGAAGGAGAGAGAGAGAGACGGAGAGAGAACACCATGCTAGTGACAGTGCAACATGAAATGAAACCAAATGACACAAACACCAAATATGTTTTCAGTAGTTAAGGCAGTATTTCCTTTAGTCCAGCGATCTGGTTTACCTCTGATTCACTCATTTTTCAAACAATTGCTGACAGATCCATGAATCATATTTGCAAGTTGATGGTATTTTGACCACTTTTTAAAAAATATCACCTTATATGGGGTGGTTAATAGTTCACAGTATGCAGTGCTAGCGTGGGGTGCCTCTTCCTGGGCATGTACTCTCTGGGTTCGAGAGAATGTGACTGGAGCTAGCATGGGCTGCTACTCACTCAGTAACGTGAGGGAGATGACTCAGGAACCAAACACTTGGCAGCGAAACAATGCAGTCTCTTTATTGATCAGAGAGCCAAGGCTTTTAAAGGACAGACCTGGAAGTGGCAAGTCGGCAATGGAAATGTCTAGGAAAGGGGCGGAGAAAGGCAAAATGGAGCTGGAAAGGTAGGAACTTCCTTAGCAACTGTTGCAAGGGTTTTAACTGGTAGGAATAATGATACCCTGCAGGCAGGGAGACCCTTGAGGGTAGAAACAAGATAGATCAAAGGAATGGAATGGATGGGGATCTTTCAGGCAAAACAATGATTATGTAGATAGGCCATAGCATCAGGAATGCAGGGTGCTTTGTGAGTCCTGTCAAGTTCAACCACATTTGCACAATTTCCTGACATCTCCCCTTTTCTTTTTATCTAATGGCCATAGTATTAGGAATGCAGGGTGTTTTTGAGGTAGGGAGTCTGATAAGATGAGGCAAACATTTGGGGTTACTCCTGTCCCTCCTTGCTCTCAGTAGAGAGAGAGACTGACAGGATAGACACACTCCTCAGATCAAGCCCTGCCAAGCTCAATCACATCCGCACAATTTCCCAACAACTCCCCCTTTCTTATATCTAATGGCCATATTTAAATGGGCCATTTATGTCAGAGGAGTAGCAGTGTAGGGGTGAATAGAAACCTTTTGGCCAGAAACCTGAATAATATTGTGCAGGCGTTGTTTTTGTTTTTAAAAGAACTGGAATAAGACATGGAGCAATAAGTAAGAGTAGCAAGGGCCAGTGTGAGGCTGAGGGGAGGCCTGGTAGCCAGAGAGGGGCTGCCTGATGGGTGGAAGGGGCAGCATTGCCTGACAGGCAGAGGAGTGTGGGGCCTTTTAGTCTGAGGAGCGGGACCTGATAGACTGAGGGGCGAGAGGGGTGATCTGGCATTGCTGAGTGCCTAGTCAGCTGGCTGTGAAGTCCATGGACTGCTACAGTCAGTCCTCGCAAAGTCTAGCAGTGGAAAGGGAGTGTCCAAGAGCTCCACCAGCAAGTCCGATAGAAGTATCAGTCCAATGCCAATGACCAGTGGAAGAAACACCACACATCTTGTCTTGGTGGGGGAAGGCAGCCACTGGAATTTTGCTTTTCTGTAGAGTGAGCTGAAACCACCAAAAGGTAACAAGTGAAGCAGAAGCAGGAAGGGGAGACAGTGATGGGCGAGAGAAGGGCTGTAGGAAAGTTTTGTCCTTGGACTCTGTGAATCAGGTTCTTCAGATTGTGCCAGGTCACATCATGGGTTTCAGGGGGTATTGTAGTCATGCCATCTTGTGGGCGATGTCAGAGGGCAGGTGTCCAGATGGTTTCAGGGATTCCGTATGAGCAGTTGGTTCTTCACGTGAAGGCTTGACATAGCTGTAATCATTTACTTGTGAAGAAAAAACTTGTGCCAAGTTAGAAGTTTACTATAATTTATAACTGGATGATTAGAATTTAAATATCTTTATGACCATATTTTCTTAAAGTATATTGATTTTTAACTAATTTATACTTTAAACTTTAAACAAACTCAGCTTACTTAGAGAGTTAACACACATTAGTGACAATGTTTCTTAGAACATTTACAATGCCAGACAGATGCCAGATTTGTTGTGGATTAATTTCCACAAGATCAGTTCACAGAACATTTTGGGGGGCCCTCCAAAAATCTCCTGTAACTCTTTTTAGTTAAATGTATAGAGAATTTGTATTTTAATTTTGGAGATGAAGAATTGTCACATTAAATATTTAGACTTTTATTTTAAATACTCAGTTACTTTAGCAAATTAGTTTTTCCTTTATAAGAATTGTTTTGTAAACTTCTTCATTTAGCTTTGCCTGATAAGAATGTAGCTTCAAAATTACACTTTTAACCTTAAAGTTAATGTTTAACAAACTTCCAACACACACATAAACATGTAGTCTATAACACACAAGAGGAGAAAAACTTTTGTTATGAAGACATATCATGTCAAACACAAATTTAGATCTGTACTGTCTTAGTTGAACCATTTTTACTCACACAGTTTTCAAGACTAAACATTTCACATTTATACCAAGACTTAAAAAAAAAATCAAAAGAGGAAAAAACAAATTTTTAGGACTGTTTCTGGATGTCTCCAGAAACCTCTGCTGCATCTGGCATTTCCATATAAGCCCAATTAAGTTTCAGAGTACCCTGAACAAAATGGATGGTACAAAAAATTCAGTCATTCAAATCACTCACTTGCAAAACACAACTGGCCAGTCATAGCATGGAGCAGGGTTTTACAGCTGTAGAATTTTTGCTGGAATAGTGACAGCAGACTGTTTGCCTAACCTGATACTTTCAAAAGGTGACAGGTGAAACAGACTGCTTAGGGTGGGTCAGGATAGGAGCAGGTGGGGGGACAGGCTCAGGAGATTTTGCTTTCTCTAGAAGGCATGTATGGTGTTGGGCAAGCAGAATGACCTTCTCCTTTAAATCTTGGATCGCAGCCTCAAGGTCCCTTAGACTGGGGCCATTTTCCAAGTTAGAGTTGCCACTCTCCACAGCAGACACAGGACGGGCACCCCAGAGTCTTTTACTTTGGTGCACTACACCAACTCCAGTCCAAGTTCTGCTAAGTGTTTTCCCTTCTGATGTTGTTTTTCAACTTCTGTCTGTGAGTGAGATCACCCCATATTCCTCCTTTTGTTTCTGACTTATCTCCCTTTAAATGATTCCTTTAAGCTTCGTCCAAGTAGGGATAAAGAAGGTGAAATCACCATTTTTAATAGCTGAGTAGTATTTCATTGTGTATATAGACCACAACTTGTTCAGCCACTCATCTGTTGTTGGACACCTGGGTTGCTTCCAGGTTTGGGCTATTACAAATTTTTGGATGGGTGTGTTTGGTTCTTTAGGCTATATTCCCAGGAGAGGAATTGCAGGATCATAGGGTAGGCCCACCTCTAGCTTTCTGAGAGTTCTCCAGACTGCTCTCCATAGAAGTTGGATCAATTTACATTCCCATCAGCAGTGCAGGAGGGTTCCTTTGTCCCCACAACCTCTCTAGCATTTATTTGTTGCTGCTACCTTTTCTGATGTCTGACATTCTCATAGGAGTGAAGTGCTATCTCATTGTTGTCTTTATTTGGATTTCTCTGACCATCAATGACTTGGAGCACTTTTTCATATGCTTGTTGGCCTTTTGAATCTCTTCTATGGAGAATATTCTGTCTAGATCCTCTCCTTATTTTTGGATAGGGCCATTTGTTTTCTTGTTGCTGAGTTTAGTGAGCTCTTGATATATTTTGGTTATTAGCCTGACATAAAAGTGCTTTTACCCCAAGAAAAAAATTCAGGAGCTAGAGAAGACTAGAAGGGGAGAAAGAGAGGAAAATAAAGAGAAAGACACCTGCCGTATTTACTTCACTACTTGTGAAGCTTCCAACCCTGCAGATAAGGAGTGGGGCCTCAAACCCAGGCCCTTGCCCATGGCAATGTGTGCTCTTAACCAGCTGTGTCATGGTCTTCCCTCTGTTAACTATTCATTCATGATTCTGAGGCAGAGGGGAGAGAAGTGCATATACTGGGGTGTGGGGGGGGAGGGCCATCTTCACAGTAGAAATTGACTGTGGCCTAGGAGGAAGGGGCCATTGTTTGTGTGTCTTAAGGAAAACATAAATTGTTCTGGGGAGAAATTATGAGCTCAAAGTTCTCTGCTCCCTACCCAGGCTCCTCTTATACACCTCTACCCACTGGCCCCTCTGCCCCTGTCATAGGGGTCTTTCTCTGACCTCCTGCATAAGCTCTGGCCTCAAACTACTATCTGACCAGAAACCTGCATGACTCATCTCCTCTCTTCCTTTGAGGCTCTGTCACACCTCTGGGATGGGAGGTGGCCTCTCCTTGTGGGCTGTACCATGTCTGGCACAAGCCAGCACACACCAACATACCCAACTCACATGCCAGCAAATTCTTTCTCAGTACGACCACACACCTGTCACTATAAATGTCTTCGCTCTCTATCTTTTGTTTTTCCTCTTTTCTCCTCACCAGACGTAAGCTTGGAACAAGGAAAACTGTCTTCCTGTTCTCATCCCTGTCATATTCCCAGAAATACCATGGTGCCTGAGATGCAGCTTTTTTTTATTTTAATTTTTACTTATAAAAAGGAAACACTGACAAAAACCATAGGATAAGAGGGGTGCAATGCCACACAGTTCCCACCACCAGAACTCCATATCCCCTCCCTTTACCTGATAGCTTTCCTATTCTTTAACCCTCTGGGAGTATGGATCCAGGGCCATTGTGGGGTGCAGAAGGTGGAAGGTCTGGCTTCTGGAATTGCTTCCCTGCTGAACATGGGCGTTGACAGGTCAATCCATACTCCCAGCCTGCCTCTCTTTCCCTGATGGGGCAGGGCTCTCTGGAGGGGTGGAGATCCAGGACACATTGGTGGGGGCCTCTGCCCAGGGAGGTCCATTAGCATCATGGTAGCATCTGGAACCTGGTGGCTGAAAGAAGAGTTAACATTTATAAAGCCACACAGCATGTTCTTAGTAAGTATTTGTGAGCTAAGTAAATGAAATCTCAACACTAATTGCACTTTTTCTCAGATGTATGTATATAGGTGAAAGGGTGTCACAAGAGATTGTGATAAATTCAGGGATTTGTTGGAAAAAAATGGCAAGTTTTTTATGCCCTCGTGGTACATATTCGACTAAAAATTGCTCTCTGAGTTTTCTTTCTTTCACACTTTATGTATTTATTTATTATTTACGTACTTAACATATTTGGTAGAGCCAGAGAAATTAAGAAGGGGAAGACAGAGAGGGAGAGAGTCAGGGAGACACCTGCAGCACTGCTCCACCACTTGCAAAATCTCCCCCCACCCCAAGTGGAGTCTCATCCTTGCACACTCTGGTATACACACTCAACCAGGTGCACCACCACCTGGGCCCATTTGGTGGCTTTCTGACGGCCGCACTAGTTCTAAGGATTATTTGAAGCGCAAAAGACATAATAAACATTGCAGATTCTACAACAGAAATTCTGCCTCCCCCCAATACGTATTTTATCTGCGTAATTTTATTTATTGGGCTGTTGTGCTATCATTTGAATAGCTTCCTACGGCAGAGAACAGTATGTTGCTGGGAGGGTGGAACTTCGGTGGTAATTTTTCAATCTTGTAACCCACTATTAGTCACAATTAAAAAAAAACAAAAACGACTTAATAAAAGATGTCTCGGCATCCCAGCATGTGTGGGAACCAGTGTTGGTATGCTTTAAAAACCCCTTATGTTTCATTAGTTTAATCCCCCCTGCTTAACACCATTCTATTTACATAACCTCTGTTAACAAGCACCACCCTCCCTCCAGGGCATTGGTGGTTCAGTGATAGAATTCTTGCCTGCTCCGCCCCCTCTCCTTGTCATACCCTGATTTTCACCAGTCACTTTTCTCTCCACCCTCTCTGCGTTGCATCCTGTTCCCACCCTACTGTGCTAGTGTATTTATAAGGACAAGATTGTTTGTAGTAGTTAGTTTAGTTTAGCTTAGCTGGGCTTAGATTGTGCTGCATCCTGCATGAATAAAGAGATACTGCGTACAGCTCAACCACAAGTCCCTGGTCGTCTGTTACCCGCCCGTGAAGCCAGCCTGGCGAAAACAACATAGCCCGGCAAAAACAACAAACCAGGAGTCCACAACCACATGGGAGACTGTCCCCAGCACTGCTCATTTGATTCTCTTGGACTCCAGGAGGAGTTTCAGCAGCCTAACACCACAGGTGTGTTTTTGCTTGGTTTTGTTCACACCCTGCAAGTCCCTCTGTTTCTGGAAAAGTTGGAGAAACGTCCAGACTTCACTTCCGGGAGAAATGGCACCATCCTTCCAGTGGACTGTACACACTTCACCTAAGCCAGGCTCTCTCGTTTTTTTTTTTTAATATTTATTTATTTATACCCTTTTGTTGCCCTTGTTGTTTTATTGTTGTAGTTATTCTTGTTGTCATTGTTGCTGGATAGGACAGAGAGAAATAGAGAGAAGATGGGAAGACAGAGGGGGAGAGAAAGGTAAGACACCTGCAGACCTGCTTCACCGCTTGTGAAGTGACTCCCCTGCAGGTGGGGAGCCGGGAGGCTCCAACTGGTATCAAGATCTTTTTTTTTTCCTCCAGGGTTATTGCTGGGGCTCAGTGCCTGCACCATGAATCCACCGCTCCTGGAGGCCATTTTTTCCCCCTTTTGTTGCCCTTGTTGTTGTAGCCTCGTTGTGGTTGTGGTTATTATTATTACCACTGTTGATGTTGTTCATTGTTGGATAGGACAGAGAGAAATGGAGAGAGGAGGGCAAGACAGAGAGGGGGAGAGAAAGACAGACACCTGCAGACCTGCTTCACCACCTGCGAAGCGACTCCCCTGCAGGTGGGGAGCCAGGGGCTCGAACTGGGATCCTTACGCTGGTCCTTGCGCTTTACGCGTGTGTGCTTAACCCGCTGTGCTACCGTCCAGTCTCCCGCCAGGATTTCTTTAGATGCCCTTCCAGGGTGGATCAAGTGATGACTGGCACCAGAATGACCTTGTTTTAGGAACCTGGGGCACAACGCTCTAGACATAGACATGTTCTTAAGGATGTCTCACCATGTTTCTCCTGAGAGATGGAGCTGAATAAACCCGCTTTACAAACACAATATATTTAGAGTAAGTTAGTGCTCCAAAAATTGACGTGAGTTGGAAAAGCTGATTTTGATTGAAGTCATTGGGATCAGGAGAAGTCAAAACTTAGATGTAGAAGAAGAGTGCAGAAGTTGAAAAACAAGATCAGGAGAGAAAACACAGTAGAACCTGAACTGGAATTAGAATATTGCACCCAAGTATAAGCCTCTGGGGTGGGTGTGGGGGGGAGAATACAGGTCCAAGAATGATGACCCCTAGTGGGGGTTGTATTGTTATATGGAAAACTGAGAAATGTTATGCATGTATAAACTATTTACTGACGAATGTAAAAACATTAATGCCCCAAGAAAGAAATAAAAATAAAAAAGAAGTATATGCAGCAGGCAGCATTACACACTCCTGCACCTGCTAACTGGGATGAGGTGATCTACCTTCACCTTCCTCATAAAAGATTTAGATAATCTCTCCATGTCAGCGTTCAAAGCCAAGGGCCCAACCCAGCTAATGAGCTTGCCCTCTCATTTGGTGTCTGGCTTCAGATTTGTGAGGACTGGGTGGGTCATCTCACTTGTTGCTAATGGAAGCCTCTATACCACACTCTTGGCAGTGGTGGCTCTATCCAGTGGATATAACACAAATATGTTGTGCTTATTGGAATCCCTGGACCCACTTAGTACAAGGCTTAGAAGACCCACTTAGTACATGATGTTCATGTGAGAATGTTGGGACTGAAACAACAAACCTTTGAAGCTGTGGGCCTCCATGATGGCCCGTGACAGGGAATGAGGAACTATAAATATTAAGTCTTTTGGGCAACCAAGGTAGCCACACGCTTACCTGATGGGTGCTGAACATGAATGTCAGCCCTGTTGGAAGGTAGATGTGTCTTTTCAGTCTGTAGAGATGGATGGTGTGTGGATAGACTAGAATGAGGAAGTGGTAGCCTTGGAAATGTGCCAAGCCAAGGTCATTCAACAATAATATCTCCTCTCAGAGAAATCAGGCACAAAGGGTCTCATTCTCTCTCTGTGTACATAGTTCTTATATATTTCTTTTTTTTTTTTTTAGCTTTCAAAAGTCTTAGGGGGACGGACAGTGACACTGCTGGTTGAGCACACATCTCATAATGTTCAAGGACCAGGGCTCAAGCCCCCTGTCCCCACCTGCAGGGGGAAAGCTTCGTGAATGGTGGAGCAGTGCTGAAGATGTCTCTCTGTCTCTTTTTCTATCTATATTCTCCTTCCTCATTGATTTGTGGCTATCTCCCTTTTTAATTTTTTTTTTATTTATAAAAAGGAAACATTGACAAAACATAGCATAAGAGGGGTACATCTCTGTCGGGCTAGCATCGCAGGAGGGAGAGCTAACCCAGGAACCAAGTTCGTGGAGGTAGCAATACAAATTTTTATTCATGTGTATGCCCCAGAGTCGGGCATGTGGGCACCTGGTTAAAACCATGTGGAGCCAAAAAAACCTCAATGGCCTGCGACAGCCTCCCGCTGCACGCCTCCTTTCCCATCCCCCTCTCCTTCTAGCTTTTGCCCTTCTTCCGTAGCCAGTCAACAGCGTCAGGTTGAGCCTGATGTAAAGTTTCGAGACCTCCTTTGAATCTGGAGAGGTGGCAGTCGTTGACTATGTGGGTCATAGTCTGTCTGGAGCCGCAGGGGCAGTTCGGGTCGTCTCTGGCTCCCCAGCGATGGAACATAGTGGCGCACCGGCCATGGCCTGTTCCATAGCGATTGAGGAGGGCCCAATCATAACGTGCTAGGTCAAAGCCGGGTGGACGCTTGCAGGGGTCTGTGATGAGGTGTTTGTTCTTTACCTCAGCTGACTGCCAACTCTGTTTCCAAGAGTCTGGAACAGAGAAGTTCAGTGTAGGTGTAGGGGACCAGATTGGGTGACAAGACGTCAAGCGTTGGACAGGGTGGGCGAAGATATCTGCGTACATTGGCAGGTCCGGTCGAGCGTAGACGTGGGAAATGAACTTAGATGATGCCGCATCCCGACAAATATCTGAAGGTGGGGAGCAGAATTAGAAGCAGACCAACACCCATACACCTGACCCAGGGCCTATGTATATTTAGCACAGAAGCTTGTGTAGCCTCTGAGTCACAACTGGGAACATTGCAGGCAGCACTCATTTCAGGACCAGTCTTCCTTGAGTGGCAGGGCAAGAATGCCCCAACCACCCTTCAGAGAGTGGGACAGTCTCTCCCACTGCCTAGTAGCTTCTCTGAATCATAGGTTACACATATTCTTGGAGAGCTGGAGAGCCCACAAGTTCATATGTCAAAAAAGAAGAGGAGTGGGGGAAATCGTTGAAGACCGAACAGTACTTTCGATCAATGCTCAATGGTAATTTAGTCCAGGTTCCCTTCTTATGAAGCTACACCTTAATGGCTTGTTTCTCGAGTAGATTGGTGCACCATTTTCCTGTTTCCAGGAAGACGATGATGCCTCTCCTTCTTACTTACTATTTATGTCATCACCGGGAGCCACCCTTTTGAAAATTATTATCATCTTTCTTGGTTGACTGGATAGAGACAAATGGAAATCAAGAGAAGAAGATGTGATAGAGAGGGAAAGAGAAAGAAAGACACCTGCAGCCCTGCTTCACTACTTGCAAAGCTTTCCTCCTCAGGTGGAGAACGGGGACTTAAACCTGGGTCATTGTGTGTTGTAACGTGCTTTCAGCCAGGTGTGCCACCACGCGGCCCCTGGAAGTCACCTAAATAGAAAATGATGGTGGTTTTGCTAATTGTTAGAAGCCTGGGCTTGAGATCAACTATCCTAACCCAAAAGCATCATTTGGGGACAGTTATTTCTCACAACTTAATTAACTTCTAAGCAGTCCTCTGACAGAGCAGGTCAAGTCATTCAATTAGCAGACAGTTTGGTTTGTAACTAATTGTTCTTGAAAGATTCACCAAGCAACTGCTTTGCATAATTGTCTGTGGATCTTATTGAATATTTATTAAGGCAGTCATGGAATAATGTTAATGACCATATTGACTTTTTTCCCCCATGACAAAATCATTTTGATCAAACTCTGCACTATGGTAGACTCAGTTTCATTCATTTGAATGCTGGAATTGACCAGAAATGTCTTCAAAAGACAACTGTAGTGTTATCTTTTGTTGTTTATATGCTATACTGCCTCATAATTTGGGGTTTGAGGGGACCAGACAGTGGCACACCTAGCACTAAGCATAAGAATCCATGCAAGGATCCGGATTCAAGCCCCAGGCTTCCCACCTGCAGGGAGGACACCTCCCAAAAGGCAAAGTTTCTGTCGACTTTGTTCAAAATCTTCAGAAGAATCACTGGTCATGGCAGATAGAGTCTTAACACAGAGTATATCTTTAGTAATAAGACTTGAAGGTTGAAATTCTTTCTTTGATTCCTGGACTGCAGATTATTTGTCAGCAGGCATGGAGGTAACATTTATGTCTTTGTACCCCTCTACTCAGACTGAGTAACCAAGCGCAATGTCTGTGAGTAGTACTGACTATTGACCTGAAAGGAGTTTCCTTCCTTCTTTCCATCCTTCCATCTTTCCATCCATTATTCCTTCCTTCTTCCTCCCTTTCTCCCTTCCTTCCTCCCTTCCTCCCTTCCTCCCACCCTCCTTCCCTCCCTCCTTCCCTTCCTTCCTCTTCCCCCTGCCCCCAGAAGCATATCTCAAGACTGGGATTAAAACATTCAGTAAACCAAGTTGTAAATAACTGCTCTGTTACCCAAGCTTTATTGTCACATCTGTAGAGCAATAAGCAGAACAGATTTTCATAATTCCTAAGGAGCCAGGGATTTTTATAATGAATTTTGAACACTGGCTTTAATTGAAAATGTATAGCTGATTTACTCCCTATAAGATGTCAGCCTGTCTTTTGAAGCCCCGAGGCCAGATACTGGATTCTCTTCTCTATCTGTGAAAGTCCTAGATGGCCAGTTCAAGCCCCCCACCCTCACCCCATTCGCCACTTGTAGAGAGGTTGCTTCACAAATGGTGAAGCAGGTCTGCAGGTGTCTATCTTTCTCCCTCTCTATCTTTCTCTCCTCTCTCAATTTCTCTCTGTCCTATCCAAAAAAACTGAAAAAATGGCTGCCAGGAGCAGTGGATTTGTAGTTCAAGCACCAAACTCCAGCGATAACCCTGAAGGCAAAAAGAAAAAGAAAGAAAGTCCCAGATGGCATCACCACCTTCCTGTAGAAGACAGCTTTGTCTGCATAGACAATTTGTAGTCTAGTGCAGTCAGGGTCATCTGTGATCACAGATCTCCTCGAGACCCTGCTGCAGTTTCTCCCTCTGTACTCATTGTTTCACTTGGCAATTTGATAGTATGATGATGATTTCTTTCCTTAAATATCACAATCCAACCTAGCATCAAAGTTTTCCTCTGAAATTTCTTCACCTCTCTCAGTCTTCTAAAAGTAGAAGAAGAGATTTAACTGCCTCCTTTCTCTGGATTAGGCTTTGGCTTGAAGGAATGTAATAAATGGTGTGGCATTCCTCCATACCCCCGAGACACTGTCTACACCAGCAATAAGACTGTTTTGTATATATTTGGAAGGGGAGGGCAGAGAGTGAAAGAGACCACAGCACCAAAACTTCCCTCAGTGTGCTGGCTACCAGGCTCAAACCTAGTCACACACATAGCGAATCAGCATCCTATCCAAGTGAGCTATTTTGCTGGTCCTAGACTTTTCCACTTTCTTGTTATTCCTTTGTTCACCAGGGTAGCATTTAAAGTTTCTTGCAAGTACTTTTTTTGTATTCTTTTCATTTCCAGTATGGCCAACACAGGATGCCTAGCTTTGGGTCTGTCTTGGCTTTTGATGTGTCTTTCTCTAGGACCTTGATCTTTCTAGCCTTTGATGGAAAGTGACGGAAGGGTGGCTCTTTCTGTCACCTGAGCACATTGAGGCTGTGGTAGGGCTAGGAATTAGTCTGGGTGGTCCAGGAGGTGGCACAAAGGATGGGGTATTGGACTCTCAAGAATGAGGTCTTGAGTTTGATCCTTGGCAGCACGTATACCAGAGTGGTGATGTCTGATTCTTTCTCTCCTCTTGTCTTTCTCATCAATTAATAAATAAAATATTTAAAAGAAAAAAAGGAATTGGTCAGGTTTCAATATTTTGTCTCAGGGAAGTCTGCACAGGGGGAGTAAGTGGGGAAAGGGCTGGCTGGTGGCACAATCAGCCCACATATTAGTTATGTCCCTGTGTTTGTGGACACAGCTCATGGCACCCAACAGCGATTAGAATATTGACATCAGAGACCACTGGTGACAGACAACAGTGACAGGTCAAATAATAATGAAACATTTGACATTGACCAGCATGTAACACCAGCATGAAATGAACTGTTGCTGTTATTCAAATGGTGGCATCTAGCAGGCATGCTCGTCAGGATTTCTGCACACTTTCAATTTGCAGAAAGAAAACACACACACACACACACACAAAATGCTTGACAATAAGTGAAGGACCATTAAAGGAGCTATGTCTGTAAACTATTTTTTGCTAGTCCTTACTTTCCATCACTAACTATAACTTAAAGTACAGGATCCAACAATGCCTAAGAGAGTCATTGACATTCCCGACTTGGACTGGCAAAATTCAGGAGGAAGCAGTTGTAGACTCATATTTTTCATCTGACCTCTTCCAAACTGTCTCCATGTCTCCATGGGGGCCAGGTGGTGGCACACTGGGTTAAGTGCACATAGTAATAAGCACAAGAATATGGGTTTGAGCCCTTGACTCCCCATCTGCCTGGGAGGGGGGGAATGCTTCACAAGTGGTGAAGCAGGTCTGCAGGTACTTCTCTTTCTCACTTCCCCTCTATCTCCCCTGTCGTATGCTTTACATTGGTTTGTTTTAGCCCTCCCCTGCCAAGAGAATTAGATCAGTCCAGTTAATTTCGCGGGCCCGCTTAGCCCCACCCTAAGGAACCCCCAGAGAGGGTTCCTGAGTTCGAGAGTGCCAGAGTTTCAGAGGGTTCCTGAGTACGAGAGTTCAAGAGTTCCAGAGTGACAGAGTTAGAGAGTCCCAGAGTTAGAGGGTTTCTGAGTTCCAGAGTAAGGGAGAGTGCTTGTGCCGCTGCAAAGAGACAGCCGAGTTCTGTTTGGTGATTAGTTTGTCTTAGTTTATGAATCGTTGTTCCTGAATAAAGAAATACAGCTTCCCTGCCCAGCCGTTGTCTCCGCGTCTCTGTTACCCGCCCGTGAAGCTAGCCCGCCCGGCAAGAACCTATAAATTTTAACAACACTCCCCCTTCTCTCTCAATTTCTCTCTGTCCTGTCCAATAAAATGGGGAAAAAATGGCCATCTGAAGCAGTGGAGTCATAGTGTAGGCACGGGAACCCCATTGATAAACTTCGAGGAAAAAAAAGAAAAAGGAAGAAAACTGTCTCCCTGTCAGAGTGCTTCAAGGGGTGAACCATTACAAGTGTGAGCTAAATGGACCCAGTTTCCCCAAGTTGCTTTATTATTATTCCTAATGGAATCTTTCCTACAGCACATATTCGATCCTTAGGCTTCTGAAAATTCAAAGAAAGTAAAAATAAAAGCATCGAAGAGACGATCCATTAAAAAAACCCAAGGACACCCAGAAATTTTTTTTTTTAATTTAAGAAAGGATTAATTAACAAAACCATAGGGTAGGAGGGGTACAACTCCACACAATTCCCACCGCCCAATCTCCATATCCCACCCCCTCCCCAGTAGCTTTCCCATTCTCTATCCCTCTGGGAGCATGGACCCAGGGTCATTGTGGGTTGCAGAAGGTGGAAGGTCTGGCTTCTGTAATTGCTTCCCCGCTGAACATGGGCGTTGACTGGTCGGTCCATACTCCCAGTCTGCCTCTCTCTTTCCCTAGTAGGGTGACACCCAGAAAATTTTATGCCCCATTATATAACTGACTAGTGGCTGTCATGGCTTGGGAAGATGAATTTGGTTGGAAGCTCTGTACTACGTTAGAAATCAACAGGCAGAAAATGTGTCTCTAACAAGAAGCGTGCTAGTGGCACTGGGCGGTGGTGCACTTGGTTGAACGCACATGTTAACTTTGAGCAATGACCTGGGTTCAATTCCTGATCCCCCCCCTGCAAAGAGGAAGCCTTATAAGCGGTGAAGCAATGCTCCAGATGTCTCTCTGTTCTCCCTTCCCTCTCATTTTCTCTCTGTCTCTATTCAATAAGTAGTAAACTGTTGATCTCACACACACAAAAAATTCTTTTTAAAAGAGAAGTGCTTGGGTGGATCAAGCAGTGGTACACCTGGTTAAGCACACACATTACAGTGCACAAGGACCCAGATTCAAGGCTTCACGAGTGATGAAGCAGGGCTGCAGGGGTCTCTCTGTCTCTTTCCCTCTCTAGCTCCACCCAAGCACTTCTCTTTTCTAGGGGTTAATCTTGTTATGTTAACAACTGTTCTCTCTTTAGGCCAGAGTTAGGGAGGAACTCTATTTTCATATATATATATATATATATATATGTATATATATATATATACATATATATATATATATACATATAATTTTTATTTATAAAAAGGAAACACTGAAAAATACCATAGGATAAGAGGGGTACAACTCCACACAATTCTCACCACCAGAACTCCATATCCCATCCCATCCCCTGATAGCTTTCCTATTTTAAAAAAATTTTATTTATTTATTTATTTATTTATTCCCTTTTGTTGCTCTTGTTTTTTTTATTGTTGTAGTTATTGTTGTTGTTGATGTTGTTGTTGTTGGATAAGACAGAGAGAAATGGAGAGAGAATGGAAAGACAGAGGGGGAGAGAAAGATAGACACCTGCAGACCTGCTTCACCACCTGTGAAGCGACTCCCCTGCAGGTAGGGAGCCGGGGGCTGGAACTGGGATCCTTATGCTGGTCCTTGCGCTTTGCACCACGTGTGTTTATCCCTCTGAGAGCAGGAACTCATACTGTCACACACTTGTCATGCATGATGAAAATGTTATCTCTGATTTCATAGACATTTAAAAATTTTTTTTTCTTTCATATTTAGCACAAGAGGCTGTGTGACCTCTGAATCCCTATCAATCTGAGCTCACAAACTATGGTCACAGCTGGGAACATTCTAGGCTGCACTCATTTCAGGACCAGTCTTCCTCAAGTGGCAGAGTATGTTGACCCAGCATCTCTTAGGAGAGTGGGGCAGTTTCTACCACTGTTAATCTACATTGAGGGCAAGGTCTGATAGAGGCCCACAAGAGGGTTTACGATGTTGTTCCTGATGGAGATGACCAGTGATGGTGGAGAGATGGGTCTGTTAAGCCCATCGTGTCTAGGCCTACCATGTCTATGTCAAAATCCCAAGATTCCCTGACTAAGGCCACGATTAAAGTGTGCCTGTCTCTTTCCCTTATCCAGCTTTTGTAATCCTTATTTTATGTGACAGGATTAGACTCAGAGTGATTGAGGCAAGTGAAATAGGAAGTAGGATATGGAACTCTGGTGGTGGAAATTGTATGGAACTGTACCCCTCTTCTCGCACAGTCTTGTCAATCATTATTAGGTCACTAAGAAAATTAAAAAAACAATTTAAAATATTTTCTTTTATTTGTTTGTTTGTTAGTGGATAGAGATAGAGAGAAATTAACAGGGGAGAAAATTGAGAGACAGAGAGACATCTGCAGCTCTGCTTCACCACTCATGAAACATTCTCCCTGCGGGTGGGCACTAGAGGCTTGAACCTGGGTCCTTGCGCACTGTAATGTGTGTGCTTAACCAGGTGGCCAACTGCCTAGACCTGCTACATAGACATTTGCCACAAAGTTTCTTCCTGTAGCATATGGATCCGCTTCTGTCATTAACTTCTACTATAGATGCTCATTCTTCAGAACATTAATTTGTGTTCTCCTAGATGTAAAAGAAAGTTCTCTCTCTCTCTTTTGCTCTCTCTACCAGCAGACTTTTCTTTCTGTGTGCCTGCACTATTGCATCATTCTCAGTGTCCATTTTTTCCTTTTCTTATAGATAAAGGGTGAGAGACAGAGAAAGGCAGGGGCAGAGAGAGAGAGAGAGAGAGGGAAAAGAAAGAATGGCAGCATTGCTTTGTCACTCATGAAGTTTCCTCCCCTCCCTCAAATATGCTCCCATGTGATGACTTGACCCTGGGTTCTCACACATGGTAAGATATACTTTGGTGGGTATGTCACCTGCCAGCACCCTATTCTCTTAAAAATCTCTTGATTCTTGGAGCAGATTCTTGTGTGATCGTCATGACTAGAGACAGAGATGAACAATATGTTGACTGATGAACCTGTATAGTTTTGAAAGGATGAGAATTTTCACTCCTTTGAGAATGTCAGACATCAGAAAAGGTAGCAGCAGTAAATGCTAGAGGGGTGTGGGGACAAAGGAACCCTCCTGCACTGCTGCTGGTGAGAGTGTCAGTTGGTCCAACCCCTGTGGAGAGCAGTCTGGAGAACTCTCACAAGGCTAGACATGGACCTACCCTATGACTCTGCAGTTCCTCTCCTGGGAATATATCCTAAGGAACTAAACATACCCATCCCAAAAGATTTGTTTATACCTATGTTCATAGCAGCACAATTTGTAATAGCCAAAACCTGGAAGCAACTCAGGTGTCCAACAACAGATGAGTGGCTGAGTAAGCTGTGGTATATATACACAATGGAATACTATGCAGCTATTAAAAATAGTGAATTCACCTTCTTCACCCCTTTTTGGATGAAGCTTAAAGGAGTCATATAAACTGAGACAAGTCAGAAACAAAAGGATGAATATGGGTTGATCTCATTCACAGACAGAAGCTGAAAAACAAGATCAGAAGGGAAAATGTTAAGCAGAACTTGGGCTAGAGTTGGTGTATTGCACCAAAGTAGAAGACTCTGGGGTGTGGGGAGGGAGGGTTCAGGACCTGGAGCATGATGGCAGAGGAGGACCTAGTGGGGGTTGTATTGTTATGTGGCAAACCGGGAAATGTTATGCATATACAGACTATTGTATGTTACTGTCAAGTGTAAACCATTAATCCCCCAATAAAGAAAATTAAAAAAAAAAAAGAAGAAGAAAAAGAAGAAAAGAGAAAGAAAGGGTGAGGAATTTGTAGCTGCATGTAAGAAAAAAAAAGCCTGGTAGATATTTTCGAAACAGAACCCTGGGTGAGGGGGTGGGAGGTGGGGAATAGACAGGTGGAAGGTGAATTAACTTAATTTGAATCGTTGATGGGGTAAAGAGATATAGCTCTCTCAAGGACGTATATTTTCCAGGGGATAAATGAATGCTCAGCCCTAAACTTCAGCAATAAATGGCTCAAGGTGAAATTAAATCTATGAAATATATATATATATATATATATATTTATATATATTTATAGTTTACAAAACTATAGTTTTGTAATATTTATAAATATTTATAAAATATATTTATAAAACTAGTGGCAGTTGTTCTTGAACTGAATTGCTATATCATTGGCCACGTTGCCAAAGTTATCGTGGACAGTGACAAGATTTTATCGCTATTCTTAATGTTCTACATCAATTCTGAGACAAGCCATAAGCTCTGCTACCTGAAAACAGACTGAACTTCAAAAGTAACTGTCATAACAGTATTTCTTGGGCTAAGACACTGTTCTCATCCATATATATATATATATATATAGGAGAATGTCTTTTGATCTGTAATTACCTTCCTCATTTTTTTCCATGTTAAATTTTTTATGGTGTGATTATTTTCAAGTAAATTCAACTTTGTATGTTTATCTTCTTTTAGAAAGACTCAGGAAAAAAAATCACTTAGATAACATCTGAAGAGTAAATCAAGTAGGCTAGGACTGTCATAGGTTATATAGTTTAACTCTCACAGGAATTAACCTTGTGCCTTGACTTCTATGAGGAGCACAATAAATTATCTTTGTATTAAGGGATGGGTGAAATACTAAGTCTTCCCCCCCCATACACACACAGTTGGCTTTCAGAAGTGACTCAGACTGTAATTAAAAAATTTTTTTAAAAATTATTTTTGATTTACTTATTTGATACAGAGAAGTTGAGAGGAGAGGGACATAGAGGGGAGAGAGACAGAGACACTTGCATCCCTGTTTCACCACTTGTGAAGCTTTCCCCCTGCAGGTGGGGACCAGGGACTTGAACCCAGGACCTCGCACATTGTAATGTGTATGCTTAACCAGGTGCGCCACCACCTAGCCCGCAGAAGTGACTCAGATTGTAACTTAGAGTTCTGTAAAATTTTTATCGGTCTACTTTGCAGAAATCACTTCAATACTTCTGTCAGACTCTGGCTCCAAATATAAGAAATTAGGTTGCATATTTCAAGGGATTAAATATGGGTACGGGATCACTATATGTGAGTTATTTAACTCCCCCCCCCCCCCCCCCGTTTTCTTAACAGAGCCCTGTTCAGCTCTGGTTTAGACTGGTACTGGGTTGAACCTCAGAGCTTTGAGTCCCATGCTTAAAGGTTGTTTGTATAACCATTATACAAACCCCACCCCTTAACATTTCTTTTGTTATTCTTTTTAATGTCTTTATTGGGGAATTAATGTTTGACAGTTGACAGTAAATACAATAGTTTGTACATGCATAACATTTCCCAGTTTTCCATATAACTATACAACCCCCACTAGGTCCTCTGTCATCTTTTGGATCTGTATTTCCTTCCACCCACCCACCCACCCCAGAGTCTTTTACTTTGGTGCAATATACCACTCATTTTTTTTTTTTTTATAATTCCTCAGCAGACTTCCTTTTCTGTCTACAGATTGGTATTTCTCAACTTTTCCTTGAATGGAACAGTAAGGGTTAGGATAAAGGGACCTTTGGGTCCTGTTGTGTCTGCTAGACACCAATCAACAGGAGATGAGAGGTCGTGCCTATGTGTTAAAGAAGTTACTGTATGGGGGCCAGATGGTGGTATGGCTAAGCACACAACATTACAGAGCACAAGAACCCAGGTTCAAGCCCCTGGTCTCCACCAGCAGGAGGGAAGCTTTACGAATGGTGGAGACTACAAGCCTCTCTTTCCTTCTCTATCTCCCCCTCCACTCTCAATTTCTCTGTCTCTAATGCAATAATAAATAACATTTTTAAAATACATTATTGTAAACCATTAACAACTCCATCCAGTAGAGTAAAATTAACTTTCTTA
The DNA here is from genome assembly GCF_950295315.1 of Erinaceus europaeus. NCBI lineage: Eukaryota > Metazoa > Chordata > Mammalia > Eulipotyphla > Erinaceidae > Erinaceus > Erinaceus europaeus. Next base: position 16,005,892 of record NC_080163.1, read on the forward strand.
CTAACAAAAACAGAACAACTAACTTAACAAACAAGCAAAAAAGAGTCAAGAATGACCACTGAGTTGTGTTTAAGGCACCAACAATCCTACTTTCAAAACTAGAAAGGTTAACTTTGTCCTCTTCACACACACACACACACACACACACACACACACACACACACACACACACACACACACACACACACCTCATTATAGTCAGAAGCAAGGAAGGAAATGATTTTCTAAAAGCCTATAAATGCCACCATGTGCGGCTTCTAATGTCCTATGAATGCAGTCAGGAGGTAGATATTTAGATCGACCGGGTGTGAAACGTTGAGAACAAACTATTACAAGTAAAACAGAGACCATCCTTTACAACGTTCCGAGTGATTCTTCCTTTCATTCTCATTTTAATAAGCACCACTCATGGAGCTTCTGCAGATGCCACGCGTGGTGCTGTCATTGTGGCACCGGGACTTGAACCGAGTCTTTGTACATAGCCAAGTGTGCACTGTAGCAGATGAGCTGTCTCCCAGACTCTGAATAGTTGTTTGGTGCTGGGCCTGTTTTGTGGAATGTAGGCTTTTTAGTTCCACTTTTGGTCTGTAGTTACAAGGTACACCCATGTACTTTGGTTGCAGGGACAACCGAACATCACTGTCATGCATCACCAGTTGTGCCCGAGGGAGACCACCGCAGACCAGCCTAGGGGACCACCTCTCAATTTTATTTTGCTGCTGGGGTTATCACTGGCACTCGGTTGCCTACATGACTCCACCATTCCCAGTTACCTTTTCTGTTTTTAAAACATTGTTTTTGATTGATTTCATAATGATTGGCAAGACCATAGGATAAAAGTGGTACAGTTTCCACCACCAGTGTTCTGCATCCTAGCCCCTTCATTGGAAGACTTCTCGTTATATTTTATTTTATTTTGTTTTATTTTTTAATATTGATTTAACATTAATTTACAGAATTACAAGATAATGGGTACACCTCTGTACCGTTCCCACCACCAGAGTTCTGAATCCCCAATTCCTCCATTGTAAGTAAGCTACAGCAGTTCTCCCAAGATTGTAGAAATGAGTCAATTTTTATTTATTTATTTATTTATTTATTTATTTATTTATTGCCTCCAGGGTTATTGCTGGGACTCGGTGCCTGTACTATGAATTCACTGCTCCTGGAGGCCATTTTTTCTATTTTTGTTACCCTTATTGTTATCCTTATTGTTGTTGTTATTATTACTGTTGTCATTGTTGTTGGATAGGACAGAGAGAAATTGGGAGAGGAGGAGAGACAGAGAGGGGGAGAGAAAGGCAGACACCTGCAGACCTAATTCACCGCCTGTGAAGTGACCCCCTGCAGGTGGGGAGCAGAGGGCTCCTTATGTAGATCGGGGATCCTTATGTAGGTCCTTGAGCTTCACACAATGTGCGCTTAATCTGCTGTGCTACCACCCGACCCCCGGTCAATTATTATTTCTGCAACCATCTGTCTATACTTGTATATAGTTGTCCTTTTTTGGGGGGAGAGGTCCCATCTTCTCTATCTTTCCAAGTCATACATAGACCTATTATTACATTCTTATTTCCCTCTTTTTTTCCTCCTCTCTCTCTGATTCCTGATGCAGTTGCAGTTCACAGCCCTGTGGTCATCTTCCTCTTATCATTTCTCCCCCACTGGGAGTTTGAATCAAAATTCTTTTTGGGGTACAGTAGGTGGGAGTTCTGGCTTCTGTAACTTTCTCACTGGATATGGATATTGGTAGGTCAATCCATATCTCCAGCCTGTTTCTTTCTTTCCCTAGTGGGGTAGGGCTCTGAAGTAGTGAAGTCCCAAGACACATTAGTGAGGTTATCTGCCCAGAAAAGTCAAAATGGACTCGTGATATAGAGTCTGATACTTGGCCGCTGATAGGACGCAAGATACAAAGCAGGACCAAATGATTAATGAACAGGAAACCAAAAGGAGTACAGCAGATGAGAAGAGGGAATCTTAGGGTGGAAAGAATATAGGAAGTTCATTCTAGGCATGTTCCTAGGGACCCCCAACTCTCCTAGATTTTTGCTTGAGTTTGATAGCTAACATCGAGTTGGACTTAATATTGTCTGAGAAGATGGTGCGAGAGTAAAGGGCTAGAAAGTTGGATTAGATCAGAAAGTAGCTCCCATTCTTGAAAAAAAGATATGAATAAAATTAACTGTTGACCTAATCCAGGGCTGATACGTGTTCTATATTTATGTTTAGTACAAGAGTCTGGGTAAGTTCTGAATCCCTTTTGGTCTGAGCTCACAGTTCATGACCACAACTGTGCACATTCCTGGCTGCACTCATTTCAAGACCAGCCTTCCTCAAGTAGCGGGGCAGGATGTCCCAATCTTCTTTTGGGGACTGGGAGCAGTCACTAGCATTGCTACTTTATGGTGAGGGCAAAGTCCTGGGAAGCTGGCTTATTCTCTCTTGACATGATTCCTTCAAGTTTCATCTAAGACCAGGCAAAGGACTTCATCATTCTTAACAACTGGGTAATTTTGTAAGCCACTCATCTGTGGATATCTGTGTTGCTTCCAAGTTCAGGCTGTTGCAATTGGTGCTACTATGAACATAGGAATACATAGGTCTCTTTGGATGGGTATGTTTGCTTCCTTTGGAATTTGAGGTCCTGGTACATGATGATGGGAAAAGGTCCTAAGTTGGAGGTGAGAGTGTTTTTCAGTCACCTGTCATGGGGAGATGAGAAATTGTACCCATAAGTGGAATATAGACAATTGAAACACATGAACTTGAAAAAAGAAAACAAATCCACTCATACTTATATGTGTGTACACACATGTGTACACATATACTTACATGTATGTACACACATATATGTATTTTTTATTTAAAAAATTTATTTATAAAAGGGAAACACTGACAAAACCATCATAAGAGGGGTACAACTCCACACAATTCCCACCATCAGATCTCCTTATCCCATCCCCTCCCCTGATAGCTTTCCTATTCTTTAATCCTCTGGGAGTATGGACCCAGGGTCATTGTGGGATGCAGAAGGTGGAAGGTCTGGCTTCTCTAATGGCTTCCCCACTGAACATGGGCGTTGACAGGTCGATTCATACTCCCAGCCTGCCTCTCTCTTACCCTAGTGGGATGGGGATCTGGGGAGGTGGGGCTCCAGGACACATTGGTTGGGTTGTCTGTCCAGGGAAGTATTTTTTTTCAACCTTTAACTGTAACCTTGGCAGGACTTTAGTAGTTACCATTGGTATGTGCTAAATAATTTTTTTCTTCTTTCTTTTGTTCAGATTTTTAAAATTATCTTTATTTATTGGATAGTGACAGCCAGGAATCGAGGGAAGGAAGAGGTAGAGAGAGATAGAGAGAAAGAATGACACCTGCAGCACTATTTCACCGCTTGCAAAGCTTTCCCCCTGTAGGCAAAGACCAGGAGCTAGAACCTGGGTCCTTGTGCACTGTAACAAGTGCCCTCAACCAGGTGCGCCACTATGTGGCCCCTTAAATTTTTATTATTTTTAGTTCAGTTGTTTTCTGGGATATTTGCCCTGCTCCTTACTTCTTCATTCCCAAAGTCCTGCTCCTTTCCCTCCTTTTTTTTTTTTTGGTATTCTGAAATACAGTGACTTTTTTTTTTTGCATTCTTCTGTTCTTCCCCACTTGTGGTTTATAGGTGAAACTGACTAAATTTTAGTTTGTTTTAGCAAAGGAGAAAACAAACAGGACAAGTCAAAGAAACTTACATTAAAATGCCAGCCCCTAAAACATATTCTTCGATGATCTAAGGTCTTGAGTTTGATCTTCAGTACCGCATATGATGGGGTAGGGGGTAGGGGTGGGGCTCTGGCACTGCTGTCTCTCTCTTCAATGATTTGTATTAGTGATTTCATATTAATTTACAAAGTTACATGATAACAGGGGTACAATTCCACACTGTTCCCACCACCAGAGTTTTGTATCCCCATTCCCTCCATTGGAAGCTACAGCTATTCTAAAGTTGCAGATATAGGTTAACTATTATTTCTACAACTATCTGTCTACATTTGTATATATTTGCCCTTTTGTATTTTTCCTATGGCCCCATCTTCGCTTCCTTTCCAAGTCACGCATACACTTCTTACTACATTCAAATGTCCCTCCTTTTTCTCTTTTTCTCTTGCTGGTTCCTGTTGGAGCTGAAGTTCAGAGACCTCTAGTCATCCCCCCTACCTGATGTTTTTCTAAGTATTACACAGTTATTTGAGGGTTTTTTTTTTTTAAACAATCTTTGAAATGTATTTGAGAGCAGCCTGGTTAAAATCACTTGGTGGCTGACTGCGGATATTACGTTTGCTGAATTCTTTTATCATGGATCCTAATGACATTAAAGTATTTACTGGTAATCTGATTTTTGGATATGTGGCATCGTCATTTTTATGTGACATTAATTTTGTTTTGTATTTTTTTTGGATCCTTCCCATGCTGTCCAGAGCGCACTGTTTTGTGGACTAATTGCCTTATTATGCAGTATTAAATAACCTATCAGAGTGGGATGGAAATAGGAACTAAAAGGAATCAGCCTGGGTCACTGTTGAAGGTATATGGGGTAGCAAAACAATGGAATTCTCGCGACTGCAAGTGGAATATAAAGCAGAACATGCTAGTTCAGTGAAGACATTTGAGAGGATTTCTTGACTGCAAAGTAACCCCAACGTGTATAAATGGAGGCTTATTTAAATGAGAATGAAAGGAAGAATCACTCGGAACGCTGTCAAGGATGGTCTCTGTTTTACTTGTAATAGTTTGTTCTCAACATTTCACACCCGGTCGATCTAGATGTCCACCTCCTGACTGCATTCACAGGACAGTAGAAGCCGCACATATTGGCATTTGTAGGCTTTTAGAAAATCATTTCCTTCCTTGCTTCTGACTATAATGAGGTGTGTGTGTGTGTGTGTGTGTGTGTGTGTGTGTGTGTGTGAAGAGGACAAAGTTAACCTTTCTAGTTTTGAAAGTAGGATTGTTGGTGCCTTAAACACAACTCAGTGGTCATTCTTGACTCTTTTTTGCTTGTTTGTTAAGTTAGTTGTTCTGTTTTTGTTAGTAAGAAAGTTAATTTTACTCTACTGGATGGGGTTGTTAATGGTTTACAATAATGTCTTTTAAAAATGTTATTTATTATTGCATTAGAGACAGAGAAATTGAGAGTGGAGGGGGAGATAGAGAAGGAAAGAGAGGCTTGTAGTCTCCACCATTCGTAAAGCTTCCCTCCTGCTGGTGGAGACCAGGGGCTTGAACCTGGGTTCTTGTGCTCTGTAATGTTGTGTGCTTAGCCATACCACCATCTGGCCCCTGTTGTTAAAATTCGGTGGCTCCAGCTGGCCGGGCTAGCTTCACGGGCGGGTAACAGAGACGACCAGAGACATACGGCTGGGCAGGGAAGCTGTATTTCTTTATTCAGGAACAACGATTCATAAACTAAACCAAACTAATCACCAAACAGAACTCTGCTGTCTCTTTGCGGCGGCACAAGCACTCTCTCTCTTACTCTCGAACTCAGGAACCCTCTGGGGGTTCCTAGGGGCGGGGCCAAGCGGCCCGCAAAATTAGCAGGACTGATCCAATTCTCTTGGCGGGGGAGAACTAGAACAACCCAATGTAAAGCATACAACAGGCCCCCATACAGTAACTTCTTTAACACATAGGCATGACCTCTCATCTCCTGTTGATTGGTGTCTAGCAGATACAACAGGACCCAAAGGTCCCTTTATCCTAACCCTTACTGTTCCATTCAAGGAAAAGCCTCAAGTTTATAATTCTTGTTTCCCAGTGCTCACAGGTGTTAATTTGTGTGGGCTTATACCTATGATACTCCAAGACGTCATTCACCATGCAGGATTCATGCAAATAAATGACCCAACGACTCATGCCTGGAGCTGTTTTGCCCAGTGTGGCTTACACATTTGCTGTCTCTAGGAAGATGGCAAACAGTGTAGCAGCTGTTAGCAGGCTCCCTGCCCTTTTACTGGGTAGTTACATAATACATCAAAGGAATTCCCCAGAGATTTTACAACAGCAAAAGGCAGAACGGTTCATTAACAAGGGGAACAAAAAGAAAAGGGACATCTGCAGAGAGGCTACAGTAGAGGTAACAGATAGCAAGACCATCAAATTTAACAATTCCTAACAAACTTAACAGTATTTCAAGTCTTCTAACTAGTGCCTCTAAGGGCATCTTAGCAGATATAATGCTATCTCCTTGGCAGGAGGCTCCGGCCTCGAAGGGATCTGTCAGCCTGAAAGAAGTCACAGAAGTTGTTAGCGCTGCAGAGTGATTAGTTAGGCCATGGGCTCTGCAGACCTGAGGCAGGCGCAGAACCTGGCGTACTAAGAGAAATGTTTCCCCACAGATTTGTTGTTTATTTTATTCTTCAGTGATTACATTTGGAGTTTTGTCTATTTATTTATTTATTTATTTATTGCATAGAGACAGAAAAATTGAGAGGGCAGGGGAAAGAAATAGAGACAGAGGCCAGGTGGTGGTATACCTGATTAAGTGCTTACATTAAAGTGCTCAAGGACCCAGGTTCAAGCCCCTGGTCCCCACATACAGGAGGAAAGCTTCACTAGTCGTGAAGCAAGGGTTACGGGTCTCTCTCCCTCGGTGTGACTCTATTTTTAACTAATTTTTAAAATATTGCTATTTATTTATTATTTGATAGAGACGGAGATATTGAGAGGGGAGTAGGCAATAGAGAGGGAGAGAGACGCCTGCAGCCCTGCTTCACCGTTTGTGAAAGCTTTCCTCCTGTAGGTGGGGACCAGAGTCTTGAACCTGGGTCCTTGAGCACTGTAAGGTGAACGCTTAACCAGGTGCACCACCACCTGGGCCCTTAATTTTTAAAATTTATTATTATTATTATTATTTTCCCCTCCAGGGTTATTGCTGGGCTCCATGCCTGCACCATGAATCCACCGCTCCTGGAGGCCATTTTTCCCTTTTTGTTGTCCTTGTTGTTGTAGCCTCGTTGTGGTTATTAATATTGCCATTGTTGATGTTGTTTGTTGTTGGATAGGACAGAGAGAAATGGAGAGAGGAGGGGAAGACAGAGATGGGGAGAGAAAGATAGATACCTGCAGACCTGCTTCACCCCCGGTGAAGCGACTCCCCTGCAGGTGGCGAGCCGGGGGCTCGAACCGGGATTCTTAACGCCTGTCCCTGCGCTTTGCGCCACATGCACTTAACCCACTGCGCCACTGCCCGACCCCCCTTTTTTTTTATTTAAGAAAGGATTAATTAACAAAACCATAGGGTAGGAGGTGTACAATTCCACACAATTCCCACCACCCAATCTCCATATCCCACCCGCTTCCTTGATAGCTTTCCCATTCTCTATCCCTCTGGGAGCATGGACCCAGGGTTATTGTGGGTTGCAGAAGGTAGAAGGTCTGGCTTCTGTAATTGCTTCCCCGCTGAACATGGGCGTTGACTGGTCGGTCCATACTCCCAGTTTGCCTCTCTCTTTCCCTAGTAGGGTGGGTCTCTGGGGAAGCGGAGCTCCAGGACACATTGGTGGGGTATTCAGTCCAGGGAAGCCTGGCCGGCATCCTGATGACATCTGGAACCTGGTGACTGAAAAGAGAGTTAACATACAAAGCCAAACAAATCTTTAACATATCTTTCAGGTGATACTGATAGTGATGCTTAATTTTGTGGGGGGTGGGTAGTGGTTTATAGTATAGCTGTTGGCACATGGATACAACTTCTCTCCTTGCCGTGAGGTGTCTGCAAAACACTCTCACCTCAAGCTTAGATCCTTTTCCATAACCATGTACTAGGATCTGAAGCCCCACCTGCTCCACCTCTCCTTCCCTGTCCTCCTTTCCCAGAGTCCTTTGCACTCCGACCCCCTTTTTTTATTAGTTTTGTAAAATAGGTAGCTCTAAGTAACTACATAAGTCTAACCTGAACTAAGAATGGGACTACTTTTTTGCTGACTTGCCTAATTAAGCAAGATACACATTTCTATGTCATCTCCGAACATGAACACTTAGATCAAGGACTTGCCAGACATTTTCCCCTTTTTCCAGGGCTCACCCCTAGCCTCCACTGCCCACCCTTTGACTCTTTCCGTGTGGATGTAATGATGTGCCCAAATCTTGTGTGTGAATCCAAGTTCAACATTCCTTGTAGTTCTTAGAAGCGTGATTTATCCCGCCATCTCCCTCTCTCCAACGCTCTCTGCCCAGAGTCTCCAAATCAGCTTTCTTCCTCATTCCTGCTTTTCTTCTTTCCTACCCCCTAGTTTTTCAGTGCCAAATTGGCATCCCAACACCATTTGTTAAAGAAGCTTTCTTTCTCCCCATTGAATGTGTTTGGAAACTTTACTATATTTTAGATTTCCTTATATGGGTGGTTTTATTTCTAAGTTTTCTACTCTGCTCCATGAGTCTTTCTGAGTGCTTGTTTTTGTTTTAATACCACAATATAGTTTTTTTATTAATTATTTAATAATGATCAACGAAGTTGTAGAATAAGGGGTATATACAGTTCCCACCACCAGATCTCCATATCCCATTCCCTCCCCTGATAGCTTCCCTATTCATTATCCCTCTGGGAGTATGGACCCAGGATCATTACGGGGTGAAGAAGGTGGGAGGTCTGACTTCTGTAATTGCTTCTCTGCTGAACATGGTGTTCGCAGGTCAATCCATACCCCCAGTTTCTATATTTCCCTATGGGGCAAGGTTCTGAGGAGGTGGGGTTCCAGGGTACATTGGTGAGGTTGTCTGCCCAGGGAGGTCAGGTTGACATCCTGGTAGCATCTGCAGCTTGGTTACTGAAAAGCATTAAGTTTATACAAAGCAGAACACATTGCTTAATAATCAGAAAACTAAAGGTGAAAAACAGAGCTTTTTAAATCACCATTGTTGTCTAGTAGGTTTGGAAGTCAGGAAAGCTTGATACCTCCATTTGTTTATTTTGCCTCCAGAGTTATTGTTGGATCTCGTGCCAGCACTGCAATTCCACCTCTACCGGTGGCATTTCCCCCCCCTTTTTTTTTTCTGTTTTATTTGACAGGACAGAGAGAAATTTAGTAGGGGAGGGAGTGACTGTGTGTGTGTGTGTGTGTGTGTGTGTGTGTGTGTGTGTGTGTGTGTGTGTGTGAGAGAGAGAGAGAGAGAGAGAGAGAGAGAGAGAGAGAGAGATCTGCAGAACTGCTTCACTGTTTATGAAGCATCCCCACTGGAGACGGAGAGCGGGAGCTCAAGCCTCGGTCCTTGCACATAGTCCTACTGTGTGCTCTTAAACAGGTGCTCATTGCCTGACTCTCTCCTCCGTTTATTTCTTCTACTCTCCAGTTTGCTTTAGCTGTTAGTGGTCTTTCATGGTTCCAAACACACTTTAGGATTATCTAGACTATTTCTGTGAAGGTTGAATTCGGGGTTTGATTAGGGACTGCATGGGATCTATGTATACATGGCTTTATGTGTAGCAGCAATCTTAACAATATTTCCTTTTCCAATCCGTGAGCAGGGGGACATTCTTTCATCCTATAGTTTTCCCTGTGGAAGTCTTTCCCCTCTTCTGTTCTTCCTTTTGAATGCATCTCAGGATCTCTAGCTCTTGTCTCTTCCCACCATCACCTGTGGTTTTTGCCCATGAGACACCCCCACCTGGTGAGGGGGGCTTCTCCACTGGCCACAGGCTGGAGGAGAAAAGTTGTAGCCTCTGCCTCAGGGATTCCCACAGGACTGGCTTCATTCTCTATCTCCCATCTCCCTGTGGTCACCAGTTTACCCAGAACCTCTCCACTCTAGCCAAGAGACTCCATTGACTCATCAGCAAAATCAACACATCTTTACCTGATGTTGGGCCTCATGGACCATTTATTTATTTATTTTTCATTTGAACCTTTTTTTTTTTTTTTTACCATGTCGCCTCCGGAACTGTTTTCACCACACTGCTCTCTTTCCAGACTCTCCTTCAGGAACCCTTGGTAGGAGCAGAGGGAATTTCCTTTGCATCCAGTCCCTTTATCTCCTGGTGATGGGCTCCTGCTTTGTGTTCCCAGTCATGCAGACTCTGAGGAAGGGAGGCATCATGTGTGAGAATGTCCCTCACAGCAGAGGTGGCCTTGAATTTTTCACCGCCTCGGCCCCCCACCTCGCTTATTGCCAGGTGAGAAAACTGTGGCTCAAACATGACATTTCCCTTCCTAGGACTGTCTCTGCTTTGTAAAAGCAAGAAGCAAAGGGAGTACGTTGTGGGTGGACCTTCACAGTTTCTGGAATTCCAGGTCCGGAGACCCCATTATCTTTGCCACCATCATTGTGGGACATTTATCCTGTCCTTGAAAGAAAGAAAAGCAGGTAATTCCTAACACAGTATGTCTTGGGCTGAACAGTGGTGTACCCAGCTGAGTGTTTATCTTACTATGTCAAGGCCCCTGCTCCCCACCTGTGGGGGGAGAAGCTTAAAGAGTTGTGAAGCAGTGCTGCAGGTGTCTGTCTCTTTCACTTAAAAATTTTAAATTATATTTACTGATTTATTAGACAGAGACAGCCAGAAAAATGCGAAGAAGGGGGAGATAGATAAGGAGAGAGACACCTGTAGCTGCTTCATCATTCATGAAGATGTCCAACCCAGCTCCTTGCACACTGAGACATGTGCACTCAACCAGGTACACAACCGGCCCCTCTGTCTTTTTCTTCCCTTTTCCCTCTTTATTTCTCTCTCTCACTAGAAAAGGGAAGAAAGGAAGTATGGGGTAGAAATACATGGTCACAGGGAACAGTGGCCCTGTCCTGTGAGCACAGTTGAGGGATAACCCCAATGGAGAAGATACACACTTGTCTCCATATGACCTACCAGCACCAAGGGTGCTCTTGTGTCTGGTCTGCCTTTTTGTCTGCAGGGTATCCACAGGACCTCCTGCATCTGCTGCTGTTATTCCCTCACCCCCACCCCCACTCACCTCACCCCCACCCACCCCCAGCCACTGGGCTATTTTGAAAAATTGGTTTCTGCTTCCTCTCTCCCTTGATCTTCTCTGCACCTGGTGGCCATGGGTGGCAGGGCTGTCCTCTGGCCCTTTCCTGCTCCCAGGTCTCCGTGGGGACCAGGAAACTCACTCTCTTCTCCACCCTCTTCCCTGCTTGGCTCTGTAAAAAGTGTCAGCTCCCTGCGTCGCGGTGGCATATGTGTTACCATGTGCAAGAACTCGGGTTAGGTTCAAACCCCTGGATCCCCACTTGCAGGGGAAAAAGCTTCCCCTAGTGGTGAAGCAGGTCACTAGGTCTCTCTCTCTCTCTCTTTGATCGGTTTATTATTTTTATTTATTTATTTATTGGATATAGACAGCTGTAAGTTGAGAAGGTAGGGAGAGAGACAGAGATACCTGCACTGCTTCACCACTTGTAAAGCTTTTATTTATTTATTTATTTTATTTTATTTTATTTTATTTTATTTTATTTTATTTTGTTTTATTTTTTACCAGAGCACTGATCACCTCTGGTTTATGGTGGTGCAGGGGATTGAATCTGGGACTTTGAAGCCTCAGGCATGACAGTCTGTTTGCATAACCATTATGCTATCTACCCCTGCCCACTTGCAAAGCTTTCCCCATGCAGATGGGGACCTGGGGCTGAAACCCAGGTCCCTGAACATTGTAACATGTAAACTCAACCAGGTGCACCACCACCTGGCCCCCCTCTTTTCTTCTCTACCCCCACCCCCTTTTCAACTTCTCTCTTTCCTATCAGTCAAATCAATCAACCAGTTAATCAATCAATAGATGAAAAGAACTGGCACTGAGATCTAGCGATAACGTGGGTGGCAATAAAAAGAAATTCTTTTTTGAAAAAAAAATCAGCTTTGCCTTAGGTCAGACCTTGATAAATCTCATTTTGAGAAATGCAAAAAAAAAATTCTGTTTTATTTATTTCTTTTTATTTCTACCAGCTTTATTGCTGCTACTGGGTGTCTGGAGTACAAATCTACCAATTTCAACATCCTCCTCCTTTTCTTCCTCCTCCTCCTTCCTTCTATTTTCACTCTTTTTCCCTTCTTTTATTTTGAGAGGGCAGAGAAAAGTTGAGGGAGAGTGGGAGATAGAAAGAGAGAGAGGGAGGGAGTCGGGCGGTAGTGCCCGGGTTAAGCGCATGTGGTGCAAAGTGCAAGGACCGGTGTAAGGATTCTGGTTTGAGTCCCCAGCTCTCCACCTGCAGAGGAGTCAATTCACAGGTGGTGAAGCAGGTCTACAGGTGTCCATCTTTCCCTTCCCCTCTCTGTCTTCCCCCTCCTCTTTCCATGTCTCTCTGTCCTATCAAACAATGATGACATCAATAATGACAACAATAACTACAACAACAATGAAAAACAACAAGAGCAACAAAGGGGAATATAAAATATGAAAAAAAAAAAAAGAAAGAGAGAGACACTTGCAGCACTGCTTCACCACTTATAAAGCTTCCTCCCTGCTAGTAGGGACTGGAGGCTTGAAGGAGGTTCCTTACAAATGGTAACTTGAACTCTACTGGGTGTGCTACTGGCTGACCACACACACACACACACACACACACACACACACACACACACACAAAACACACACACACACACACAGAAAAGAACTTCTTATGAAGACATAGGAGGACACCCTTAACACGATGCTAGTCAAGAACTGTATGATGATGCTCTGCTTTACCTGCAGACTATTTTTATTCTTACTATTGTGTATTGATTCGCTTTTCAAAGAGTAAATTTTAACATTGAAAAGTAGGTGAGGAAATCACAAGTCATAATCCTGCTCTTCTGAGTCACCACATGAAAGTAGGCAAAACAATGAGATTTGTTTTTTTGTTTCTTTTTCACTTTATTTTATTGCCAAGAAGGAAGGGGGGGCGGTGTTTCAGAGACAGAGACTGAGAAAGGCAGACCTCAGAGCACTGCTCAGCTCTTCCTGAAGCATCCCCATTGGAGCTGCTCCCATGTGGTCCTCAGAGGCTTGACTCCAGGCCCTCGTGTCTGGCAGAACGTGTGATCTTGTGGAGGAGCTATCTCCTGAGCGCCCCCATGCAGTCTTGTTTTAGGTGGCATTTGAAGATAAGATGCAATCTCTAGGCCCCCTTCCCCAGAGAAAGCAGATTTGGATATCAGATTTGGACACACGCTTCCCCCAAACTTCAGTGGGTCTGTGGATCTCTGGTTTGCTCTATTTACCAACAGGACACTTAATGTTATTGAGTTTTAGGAGCATTTTTTTAAAAAAAATAATTTATTTATTCCATTTTGTTGCCCTTGTTGTTTTATTGTTGTAGTTATTATTGTTGTTACTGATGTCGTTGTTGGATAGGACAGAGAGAAATGGAGAGAGGAGAGGAAGATAGAGAGGGGGAGAGAAAGATAGACACCTGCAGACCTGCTGCACCACCTGTGAATTGACTCCCCTGCAGGTGGGGTGCCGGGGGCTTGAACCGGGATCCTTCTGCTGGTCCTTGAGCTTCGCACCATGTGCACTTAACCAGCTGCACTACTGCCCGACTCCCAGGAGCATCTTTGTTTGTTTGTTTGTTTGTGCCTCCAACATTTTCACTAGGGCTTCAGACCTGCCCAGCTCTATTCATCCCGTGGGCACTGATTGCTTGACTGATTGACTGAGGGTGAGAGAGAGAGAGAGAGAGAGAGAGAGAGAGAGAGAGGAGGAGAGAGAGAGAGAGAGAGAGGAGAGAGAGAGAGAGAGAGAGAGGAGAGAGAGAGAGAGAGAGAGAGAGAGAGAGAGGAGAGAGAGAGGAGAGAGAGAGAGAGAGAGGAGAGAGAGAGAGAGAGGAGAGGGACACCACAGCACTGCTCCAACACTGCTTCTCCTGTGCAGGTGCACCTATGTGAGGTCCGGGGGCTTGAACCCAAGTCCTAGCATGCTACTGTGTGCATTTTATCAGGTGAGCCATCCCCCCACCCCACCCCCACACATACCCCTTATGAAAATCTTTGAGGCCGTGGTTGTGCGAAGGGCTTGCATTTATTTGATGAAATGAAGGAGCTGTTTGAGTCTATCCAAGCCCACTTCTGAAATGTCTCTCTGCATCCTTCTTCCTTCAAATGACAGGTTTCCCCACAAAGGGTGGGATATTTTAGCATGTGGAGAACACAGGCCAAGGAAGATGGTAAATATTTATTTATATATTTATTGGCTAGAGACAGAGAAATTGAAAGGGGAGGGGGAGATAGAGAGGAAAGAAGAAAGGCAGACAGATGCCTGCAGCCCTGCTTCACCGCTCATGAAGCTTTACCCCCCTGTAGGTGGGGAGACCAGGGGCTCGAACTCTGGTCCTTGCTCACTGTAGTGTATGCACTTAACCAGGAGTGTCACCCGCCTGGCCCCAGATGGTATATTTTAGGAGAGAAATGAATCCTTGATTTCCCCTGTTTGTGTTAGATAACTTCAGGCTTTAGTACAGTGTTTCTTGTTATAAGTGTTTCTTAGAGAAATTTCAAAATGTTTCTTGGGGTGAGGGGTGGGAAGGGGAAGGGAAAACCTTAGCTGGAATCGAAGACGAGGCTTCAGACATGGATTGTCTTGTCTTCTACCCCCCAGATTCCTGACTATACCTAGAGAATTTTAATGCAAAATATCCCTCCATCGAAGAATAATTTCTTTGTTCTTGCACTTAAACATCTATGGTTTTCTTTTTTTAAAATATTTATTTATTGGATAGAGACAGCCAGAAATCAAGAGGGAAAGGGAGGCAAAGAGGGAGAGAGAAAGAGAGACACCTGGGGCCAGGTGGTGGCGCACCTGGTGGAGCGCACATGTTGCAGTGTGCAAGGGCCTAGGTTCAAGCCCCCAGTCCCTACCTGCAAGGGGAAGAAAAGCTTTGCGAGTGGGGAAGCAGGGCTGCAGGTGTCCCTAGCTTTCTGCCTTTCTATCACCTCTTTCCCTCTTGACTTCTGGCTGTCTCTACCCAACAAATAATGGTTTAAAAAATTAAATTAAAAAGATGGGGGGGGGAGACTTGTAGCCCTGCTTCACTGCTTGTGAAGCTTTCTCCCTGCAGGTTCCTTCACATTGTAATATGTGCTCAACCAGGTGTACCACCACCTGGCCCCACATTTATGTTTTTTTTTTAATCTAGTTTTTGTTTGCTTCTGAAATTGGGGCCTTGTAAGTATGTGATTTTATTGTGCCTGGGGTGGATTTTTCATGCAGATAGCTAAACACACACACACACACACACACACAGAGAGAGAGAAAGGGCTAGTAACCTCTCCTATTCTGACTTAATTTTTATGTATTGCAACTTTCCTAACAATGAAACATTTTTTTAAATTTCTTTATTGGGGAATTAATGTTTTACATTCAACAGTAAATACAGTAGTTTGTACATGCATAACATTTCCCAGTTTTCCATCTAATAATACAACCCCCACTAGGTCCTCTGTCATCCTTTTTGGATCTGTATTCTTCCCCCCACCCACCCACCCCAGAGTCTTTTACTTTGGTGCAATACGCCAATTCCAGTTCAGGTTCTACTTGTGTTTTCTCTTCTGATCTTGTTTTTCAACTTCTGCCTGAGGGTGAGATCATCCCATATTCCCGATGAAACATTTTTTTACAACAGTTGAGTAGCATTGGAGATGAAAGCCAAATGAAGTATAACAAATGGACAAGAAGAAAATTCTAGAGCCCAATGGATTCACCATACAGATCAGGCCGCAGAAATTCAGAGAACTATTTGCATTTCCCCTTCATGGAACATTCACCATGTGAAGATCAAGGATGCAGAAAGACTTTGAGAAGCTTTTCAATACTTGACAGCTTTCTCTTCCTCCCCCCTCTCTCTTCCTCTCTCCTCCTTTCCCTTCTTTTATTATTGCCACCAGAGTTAGTGCCCTTACATCTTTCTGAGAGTGGTTTTCTCTGAAAATCTTACATGTTTTTCTCTCAGCTCTCCCCTCCCCTCCCCTCGGCCCTGAATAAAAGCCTCTCTAGGGGCTGAGTGATAGCTCACCCAGTGGAGTACACATCTTAGCATGTGCAGGGACCCAGGCTAGAGTCACACAGTGCATGACACTGCAGGAAGCAACATAAATGGTAGTGTGGTGCTATGGTATCTAGTGTCTTTATAACTTTAAAAAAATATTTCTTTTTTTTTTTGCCTCCAGGGTTATTGCTGGGGCTCGCGGTGCCTGCACTATGAATCCACTGTTCCTGGAGACCATTTTTTTCCCTTTTGTTGCCCTTGTTGTCTATCGTTGTTGTTGTCGTTAATATTGTTGTCATCGTTGTTGGATAAGACAGAGAGAAATGGAGAAAGGAGGGGAAGACAGAGAGGGGGAGAGAAAGAGAGACACCTGCAGACCTGCTTCACCGCCTGTGAAGCGACTCCCCTGCAGGTGGGGAGCTGGGGGTTCAAACCGGGATTCTTACGCCGGTCCTTGCACTTTGCGCCACCTGCGCTTAACCTGCTGCGCTACCGCCTGGCCCCCAAATATTTCTATTTAGTTTATTTTAGTAAGAAAGAGTAGATACAGCAAGAAAGATAGATAGGGAGAGAGAGAGAGAGAGATTGAGAGAGAGAGAGGCCAGAATACTGCTTAGTTCTGGTTTATGGTGATGTTGGGGATTGAATTTGGGACTTCAGAGCCTCAGGCTTAAATGGCTTTTGCATAACCATTATGCTATCCCCCCAGACCCACTTTCATAACTCTTTACTGTGTTTCTCTCTCTCTTTCTCTCCATATGTGTATTTCAACTAAAAAAAAAAGAATCTGCCAGGAGCAGTGGAGTATATTTGTGCAAGGCCTCTGTGCAAAAAAAAAAAAAAAAAATTTTCTTTGGATACCTCTCTCTCCCTCTCTCTCTCTCCCTCCCTCTCTCTCTGTCTCTCTCTCTCTGTCTCTCTCTCTGTCTCTCTGTCTCTCTCTCTCTCTCTCTGGATACTTCTTTATACAAAAGTATAGTAGGATGAAAATAAAGAACTCCGAAGTATGTGGAACCATGCCTTCATATGTCTCTGACCTACAGGGCCAGGTGCTCTGGGCTGCTGCTGAGCTGAGGGCGAGAGAGAGAGCAAGGTAGATGTTCTGTTAGTCACTTACAACAACGATTGTTGGAGAATACTGAGCCCAGTAAGGCTGGCCAACAGATACAGGGGTTCTCGTCATCTTTCAGACATTGTCGTGTCTGCAGGGGCCCCAGTTTCCCTCAGCACTTGACTTCCCCTGTCCCTTCATGCACCAGACTCCCAAGGGACCTCTCTGTTCCTCCTACATGACTTTTGTTTTTAATTCAAATAGGTCAACGAGAGAGAATATGGGGGTGGGGGTGTTGCTCTCTAGCCCTGACTTAAGTCATATTAGACAGTGTCAGGCACCAGCCTCCTCTCTTACCTGTTGGTGGTCTTGTGAGTGAATCTAGGGCAACACAGCTTTGCAATGAAAGGACTTGCAGGCCCCATCACCAGCAGACAGTCCCTGTCATTGAGTGCCATCTGCTCCTGAGAATCCAGGAAGACACCTGCCATAGGAATAGTCCTCACCCTCTTAGCTGTCCTTCCTGCTCTTGGCTCAGTCTCCTCCGCACTGTCCTGGGGCCTCCCATGCCTGGTTTTCTGAGGCCAAACATCTCTTTGTTTGCCTGGGATGTAGCAGGAGTGAGATGGGCTTCTAGGTCTCAAGTATTCATACTTTGCCCTCCCATCCAGTTCTACACATCCTGCAATATCTCTACTCTCAGTGTGATTGTGTGTGTGTGGGGGGGAGGGGGGGAGGGGTTAGGGCCTCCCACAAAAAAAAAAGCAAAATTAGTTCTAGGGATTGAGAAAAATGACTTATTTGAAGCATTTAGCCTGTGCGCGCGCGCGCGCGCACACACACACACACACACACACACACACACACACACCATCATGTGGAATATTAAGGTTCTGTGGTGGGGGTTAGTGAATCTTGTTTGGGGGCTGTCATCTTTGCCCGCAGACTATTAAGGTACCATCTTGCCTCCACTTGCCCGGAAGTTTCAGTAACTCCTTGAGCTCATCTCTGTAGGCTCTGCGCCCTGTTCTGTTTCAAGTTCATGCTGCAGTCCAACTACCTTCCTTGGGGCTCCTACTATGTCTCTCCCTGACAATCTCTCTGGTTACAGTGTCCTCAAACTTCTCTCTCTCTCTCTTCTTAAACTTTATTAGTGATTTAACATTGATTTATGAAATTCCACGTCAACAGAGGTATAAATCCACTCCACTCCCACCATCAGGATTCTGAATCTTCCGTCGGCCCACAGCAAGCCACCACATGGGCCAACCATCATCTCTACAACTGTCTGTCTGTATTTATTCACAATTGCCCCCTTTTGCTTCCTGATCCAATCCTCCCTTCCCCTCCAAGCCACTATGATAACATTACTACCTCCAGATGACCCTCTCCTTTTCTCCTCTCTCTCTGGGTGCTGATGGAGCTGGAGTTCAGAGCCCTCTCATCCTCTTCCTCCCATCACTTCTCCCCAACTGCGAGTATGGAGCAAAGCTGTTTTTGAGGTGCAGAAGGTAGGAGTTCTGGCTTCTGTAATCGCTTCTCTGCTGTCCTCATGCTTTTCCATTAACTTCTGCATTCTTGGCCTGTTCCCTCAATTCCTCCCCTTAGCTCTCTCCTTCTGAAAATCTGTTATGTTCAAAGTACATTTATACCCCCCATGTGCTGTATTGAAGCTTTCCTAAACACTTCTGCCAGAAGATACCTCTTGTTCTTCTGTGTTTATTTTTTACTTATTGTTCTTTTTCTTTTTTCCTTTTTTAAATATTTATTTTATTTTTTTATTCCCTTTTGTTGCCCTTGTTGTTTTATTGTTGTAGTTACTATCATTGTCATTGTTGTTGGATAGGACAGAGAGAAATGGAGAGAGGAGGGGAAGACAGAAAGGGAGACAGGAAGAGAGAAAGAGAGGAACCCGCAGACCTGCTTCACTGCTTATGAAGCGACTCCCCTGCAGGTGGGGAACCGGGGGCTCGAACTGGGATCCTTCTGCCGGTCCTTGCGCTTTGCGCCACCTGCACTTAACCTACTGCGCTAAAGCCCGACTCCCCTTTTTTTTTTCAACCAGAGTACTGCTCAGCACTTGCTTGTGGTAGTGCTGCTGGAAAATGAATCTGTAAATTTGGTGTCTCAGGCATTAGAGCCTTTTTTGCTTGACTAGGACGCTATTTCTCCAGCTCTTTTCTGTGCTACAGTAGGTTATGTGCTATTGAAGGAGATATATTACCTTCTCCTTTCATTCATCCTATTTAAGAGTTTACTTCAACGGAATGTAGGTCCTGGGGGCTGGACAATGGTGTACCTAGTTCAGCACACATAGTACTAAGCACAAAATTTACACAGGGGCCCAGGTCAAAGCCCCCCCCCCCCACTGCGAGGGGTAAAGCAGGACTAGAGGTGTCTATATTTCTCTCTCCCTCTCTATCCCCCCATTTTCTCTCTATTGGAGCCAATAAAATGGAAAAAAATGGCCACCAGGAGCAGTGCCTCAGCTTTAACCCTGGAGGTAAAATAATAATAATAATCAGAAAAGTAATGGAAGTCCTCCAAGAGCATCCCTGAGACATATTTCTCTCAGCATAGAGTAAGCATTGTAGGCTGGGATTTTCTTCTATTTGACTTATTTCAAATATAGAACATTTAAGTTTGGTTAACAAAAATGGTGTGTGTGTGTGTATGTGAGAGAGACAGAGAGAGACAGAGAAGTTTTGATGATGATCTGATCAATGGATTTACTTGCTTCTTTCAAATGTAAGTCTTTATTATTCTAACTTAGAAAATAAGTCCATTTGCCATTAGGCAAAGCACAGGATTTCTGTCTTCCGTCCCTCTCGACCTAGAGTAGTCCTTGTGCTCTGGGCACCAAGACTGAATTGTAATTTATTTATTTCTCATTTTTGGTTGGGGAAAAAAACCCAAGTATAAGTGTATGTTGGAGAAAAACATTATTATAGAAAGTTGTATAATTGTGTGAATAGATTTCCGTATCCCAATATCATCACTTACCTTTCTAGTTAGCAGAATAAGGATATCTATTCAGAAGCAGAACAGTGTATGGCAAACAGGAGCCAGATACTGGACAGAGGTCTTGTGTCCTCTGTTTGATATAAAGATGGCCACACAAGGCAAGCTGTTGGTGAGAGTTGAAGAGATCAGAAGAACTCCAGGAGATTCACACATAGTTAACAGTGAGATTGCACTCTGTGGAGAACTGTCATTTCTCTTAGGAATCCCCACTGGAGGGCATGATATGAAGACCTCAGGCAAGACCATCCTTGATGCTGGGTTGTGATGTGCAGATTGGTCCATAGGAAGACTAAAGTGTCAAGGTACCAAATAGAGAGGGAAGGAGAGCAGAGAGAAGGAGAGAGAATCTCTAATACTGTCAAGGTCCAGGTCTTACAGGGACTGTCATTCACATCTTTCATGAAAGGAGAAATACCACCCTTGTACAAGGAAATCTGTCATTAAAATATTGACCTTGGGAAGCAATTACAGAAGCAGACCTTCCACCTTCTGCACCCCATAATGACCCTGGGTACATACTCCCAGAGGGATAAAGAATAAGAAAGCTATCAGGGGAGGGGATGGGATATGGAACTCTGGTGGTGGGAAATGTGTGGAGTTGTACCCCTCTTATCCTATGGCTTTTGTCAGTGTTTCCTTTTTATAAATAAACATTAAAAAAATATTGATCTTGCTGACATAGTAATCCTAGGACGAGAAAATGTCCTATGAAAATGCTTGGAAGTACAGAAGAAACATCTTTATAAAACTTTTCACGGGGGATCAGGGGGTGGTGCACCTGGTTAAACACACACACACTACAATGAGCAAGGACCCGGGTTCAAGGCCCTGGTCCCCACCTGCAGTAGGAAAATTTTCACTGGTGGTAAAGCAGGGCTTCAGGTATCTGTCTGTCTCTTTCCCCCTCTATCTCTTCCTCCCCTCTCAATGTCTCTCTATCTCTATCCAATAATCAATCAACAAATTTTTTAAAATTATAAATTTGGGGGGATTGGGCTATAGCACAGTGGGTTAAGTGCACATGGCACTAAGCGCAAGGACCAGTGTAAGGATCCCGGTTCTAGCCCCCAGCTCCCCACCTGCAGGGGGGGTCACCTCACAAGCAGTGAAGCAGGTCTGCAGGTGTCTATCTTTCTCTCCCCCTCTCTGTCTTCCCCTCCTCCATTTCTCCTGTCCTCTCCAACAACAACAGCAATAACAACAACAATAAACAACAAGGGCAACAAAAGGGAAAAAATAGCCTTCAGGAGCAGTGGATTCATAGTGCAGGCACTGAACCCCAGCAATAACCCTGGAGGCAAAAAAAAAAAATCCTAAATTTTTTTCCACTGTAACCTCAGTGCATGTAATCTCAAAGACCTCATGAAACAATTGATTGGAAATGATCTAAGTGAGAGTCCAACGGAAATGGCTAGTAAAGTATAGTGCCTACTGTCTTGAAGCTGTCAGGTGGTTAGGTACAATACCTCTGAATAATTTCAAACAACAAAAACCTGTACTACAATGGTCAGTGGTGGGGTGTTAAGTCCTATTGATTGTATAATTCAACCCCTGACAGAAAAGGTTCAAAGAATATACTGAGTATAGAAATCTGCCTCACTTGAGGTCAGCAGATAAATTATGTTGTGCATTGGCATCTTCTACAGCTGTGAGAATAAATCAACTTCGGCCAAGTCCAGTATGCATATCAAGATATAAAACGCATGGGATGGTGGTCTGGGAGGTGAAGCAGTTGGTAAAGCATTAGATTCTCCAGCATGAGGTCTTGAGTTCAATCCCTGGCTGTACATGTACCAGAGTGATGGCTGGTTCTTGCTCTCTCTCTACTCCTTTCATTAACAGATAAATAAAATCTTTAAAAAATGCATAGGATGTAATTTTAATTGATATGAAATTTAAAATCCAGACCAAACTAATAGAGTAAAGCAATGTTTGGCGATGCATACTCAAGTGATAAAATGATCGAAAGGAAATAATTAGCACAGAAGTCAAGTCGTCTGTGATGTCTGTCGGAAGGTTAGGAAGTGTGGTGGCTGGTCAAAGACATGACTGTTTCTGAGGGGTGATAATGTTATATTTTGTGGTCTGGATAACATCCAGTGAGACGACTTCTTCTCCTTCTCCTTCTCCTTCTCCTTCTCCTTCTCCTTCTCCTTCTTCTTCTTCTTTTCTTCTTCTTCTTCTCTTCCTTCTCCTCCTCCTCCTCCTTTCCCTCTCACCCCCCACCAGCACTTCCTCCTTCTTTTTGCCCACAGGGTTATCTCTGAGGCTCGGTGCTTCAAATCCACTGCTTGGTGTCTACAAATCCACTGCTCTTGGCAGTCATATTTTCCATTTCATCGGATAGGACAGAGAGAAATTGAGAAGGGAGGGTAAGATAAAGAAGGGGAGAGAAAGATAGATACCTGCAGACCTGCTTTGCCATTTATGGAGCATGTTGGGAGCCAGGGGCTCGAACCTGGATACTTGTTCAGATCCTTGCATTTAGTACTATGTGCTTAACCCGGTGCGCCACCACCCGCCTGTCTCCCCCCCACACCTAGTGAGATTTTTCTATTGTATTCTTTACCAAACTCTAAAACCTATTTGTATATGTGTTATATTTCACAGTAAAGATATGAAAATATACCTGGAAGAAGATAAGCTAGCTTATCAAAGTGATTGACAGTGAAATTAGAATTGATTTTGTTCTTCCTAATATTTTACTGTCCTGAATCTTTGCCTAAATGCTTCTATAGGCCAGGACAAAGTAGTCATTTAAGGCACAGAGTTATGGAATATCATTTATTTATTGCTAAAATACATAATATACTATACTATACTATGATTGATATAATATTGAAAGATAGAGGAGAAATTTGTGGAGAATTTTTTTCTCTAATGAGGAGATAAGGGTTGCTAGAAGAACAGGAGAGTAGATGAGCCAAGATTTCTGTAGGAAGCTCATTTTCCATATATCCAAGTCAGCACAGAGAATCTCCACTAGTGCCTGAGATGAAGGTGTCTCAAATCCATTTTTGTGAGAGAAAACTCGCAGCTGAAGACTGGATTCAAATTCGACTAAGTCCTGCAAATTGGGGGGAAATATAAATATTTGTCACTGGAATGTTAGAATAAAGGAAGAAAAAGAGCATCGCTATACAATGACTATAGAGTGGCAAAGACTATAGACACGTTCATCTTGAGTATCTGAGAGAGCTCTGGACACTGGGCTGTGTGGCCCCGAACAGGGAGGCCTTGGTGTCATTCTGTAGTTGTGCCTTTTGGCTGATGTCACTATCACTGAATTAGACTCCAGTGGTGGTTTAATGTGGTGGGGAAAAAATTCATATTTTCAGGGTCTAGATTCACTTCAATTCCTGATGAAATGGATTGCCCAAAGACTTCCTCTAAGAAATAAGAGGAATTTATGATTAGAAATAGCCAAAAATGAAGGAACTCCTATTATATGGATCCAGGCCCCGAATCTCAAGTCCCTAGTCTGCTACCAGGTCTCCTGCTGTGAGCTGCGGCCAAAACTTGCATGGTTGAGGAAAAAGCTGCTAGAAATCAAAACTGTCATTTAACAAATTGGTTTCTACCCACTTTCTTATTGGACCTTCAGGCAGTCCCAAGGCTTATTACATATTCTGTTGACCCAGCCTAGAGAAGGGACCGAGACAGACCTGGAGTAACTGCCAGAACTAACAAGCTGACACAGGTGGGTCCCGGGAGTTCATAAACCGGAAAGGCTGTGTGAGTGTGTGTGCTTTTTTTCCCCCATGATGCTGCTGTTTTTCATGGTGAGCTTGGGGAGGAGCTGTGATTTTTAAAGCAAGTTGTAACTCCATCAGGGGGTTCTGGATTCTTATTATTTCCTTTACCCCGTTTCAGAGGTGAAATAATGACCCAGCATTTCTCTGGCTGGGCACAGTAGGAGGAAGAGCACTGTGCCTGGAACCGTGTCTGCTCCATCCTATGGCCCAATCCACCCAGGCCAGGCCAGGCCAGGAGGAGCAGAGGAGTCAGAAGCAGTGCCGCTGTTTAAATCATGGAACCACAGGCTTGGAGACTTGGGTCAGAGCTCTGCACCCCTCAGTGATGAGGCTGAGAGGAGGCCCTTGACTAGCCAACTCCAAATAAGCCCCAGCTCCCCGTGCCCGAGAATAGAGTGTCTGCCACTGCAGAGGACTGAATTGGAAGCAGGGACATCAATCATCTGTCTATCAGATTTAATATAAGACTGAGGCTTTTACCCACCATATTCAAGCATAACAATGAGAGAACTCATGACTTTGTTTGCTACGTCTTTTTCTAATCATTATTTTGCTTTAAAATTACTGTACACTATATTCTAGGCTTAAGAAGCTAGAAGGAGGGAGGTATGTGTGTGTACATGTACATTTTCTAGGGTAAATTTGTACTTTTTAAAATTTATTTAATAAATTTTCTTTTTATATTTTTTTAATTTACTATGGGATAGGAACAGAGAAATTGAGAGAGGTGGGGAAATATATATTATATTTAGACATATTTATATATGTCTAAAATATAATATATATTTCCCCACCATATATATATGGAGGGAGAGAGGGAAAGAACCTGCAACACTGCTTCACCACTTGTGAAGCTTTCCCCCTGCAGGTGGGGATAGAATTGAACCTGGGTCCTTGCATACTGTAATATGAGTGCTTAACCAGGTACGCCACTGCCTGGTCCCTTAAAATTTTATTTATTTATTTGTTTATTTATTGCCTCCAGGGTTACCGCTAGGTTTCAGTACTGGCACTATGAATCTACTGCTCCTGGTGGCCATTGTTTTTTTCATTTTATTGGAAAAAAAATTGATAGGACAGAAGGAAATTGAGAGAGGAGGGGGAAGTAATGAGGGGGAGAGAACGAGAGACACCTGCAGGCCTGTTTCACCGCTTGTGAAACCTCCCTCCTGGCTCAAACCCAGATCCTTGGGTGGGTCTTTGCACTTAGTACTATGGGTACTTAAACCAGTACACCACCGCCTGGCCATGCTTAAATTTGTCCTTTGGAAATCAAGTCACGCAGAAGGTGTGTACCTTTAGGAGAAATACGACTCTGGGATGGCGAGGTTCTGCTTCTGGCAATCTGTGCTGATGAACCCCATGAGCCTGCAGATGATCAGAGAGGTGGTGACAGAGGCGCTGAAGGGGCTGACCGCGTCCTTATTTCCCTGCAGAAGCAGACTGATGTGTTCCATGAGGTCCTCCTCTGCCATGTGGAGTGGGAAGATGGGGTGCTGCCGGGCATAGCTGTCATACAGAGGCACCTTGGGATCCAGCCTGTCCCCACAGGCCATGACAGACTCTGCGATGTGAGCAGAGGCCCAGAGGGACATTACAGTCTCTTGCTCCTCCTCCTCGGGGGTCACACACAGATAGTCACGCCAGTTGTTTTCTGGATCACTGAGGGTGGAGGTAGTGATAGCATTCTTCCTCTGGTCCATGGCCACCAAGATGCCCTGGTATTGGTGGCAGCTGGTGACAGATGGGAAAGTGGTCCAGGTAGCGAAGTCACCCCCAGCAAGGACATCTGTGAAGGTGAAAGTGATTTTGGTAATGGACAGAGGTAGGAGCTGGGCACTGAGCAGAGGATGGAGAGAAACTAGTGCAGGGGTCCAGGGCACACCCCCACTTACTTAGCTAACCATTGTGGAGAAAGCTCCCCCATCTTTTTCTTTTTTCTCTTTTCTTCTTTTTTGCCCCTAGTCACTGGGGCTCGTTGCCAGCACTACAAACCCACCACTTCTGGAGGACTTTTATTATTATTATTATTTATTCAATAGAACAGAGAGAAATTGAGAGGGGAAGGTAGATGGAGAGAGGGAAAGAAAGAAAGCCACCTGCAGACCTGCTTCGAGGCTTGTGAAGTGACACCCCTGTGGTTGGGGTCTAGCTGACTTGAAACGGGAATCTTGCTTGGGTCTTTGCTCTTTGTACTATATGTGCTTAACCCAGTGCCTGACCGCCATGTCCCCAATTCTTAAATGCACGCTGTTTGTTGATGCTAGAGTTTATGGTCCCCCTGTGACCAATCAAAGGAGACCTTGTATCCAGGGGGAGATAGACTGGAACAAGCTGACATAGAGAGAGGCCTAACCTTTCTTCATTCATTTGAGCAACATTTGCTTATAGTTCTTTCTAGCTGTCAATTGGGGTACAAATTTTAACAAGGAAAATTTTTGGAGTGGGCTGCTTATAGAATAAGAATCATCAGGGGCCAGGCAGTTAAGTGCACATGGAAGCACTCTGGAGATACAGACAAGGAGCCACTGTCTGCACAATTGAGAAAATTAAAATGTAGGGCAGAAAAGATAGCATAATGGCTATGCAAAAAGACTGTCATGCCTTAGGCTCTGAGTTCTAGGTTCAGTCCTCAACACCACCATAAGCCAGAGCTGAGCAGTACTCTGGTTTAAAAAAAGGGGGGGGGGGATGACTTTTTTTTTTTTTTCTGAGCCTGACATCTGATATGCAGGTGGGTTCAAGTTTTATCTGGGGAGATGATATCATGGCTGGAAAAAGGACCGGAAATCTGGATCAGGGAAGAGAGTAGCTCTCAAATATGGGAAAAGTGTATAAATATTGTTGACTGTAAACCCCATTGATTTGATCTGATCTGATCTGGGGCCCATATTCAGCTTAGCAGCCTATGTGACCTCTGCATCCCTGTAGATCTGAGCTCACATTCTGTGGTCATGAGTAGGAATGTTCCAAGCTGCCCCTATTTCAGAACCCATATTCCTCAGATGGAAGATAGAGTATGTTGTCCAGCCTCCCTTCGGAGGATGATAAAGAATAGAAAAGCTATCAGGGGAAGGGGATGGGATACGGAGTTCTGGTGGTGGGAATTGTGTGGAGTTGTACCCCTCTTATCCTGTGGTTTTGTCAGTGTTTCCTTTTAATAAGTAAAAACAAAGGGGGGCTGGGTGGTGTCCCACCTGGTTGAACACATATATTACAGTGCACAAAAACCCAGGTTTGAGCCCCTGGTCCCCACCTGCATGGGGAAAGCTTTGTGAGTGGTGAAGCAGTGCTGCAGATGTCTCTGCAACTCCCCTTTCCTCTCGATTTCTGACTGTTTCCATCCAGTAAATAAATAAAAATGAAAAAATAGTTAAAAAAGAAAAAATGAGAACTTGGCTGCGAAGGTAGGTCATCCGGTTGTCATACACAGGAGCGGGGTTTGAGCCTGACCTCCACCATTGCTGAAGCAGGCTCTTTTCGGGGGCTGGTGCCACGCCCAGTTAAGCACACATATGCCTAGGACATGGACCTGGGTTCAAGCCCTTGCTCCCCACCTGCAGGGTATCCCCTTCACAAGTGATGAATCAGGTATACAGGTGTCTGTCTTTAATTCCTGCTCTCTATTTCCCTGTCCTCTCTCAATTTCTCTCTGTCCTATCTAATAAAAATTAGAAAGAAGAATAAAAAAAGAAAGAAGAGAAAGAAAGAACGAAAAAACAGCTGCCAGGAGCAGTGGATTTGTAGAGCTGGCACTGAGCCTTAGCAGCAACCCCTGGTGGCAATAAATTAAAAGAAGGAGAAAGAGGAGAAGGGGAAGGGGAAAGAGAAGGAGAGAAGAGGAGGAGGAGGAGAAGAAGAAGAAGAAGAGGAGAAAGAGGAAGAGGAAAAAGAAGAAGGAGAAGGAGAAGGAGAAGGAGAAGGAGAAGAAGAAGAAGAAGAAGAAGAAGAAGAAGAAGAAGAAGAAGAAGGAGAAGAAGAATCTCTTTTCCTCTGACTCTGTCTGAAAGAAATCAGCCCAGTGGTGAACCCCTTGTGATGACTGCTAACTCATCAAACCCCCTCTCTAAAAGCAAGATGGATTTGATTTCAGGCTACTGAGGTTTCTCAGAGCTCGACTGAGGATGGGTATTGGGGTCCCTGCCTGTGCCACTCCCTCTGTGACCTGCACATGGTTTTCAGTGTCATGAGTCTGTTGTCAGGAGGGCGGTCATGGGCCCAGAGCAGACACTTGCTAGAATGCTGGGCTCAGTTCTCCCCTTTGGGTACCTGCTAGGGGCCCAGGACCATGCATGAGCTGACCTGGGGTGTCTTCAGACATCAGATCCAGACTGAAGGACTTCTTGAGACTGGAAGCTGAGGTGGAATCATCTGGTCCCATTGGCAAGTGACCTGCCTCATTTCCCTGTGAGTGTCCTTGCCCTATAAGGGAAGAACCTGCATGTTAGTGGAGGTTGACCTGATGGTTCTTGATGAGCCTGTGAGCCTGTGACTGTACTAGCACATGTGGCGCATGTCCCCTGGGCTTCTGGAGAGAGACACCTTCCTCTCATGAGTGAGCAGAGCATCTCTGCTGTCTCTGGGAGACCCAGGTGCTAGCAGGTGTCCAAGCCGAAGCATTAAACAGGAGAACGTGTTTCTTTTACTTTTTTTTAACAGCTTTCTTTTCTTGGAATGAATTACAGATTGGGGACTTGTGCTAAGATTCTGTATTTAAGGCCTGTGTGTTTTAGCCTTGGTACCAATGAGTTCTGTGAATTATTTAGCACCTCGGAGCCCGACATTGTCCTGCTAAGCTCTGCCATCAGCCAGATGCATCCAGGATCCAAGTACATGGACTCAGAAACACCAGTGGCTTCCTTTTCTCTCATTGTTTTCTTTTTCTCCCCCATCCTTCAATAATTGGTGGAGGCATGTTAGGAAATGCTGTGGTCCCTGTCCTCATAGGTGATGCTGATTTAATGAATAGGATTTTCATTTCTTTATGCTAGTTCTTTATATATATATATATATATATATATATATATAATTTTTTATATTTAGTTATTTTCTCTTATGTTGCCCTTGTTGTTTTTCATTGTTATTGTAGTTATTATTGTTGTTGTTGATGTCATTGTTAGGTAGGACAGAGAGATATGGAGAGAAGAGGGGAAGACAGAGAGGGGGAGAGAAAGATAGACATGTGCAGACCTGCTTCACTGCCTGTGAAGCGAAACCCCTGCTGGTGGGGAACCGGGCTCAAACTGGGATCCTTATGCCAGTTTCTGTGCTTTGCGCCACATGTGCTTAACTCACTGCTCTACCGCCTGACTCCTTCCTTGTGCGAGTTCTAAGGCTAAGCTACTGAGGAGCAGCGGGCAACTTGCTCTCTGCCTTCCCTCCCACTTCTCCTCCCAGGAGTCCACTCAGGCAGCCTCTTCAAAGGAAGAGTGCGGGAGCTTGAAAATTCAGAAGCAAAGTGCAAAACAAAAGTTGACATAGTGAAATAATAATAATAATAATAGGGATGATGATGATGATAATGCCACACTTCAAGTCTCCCTCCCTATGGAATTCTCAAAGACCATGTGCTTTTGTTTTACTCATTATTTTGTTTCTTTACTGGGGGATTAATGGTTTATAGTCAATAGTAAAATATAATAGTTTGTACATGAATAACTCATTTTTTAACAATAAAAGTTCCCTTTCTTGCATTTCCCTTTTTCTCTGACATTGACATATGTCACAATAAAAAAAATCATGCCTTTTAATTCACAAGAGACTTCACTGAGAACAATGAAGTGTATAGCCACTTCATGTGGGATAGAGTGGAGTTATTCTCCTTGAGAATCTTGAGCTCGTTAAGCAAATACAAATGGAAATGCCTTCTGATCTAGCAATACCACTCCGTGGCATATGTCCCCAGAATGTGGAAACACTAATTCAAGAGGCACCCTATGTTCACAGTGGTCAAGTGTGAACACTGCCTCTGGGTCCATGAACAGATGGCTGGAATATACACTAGAGAGGGAGTCACACTCTGCAATTTGGAAAGATGAGACTAGGAATAAAGAATAGGAAAGCTTACAATGGAGGAGATGGGAAGTGGAACGTTGGTGGTGGGAATTGTCTGGAATTGTACCCCTCTTATCCTGCAGTCTTGTTGATCATTATTAAACCATCAATCAAAAAATAAATATAAAGGAAGAAAAGATGAGACTATACTGTTTGGGGCTAAGTGGATGAAATCGAATGTGATTATAAGTAGAGATGAAATACAACTTCAGGGTGGGTTTGCTCATAGGTGTGTGGGACTGTGTGAAAGCTTGGTAGAGCTTAGGGAAGCTCTCCCATCCTTGGGTGGAGGTCTGGAAAGACACCCCATTTTTTAGCCTCTCTCCTCAGAGATGAGCCAAAAGGGAAAAGTCTCCCAGACTCAGTTTCTCCTTGTTAGTCTCTCAAGCTCACAGAAAGCCTACAGGCCTCTCACACTTAGTTCTCCCCGCTAGCAGCAGACTACATGGCTGCCTGCTTTAAGGTTCATTCAAAGTTCATGATAGTCACTCAAAGTTCACACATCCCAGCATATGTGGAGTGACTAAAGCAAATGAACTGACGAGAGGCACAGTCACCAAACTGTCTCTTAGACTCTGTGGTGGTTACCAGAGGGGTGTGCACAAAAACTCTGGTGGTTTTTGTGTGTTTAGAATTAATACATTTTTAAAAGAGTGTTTTATTTTATTTTATTATTATTGGATAGAGACAGAGAGAAATTGAGAGGGAATGGGGAGACAGAGAAAGAGAGAGAGAGACAGAGAGATGTCTGCATCCCTGCTTCACCACTTGTGAAGCTTTCCTCCTGCAGACGGGGACCAGGGGCTCCAACCTGGATCCTTGTACACTGTGGTGTGTGTGTTTAACCAGGTGCGCCACTGCTGGCCCCTGAATTACACATGTGTAGGTATGAAACAACACCCCCTGAAATCGTGGAAGTTTTTAAGCCACCGTTAAAGCACTAGCAATACAAATTAACTTTAAAGATGCAGTTAGCTGGACTGCTAAGGGACCACCAACCACTGGAGATGAGAGATTCTTAGGATTCCTTAAAACAGACAGGTGTGTGAAAGCTGTTCTATGTCTAGAAAGCTCTTATCAGGCCAGTGAAATAGCTCACTTAGTGCTACCCAGGTTTGGGCCTAACTCCCATAGCATTGAAGGAAGATTTGATGCTGTGATTTCTTTCCCTTTGTGTCTCTTTCTCTCTCTCTCTTCTCTCTCTCTCCAAACAAAAAATTACCCTGGAGTGCTGCCCTGGAGACTAGCAAACACCCAGAGGCACAAACACTAGTGTCTGCTGTCATTACCTAAATGAGCGCATTTGACGACAATAACATGCAAGAATTTCTGCGATGTTTTCCACTTTCTTTTGCTGAATGGGGTCGTATAAAAGCAGAATATTCATTAAAGAAAGCAGGTGATGTGGGCTGGGTGATGGTGCACTTGGTTAAGTGTACATAGTACTAAGCACAAGGATCCAGGTTTAAGCCCCTGGGTGGCCACCTGCAGGGGGGGAGTGGTGACACAAGTCTCTCTTTTCCCTTTCCCTCTCATTTTACCTCAGTCCTATCAAATAAAGAAAGAAAAAAGAAAAGGAAAAAATGACCTTAGAAGCAGTGGACTCTCGGTACTGATACTGAACCCAGCAATAACCCTGGTGGCAAAAAAAAAAAAAAAAAAGAAAAGAAAAAAAGAAAGCAGGTGGGTTGGAGAAATAACTCACCTGGGAATGTACCTGCTATGTTCATCACCCAGGTTTGAGTCCCCAGTTCCCACTGTACCTTGGGAGAGCCTCAGTGTTGTTGTGGTCTCTCACTCTCTTTCAGTGTGTGTGTGTGTGTGTGTGTGTGTGTGTGTGTGTGTGTGTTTGTGATAATAAAATCACTGGAGTATTTTGTCTTCAGTTCTGCCTTTGGTAACTGTGTACATTCTAAGACTAGACATGTAATTTCATAGAAAAAAAAGAACTGGTCATTTAGATTGCACAGACCACTTGAAAATATCCAACTCACAGGCTCACAATGATTGATAGCTTCTTATTACCTGCCACAGGTGGAGGGAGGGTTCAGAGGTTTCTAACCCCAACTGTGCTCACCCACGGCTGTAGGGTCTGGTCGCCTGCAGACCCTGGCCTAGCCTTCCTGCTACTTTTGCTGACCCAGGAAGTAGGAAGAATTTGTAGTTAGACTGTCCTAATAGGAATTTTAGAAGTGATGTAGTCTGTTGATCACTAACAGTGCAGGAAACTCAGCCTGAGAAACAGAGTAGGTTGCCATTGACTAAAGACTAGGGTCTGAATGCACTGTCATTTATTTCTGAAGCTAAGACAAGCTCTATCATAGAGCAAGTGTTCAAGAAATCTTTCTAATCTAATCTAATCTCGGAGATTAGAGTGGGTCTGTGAGCATTCACTGGGACAGAGGCCACGTGGATGTGGAAATGTGGCAGAGGAATTTGAGACTGGAATGTGAAGGAAATATATTTGAGGAAAGGGACTTCTTATCTGCCTTGCTTTCAAACATCAGCAAAGAACAAATTAATGGTGAAGAAATAAATGAATAGACAAATCAACAGAGTTTTTTTTTCTTTTCAAGACATCCCTGTTTGTGAAGAAAAAAAAAGACTCCACTTCTCTCTCTAACAATATCGTGAGGTACTAAATGGAGAGTTGTTAATTGGTTCCTGTGACTGAATGTGGGTGGGTAGCTGTTTAGAAAATATGTGGGTGGATATTGCATGAAGTGATCTTCCTTCCTTCCTTCCTTCATTAGTTATTTCATATTGGTTTACATAATTACAAGGTAACAGGGGTATAACTCCACACCGTTCCCACCACTAGAGTTCTGTATCCCCAGTCCATCCATTGGAAGCTACAGTAGTTCTCCCAAGGTTGCAGATATGGGTTAACTATTGTTTCTACAATTACCTGTCTATATTTGTGGATATTTGCTCATTTCTCCCTATGGTACCATCTTCATTTCCTTTTCATTCACACATTCACCTATTACTACATCCAAATGTCCCTCTCTTTTTTTCTCCTCTTTCTTCGGTTTTTCATGGAGTTAGAGTTCAGAGCCCTCTGGTCATTTTCCCCTATCATGTCTCCCCCACTGGAAGTATAGATCAAAATTTTTTTTGAGGTGCAGAAGGTGGAAGTTCTGGCTTCTGTAATTCCTTCTCTT